>NW_016690310.1:2935092-3147778 GCF_001604755.1 Lepidothrix coronata | reverse complement strand
TGATACACAATTCATCACACTGATGAATCCAGGGAGAATCAAAACGTATCAGTCAGGCCACCAGAATTTATTTCTAGTTAAATCACCTGTCTGCTTTGGAGTTCTTACACCTTGCTTTCTCTTCACCTCCTCTCTAGAGCATTTGTATCAAAGTGGGAGCCATTGGAAGGTGGCTTACCCCAATCTCATCCCTCTTTTGGTTTGGTTCTGTAAGCACTTCTGTGAGGTGAATAAATCATCAATAATGACATATCACTGGGAAACTGCAAAACACCTTGGGGAACGTTCTACAAACGCACTGGCACTTCATATGTGTTTCAAGAAAACATATGTGCATGCAACACAATCTGGAATATACACACATATATGTGTGTGTATTTACACACATGCACATGTACATAAACCTCTGCATGTGTACATATCTGGTTCCACACAGGAAGTTTACCAAAATGAAAGTAGAACACAATATTAATAAATTTTAAATTCATGATGCTGGTTTTTTAATAGCTGGATATGATCCTTCACTTATTTAAAAAATGTCTTCTGTTTCCAAAATTTCTATGGTAGTCCAGAAGGATGGTCATAGATCCTACAAGTCTGTGCATCCTATCTGCTGGCAAAAGGTGTACCCATGAAAATTAACTCAGACAAACCCAATTCTAAGGGGTTGATCTGCATTTTGGTGAGTTAATGAGAGTTCCACTGGTGTGAATGACTGCTGGGAAAGGATGTCCTTCTGCACATACCAAAAGGGCTGCAAGAAGATGGGGTCATGGAGCAGAAACTTTCTATCCCAAATCTGGAAATCCTGCCAGCCCAATGTGGCAAGCCAGCTATGACAGAGGCTGTGCAACTGTGTTCCTGGTGGGGTCAGGGGGACATGGGCCACATGTTTGAGGGCAGAAAACTGTAATTCAGCAATGGAAATCACATATTGCAGTCTGATGGATGTAAATGGAATCAGTTCCTGAAAGAACTTGGCTCGACAACCTGGAAAAGGGCTCAGATTTTTGTCTTTGCTTATTTTCTAATTGCTGATCCACTCTGGTTCTGTCACACGTTTCCCACGGTGAGGATCAGTCATTCTGCCTTCACTGTGTCTTCCCCACAGCCTCAGGACACGCCTGTTGCTCCTGCTTTCTTCTCTCGTGGACTTTGCCCTTTTCATGTCACACTTCCCACAACCCTGCCCAAAAATGGGGACTGCCTGATGTGGGGAACACCATGTCCCTCTGTTTCCTGACTGCATACCTGTCCTGGATGGTGTAGGCATGAGATCCACCCCGTCTGCTTCCACTCCACAAGAAGTGCTGTCATTAATTACATTATCACCTGCACTTTTGCAAAAACGATGGAAAAATGGCCACAGCAACAGAAGAATTTAATAGCAAGACTGTTACTGGAGTAGGTACCTACAGACTCCACTGTGGGTGGAGTAGTTGAACTCCCTGTAGTGAGTTTAAGCCTTACTCAGAAGAAAATATGCCACTTATTCCCCAGCAGTGCCTCCCATACACACTCTGAAAGCCTCCCATTGAAGGACTGAGTTAGCACATGACATCTGATGAGATCACAGCGTGGGGCAGGCTTGGCTGTAGGCATTACAAAGGCTTCACCATCTCCCTGTCAACAGTTTGGCTTGTGTTTTTTTTGGTGAAAGCTTGTGATGTCACTCCTGTCTGATGTTGCTGGCTGGCCCTGCTCGAGGCCTGCCAGGAAAACCACCACAGTGCGTGGCCATTCCTGTCCAAGACCTGCTGTCCTGGTCCTGGAATTCGGTCAGCCAGGAGGAAAAATGTCCTTCTTATCACAGGGACTGTGATGAATGGCAGATTTTGGTTGCAAAAAGGCCAATCAGTATCAGCCTCCTGTCACCTGCCTCTGCCAAACGGATGGTAGGAGGCAGGAGGTTTGCTTTCTTCTCTACCTGATTTCTGTGCCTAATTCCCAGGATTTAGTGCCAGAGTGGAAGATTTTGCATGTGCCACTTAGGGGCAAACTTGCAAATGAACATTTTCAAGGTGTAAAACATGGAGCTGGAGGCAGAGTGGGTTTTGCACACTTACCTGGAGTCATTTAGGCAATTTATTGCATCACACCTAAGTGACATTGGGTGATATCACACTGGTAACATGAATGTCTGTGTACACTAGTATTTGTGACTTAGCTGGTATGGGGCTCTTGAGTAATTCATGGTGGATAATCTACTCACAGGAATTCAGTTTTGTTTGCTGCTCTCCTGCGTTGCACACACCCTTTGACAACACACAAACAAATGAGCAAAGGACATTTTACCATCCAAATTTTCAGATAAACTGGTACAACAAACAGCCCTCTTTCCCGTAAACATATTCCTAAAATAGCCCTATTCTCCTATTCCTGTAACACACTCGCTTTTTCATATTTTGCTTCAGCTTCAATACTTACTTCAATGTTACTTTTTGACACTCAGGGAATAGGCTTAACCCAGGCAATAGGAGCAAGAGGTTCTTGGCACAGATCAGAAGCTACTGTACTTGGTACTGATTAGATTAATACCAGGAACCACTTTAGAGAGGGCAGTGTAATCTTTATGGCCATCACTTACTTGCTGAGGAAGTTCACATCTTCCAGTTAACAGCACCTCTGCCGGTGATTTCTTTGGTAGATGATGATATGCACTTAAAGGAATAGATTAAACAGCCTTTTGCCTTTCTTTAAGACATCTAGTCCCTACTGGCAGTGGGCAGCAGTTTTGAAAGAACCTAAAGCCTATTTTCCAGAAGGATTTAGTCACAGACTTTCACATAAGCTTATTCATCCTGGTCCCAGGGTTGTGGTTACACACACATTTCTCCAGGACATGGAGTCAGCAGGCGATGTCCACTCTGGCTCACCACTGCCTGATCCCATGCTCCTGCCACCCCTCCATGTCCATGCAGAACAAAGAGGGCAGTGTAGGACCTACCACAAGCAGCCCTGGATGGTGGCAGCATGACTTGGCTGGAGCCAAAAGTGCCACAGAGAAAAATGTTTGTGGAACCACAGCTTCGAGCGCTTCTGAGCTGGGTAAATTAATGATGTTCACCGTGCTCCATCCTGCCAAAGCTAGACTGCTACCAATTCCTGAGCTCTGCAGATAACCCAGGTAGATTCCCACGTCACTCTGACAGGTGTCCAGGTGCTTTAGATGCTTCTGATGCATTTTACACTATTGCTGCTGGTTTGGGTTTGCCTCATCCAATGGCAGACACGGCGTTGTTCACGCTCGAAGAAGCTAAGTCCCATCAATTACCATGTTTCAATGAGGCAAGCAAGCAGGAAAGCACCTGGAGATGGACAGCCCTGGGCTAACAAATCCTGATCCCTCAAGCTCTAGTGCTTTGCCTACTGCAAACACACTATCTGACAAGCATAAATCACAAACTTATTATGTAATGGCCGTGCCGTTTCACGGACAAAGATGCATTTCACAGAGAGTATGGTTTTAATAAACAGGCAGCCTTTCAGTGGCTAGACTGGAATAAGCCAGTGATCTCAGTCCAGTTCCTGTTGGAAAGGTGGTCACAGCACAAAAAGCACCGGCACAGATGGGTGGATTGTTAAGGGGCTGCAAGAGAAGTCGAATAGAACCTTCCTCGCCCAGGCAGGTCATGGCAGCAGTGCCATTGCCCTCAGCAGCCTGGGGTGAGCCAGGGGTGCCTGGCCCATGGCTGTGCCAAGGGGTTGGATCCCTTGGGTGCCTTACTGGAATTCTCATGCCAAACGTGTGCACAGCCCTTTAATTAATTCACCTCGACGTTACCGTGCAGTAAATGGGGGGATACACAGGGCTGCCTGAGTTATGACCCAAACCCACACGTGCAGAGCATGCACTTCTGAAATGCAATGGGAAATATTCATTATTCTTGGATAGAGCTCCCTTTGAGTTCAGCAGTTACAGCAGCTGTCGTCATTTACTGCATTAGCAAGCACTATTTCTGTGAATTTATATCAGCGTGTCCCGGGGTTCTTTGCCAGCAATATGCTTAACCCACTGCTGCAAAATAATCCCATATATATTGGCCACATATTTGGGATGTTATGATTAGACTTTTTTAGTGGGTGTTAGGAATTATTTTTATAAATGTAGCATGTGTGTATGCACAAGGGTTTTTACAATCAACTTTAAAAAGGCAAGAAATATATTTTCATTCTCTAATTCTTCTATTTTGACGTGGTTCTCACTGGTTTCTGACAGGCATCAAGCTAATAAAGCCATGCTGGTCCTGTGAAATATTTAGGAAATAACCAAATTTAAAAAAAAATGTAATTTGGGGTATTTTTTTCCGAATTATGGTTTTTACATATTTCCCACAGACTATCAAATCTGTCATTATAATGGAACAGGTGTTGATATCTGAGCATGTCTGATATCAGTCAGAACACTGACAGGTCTATGCCTTTAAAAAATAGAGGTATTACTCTTTACTGCAATGTGAAGTTCCAAGCCATGCAAAAACCTTGTCTGTCTTATAACATCACCCTTAACATATATTAAAATATATGTTGATGGTATCTCGGGCAGAAACATCTTCAAATTTTAGTTGTTATAATGATACCAAAAGGTTAACTTTTGGGTTTCTTTTTTTTTTTGTTCAGCTTTTAGACCCCAAAAGCTCAAGTCTGCAGAGAAAATGTATATTCCAGCAGCAACACATCTGCAGATTATTTCACAGACAAATCTGTTCTGGAAAATTAATTCTAAAAATTGGTTATATGGAGGAGTATCAATCTTACTACTAATAATCCCAAAACAGTAGAATCTAGTGCAGTTGAATCAAGTGGTATGTGTGACTGCAGTTTGAAGGGGGAAATACAGATTTGGGAACAGCATGTTTCTAAACCTTTTTGGTATCTTTTGCTGATATACAGTTCAGGTACAGGACACATTAGACATTTCCTTGTGGGTCTCACCCACTTAGGATACAAATCTGCCACCACAGACCAGCTCCAGAATTTCTCCCTTAAGCCAGGCTGTAGGGGCTGCTGTAGAATTTGAGTTGCCAGATAAAATGTCACAAGAGGATTGTCATGTTCCTTAAAAAGCTCTTGTCATATTTGCAGACACTGTGGAGGACATTCGACCACATTTAATGGTTGGGACTCAGTGATCTTAGAGGTCTTTTCCAGCCTTAATGATTTCATGATGCTATGATCTTTTGCCACAGAGGGTCTGAAAACTTACATTTCCTCTGCCACTGAAATCCAAAGGCCTCTGGGATGGGGATGCCACAGCTCCTTGCTCCAGAGTTTGAAGCTGAAGATGCAGGTAGGTGCTTTTCCCAGTGAACATTTTCTTCCATTTTTTAAAAAATATTTCTGCTACGGGACACTATTCTGTCTTATTTCTTTCTGCTCCTTCCCTCCCTCACACCTTTTTAATGAGCCATTTATATCTCAAGTTAAAAGGACAGTCCCATTAAGCTGAAGGACAGACACATCTGCTCTGCTTTCCCTGTGCCCCAACACTGATTCAGTACAAATACAGTTTCCCAAAGGGCTGCTAGAGTTTTACCCTAGCAAGGGAAATTCTGGGGCTGTAGGAATTCCTATTTCTGATCAGTCTGCCTTGTCTTTTTCCAGATCTGTATAGCTGAACCTAGATAAAGGTAGGAATGTTCTCCAGCAAGCCAGAACTCACAGTCCCTACTCAAATCAGCAATTCAAGTCTGTCATGGTGTCTCAGCAGACTTGAGTTGACTTGTTGATCCTCCTGTGCTCAGAAAATTGCTGTCTGGCACCCTCAGTGAGACTGAATTTTCTGACTAGAATAATGAGCAGAACTTTTCCATGCATCAGTGAGCCAGGGAAACAGGGATACTCCTTGAAACAGTTGCTCCCTGAGGGCAGAGGAAACGAGGAACAGGGAAATAGAGCAAATTACAGAAACCTTGCATTACTGAGTTGGAGCGTGGGCTGGTATCATCATCCTTCAGAGCCTTGCTCTAGAAGAATTATAGATCCTAAACCAGTTTGGGTTAGAAAGAACTTTAAAGGTCATCCAGTTCCAACCTCCCACCATGGGAAGGGACACTTTCCACTATCCCAGATTGCTCCAAGTCCATCCAACCTGGCCTTGGACACTTCCAGGGATGGCACAGCCACAGCTTCTCTGAGCCAGGGCCTCACCACCCTCACAAGGAGGAATTTCTTCCTAATGTCTTATTCTGTAGCCAAATTTCTTGCAGCTCAGTGGCAGGACCGTAAAGGATGTAACACTGCACAGAGTAGGAACAAGTGGAGTAAAACTAACTGAGGGGTCTGACCCTGTGAAGACATCCTGTACCTACATTGACTTCCTCACAGGACACTTTGTTCCCTGCCAGACTGGATCTGCCATCCAGAGAAAATCATTGTAATAAATTCTAGGCAGTGATATGACCGTCAGATCCTGTGGGATGTGGAATTCAGGGAAAGTTGTGGGTGCTGAGATTAGACTTTCAGATAAACAAATCCCAAGGGGTGTTGTGCTGGGCACTTAACATTTTTTAGTGAGCTACAGCATTGAGTCTTTTGGAAAAGAGTCCTCATTCATTCTTGTTTGGAATGGCAAGAACCTCTGTCTACGAACTGCCTTGATGTTTTTGCATTATCTGCTATTAAAATCAAAGTAGTGTGTTGCCTCACGCTTCAGCACTACCTGCAAGGGATAATCTGTCACTAGTGCCAGAAGATAATAACCACTAAGTGAGTGAGTTGGGGTTACAGATACTCTCCAGTCCCTTTATTACTTAGGTAGAAAAAGGTGTTTTGAAAATAAAGCAGGGTTTGAGCAAAGAATCATGGCAATACCATGAGCTACATCTCAGCAGCATCTCTCTGGCTGCCTTGGAACTGAATATGCTTTACTGCATATTCCCCTTCCCAGAGATATTTTTGCTTATTTAAAGGCATCCATGTGCCTTTTACTTGCCCTGCATTAGTAAGCACAGAGGAGCATAAACTGCTTTCAACCTGGCCCCAAAGTATCGTGTTTGCTTACCTAAAAGCACCATCAATTTTATGTAAAAGCCACACCTTCAGCACCATGAGTCTACCCACCATCCATACATTCTATCCCAAATTGAAAGTTATGCACGTTCTTGCTAACCTAGTTTTGTGTGTGCATGTGTATTATTTTTTTTTTTAACAATAGGCCTAAATCCATATTAATGATCCAAAAAGTGACCAGGCCTCAGCACCTTTTGTCCTCTATACATTAACTATCCAATAATCAACAGTAGCTGTCCTGTACTCTGGTGTCTTTAGCCTAATTCAGAGGGACAGATATTTATCATCACCCTTGAATTGGGTGACCCATTCTGACAGGTCGACATCCTTATTTATGTAACAATGTCATAGACAGTAACTGCTAATGAGTGGAGTGACGCAGAGGTCTGTTAGATGGAAAGGCAGAGGAAAGCCGAAAAGGGCATGAGGGGTTAATGGGACTTTTCTGTTCCAGCCTCCTGGGATGTGTAATTATGCTCTAATAAGAAATGAATGTATTGATTAGATTAGTGTGCAATTGTGTCCGTGTGCACACGTATAGTGCATGCATATAGACAGTCATTGTGTGCCTCTGTTTGCTTCAGTATGTGTTTTAACCTACAGCATCTTTGTGCCTTGGCCAAAAACAAGCAGAGCGCTCCCACAGCGCTCTTCTTGTCCTCACTGTGGCAAACTCCTTGCGAATTCGACTGGAGTTTATCTGAGTAAAGGCTGAATTTAGCCTCAGTAACCACCAAATAAGGGCCTCGGGATTAGGCCCTCACAAACAAATGACTTCCTATTTGCATTGTTTGGTATAAACACCCACCATCACTTAAGAGAGCAGCAAAAGCAGCCAATGCATTGTAAACAGTGTCATCTGCTTAGGAGACCTTCCACCAGCCAAAGTAGGCCATGCTCATCCCCGATGCACATCCACTTCCAGCAGCCTGCTTACAGTAGGGAGGAATTTGGCCCAGCATTCTTCCTCATCAAGCAAAATATGTTCTCTGACAGGTCAAGGAAAGCATCCTTCACACGCTCACAAAGGGCCGATGCTCCACCGCATCTCCTGAGTGTGTGTGATCTGAACTTGGGGGTGAATTCCCTCGATGGGAAAGACACAACAATAGAGAAAAGCAGGGCGGGGGGGTGGGGGGGGAAGGAAAGCATGTCTGAAAACTAGAGCTGCCCATGGCCCAGGAGGTGAAAGAATGCAGCTGATAGTGGTGCTCTCCCTGCAGCCTCTCGCTGACGCTAATACGGGGAGGCAGCAGAATTGTGGCTTTTGATACCTCACACACACTGTACAAATTCTGGCTCAAAGCAGGGCCTTATACGTCCTGTGGGCTTGTGTGTGGCGTCTGAGTTAGTCAGGAACAATCAGGGCCAGGCTGGCAGCAGGAATAGGCTTTTTGGGTCACCACCTCAGCCCCTTGTGCCTGGGACAACGAAGGCCGTGGCACCAGCGTGCACGGGCCTGTGACAAATTAGTACCTCCAGTTGCACACTGAAGAAATAAATTACTTTCTAGTGACTCCCTCTGGAAGGAAGCAGCATTATTAGGCTCTAATGGGATTTCCTTCTATCCCACTCTTGACTAGGACCTTTGTGAGTCAACGGGGAGGGGGGGGGAAAGGAGAACTGAGGGATTCTCATGTCTGAGGAGGGCCCGCTTCACCCAACCATAACTTCTGTGAATCGTGGCTCGGGTTCCAGACGTGATACTCAGGAAAGGCTGTAGTGCAGGGATGTGAAAAAGGACTTACCAGGCAAGATTTCCATACATTTCAGAAATGTTTGAACTATGTAATACAAGAATACACTGTAGAATCAGCGTCAAAAAAGAAGAATCTCTTGGAAAGGAATTCTCATTAATATATTTTTTTCCTAAAGAATGAAAGACAGAGAGTATTATAATACAGCACTTGCAACGTGGAGATCAATGGAGCCCTAAAGTCTGAGGGATAATGATTAAATACAATTCTCTCCCTTTGCCATTCTACTGCAAATTTTTCCATCAGAGGAGCACTGAGGAGGTAGTTTTTTCTTTTAAGTATTTTGATGTATAAAATAATTAAGGGAACATATTCATAAAAGAGAATGTATTTATATTCCCCACAAGAGAGACTTAAAATCCAAGCTAGACCTAACTGTGAAGGTCCACCTTCTAAAAATTTGCCTCAAGGGTCAAAACAGAGAGTAAAAACCTGAAAGTGGTGATGGCTGTAGGGGTGTTACCACTGACTTCAAGAGGGCTGAGATCACACCTGAAATGAAAGCACTGGAGAAGGAACAGCCTGGGAAAATCGTGGTGTTTTCCTCCATATAACGTGTGATGTTTAAGCAAGTTCAGCATCCAGGCTGAATAAGAGAAATACCCTCTGAAGGAGGAAGCATTTCTAGTGCCACAGTTCAAACCCAGGCGAGTTAATTTTTCAGCAACTGCTGGCCCTTTGACTCCCAGTAGTTGAGGGTTGGTTCACATTTGAACGTTCACACAAAACTGATTTCCCCATTATATTGATGGGAACTTTGTAATGCAATGAATCATCTTCAGCTGGCTGATTTATTTCACAGGGCGACTCGAGGCAGCAGACATGGAGCAAGGTAGCCCAAACTAAGATGGAATATCCTTCCCTGTCCCATTTATTAGTGTCAGCATCAGCATAAGCTTTTCTCCTTAATGGTCCGATCTTTCATTCAGGCCATAGAGGATCCTGAGAAAGTTTTCCTCGTTTCTTTATATTTTGCCAAACTTCTAAGTGAGCTCCTAAAAACTTATTGAAAGAGCATTACTCAGGCTGACACATTCCATTTATTTCAATATGGTGACAAAGAGGGAAGATCTAGCTAAAAATATTGCAATGGCCTTATGGGATACTTATGGGGTTTTTTAAATGTAATACATCACAATAGAATACTTTGTTTTTGTAGAAGGGCATTCTGTATTCGCCCCAAAAGCTGCTGACTTAATCATTAGTTATGATGAGAAGAGATTTAGTGCTCTCTTTCTTTACACTGTCACTGAGAACAATGTCTATGAAAAAGCCTATGCTTCCCATTATAAATCACTATAAGCTCCATGAAAATTTCTCCTCTACCCTGGGGTTTAAGTGAGCAGATACTTGGGGATGCAGACTCCCAATAGTAGCACTTTATCCCTGGCTCTACAAGTTTATGGAATGCTATGGTTCACCCTAAGTCCAGGCACTACCAGTGCACGCAGTTCCCATTGTTCAGCAATTTATGAATGGCTAGTCTTTGACATAAAATTAAATACCTACCAGTTTCCCCCTCTTCCTTTTCAGCCTGTATGTATTTTTAAAATGCCTTAAAAATGTAGCCTGTTATCACTTTTAGCATTAAAAATATGTATTACTGTTTATCATCAGGCTGCCTTTCAGAAACACGATGTACCCTCTGCTCCTTTGTCCTCTAAAGTTCACAAGAAACCATTTCAGACCTCATTTAGGGCAAGCAAGGATTTGGAATTAAAGCTAAGCAAAAAAGAAATGGTTTATAGGCGCTCTCTTCACTGACTGAAGAACACTGTGTCACATCACCCTAAAAGGACTATTCGACCTCAAGCGATTTCTGGGGGGAGTTTTGAGATGTATAAGCATGTCTCAAAATAATTTGTATAAGAAATAGAGATTTAGAGGCCCAGAATTGGCTCTCCAGGTTTGAAAGTCTTTAACCTTCTTCCCCGCCTTCCTTCCTCCCCCTTATCCTAGTAACATACACTGGCTGGATTTTATTGTATAATTTTGTAAAGAAAAAAAAAAAAAGGTAAGTGTTGCACACATCTGCCAACATTTTTTTTATTTGTTGGCCCAAGCTGACAGCTCTTTTTTGTGTTTCCTAGTTTATCAGAAGCCTATCAAAATGTTTTGAAGAAAAGGAGCCAGGACATTTTCCCTAGATTTTAGTGTCCTCTAATATTCAAATTCATTCTTCAGAGTTTGTTTCTTATTTACTGCTTTCCCCATGTCTTGAAGATAACATTCTCATTCCAAGAAGCAGAGTTCACCACAAACTGTCTCAAATTTGTCCTTTACTGGGTTCGAGTCTGTGAGCCCTGTTCAGAATTCGTATCACTGGGTTCAGTTTGAAAGGCAGGACTTTGATTCAAAGTTCTCAGCCACCCACACTGGACCTGAAAGGCCACTAGAAATAGCCCTTGTCTGCTTTGTTTCTCAGGAACCAGAATAGACACATTCCCTCTGGTCTGCCCTGAGATATGGATTTGGCTCAATAAGCACATGTCAGCTGCAGAAGCAGCTGGCTGCAGAGCAGTTTTCATGGAAACTGGGAGCCTGTGTCCTCTGAAAAGATTCCATATTATTTCATTCATTTATTGTTAGAATTTTTTATTTATTCTGAATGGCCTTTGAGAAGGTTAAGAATAGAATGACAGCCTAAAATCAAATTCCTACTTGTCTTTGATTTCCGTTCCATTATTGATATTATTACTTTGAATAAAATCAATTATAAATCTGTAATGAGATATGCCATCTCTGTATGGTGGGTATCTGCAAGACCTTTGTGTTAAAAAGCAGCAAGATAAAAGGACATGTATTAGAGGTCCTCGGCTGTAACCACAGCTCCCAAAGCCACATGCTGACATCAGGACTCTAATTTTCACATAAAAGCAAGACATGCCTTAACTCTCACAGGTAAATAGTGCCTGAAGATGTTGCCTTCCTTAATTGTTTTATGGGTGTCTGAGTTTTCAAGCTGAGCCAATCCTGTTAATGGGCTGAAACCCTACCTGGGAACAGAGGCAGCCCAGTGGTTCCCAATGGTAGCATCCCGGGAGGAATCCCACTGGAGTCTCCAGCGTGGCTTCCCTGTCGCTGCCTGGGGCTGAGCTCCTGGAGACACACCTCAGCCTGCCCAAAGATAAGGAGTGTTTGATTGAAACACAGTGTTTTCCAAAGAGAATCCAGCACAGACAGCTCTCGTGTGGAGAACTTCACTGTTTACACACAAAGCAGAGGTGCTGCCCGAGTGCAAATCCATCATGGATTGCCAAAGCCTCAAGACTGTCTGAACCCATCCAGAGTCTGAAGAGCTTGGAAAGAATCAGAACTCTTTAAACTCCTTGACAGTACCAAATCCTCCACTAATCACAGCAATCAGCATCTGCAATCTCCATCCTCTCCAATCCTGCAGTGCCTACAACTGAGTTACTCAACCATTCATCTACTTCCAAGGCCTTTGTAGATCTGTGTTCCCAAATCCCTGTGTTCCTGAATCCACCTTCCTTTGCTACATGAAATTTCTGCTTTCTAATATTCTACCAAGACTAAAAAACCTGTGGCAAAGTCAAAGCTAAAATCACATGAAAATGCAACAGTTGTTGCAGTCACCTCCTGGACTGCCCTCTCTGGAGTGACTGGTTTCCTGTGGGGAAGTGGTGGTTTCTGACATCCAATCTTCACACTGATCCAGCCCTCTCCAAAAACACCTTGGGCTTTGGCTTTCAGTCCCACAGCTCCCTGGGACAATATGAGGCCAGTCTATCCTTCCTTCCATTCAGTTGCTGTCCAGGGGTCTACCCAAACTGACCACCCTGGGTTTGCTAATCTTTCCTGGGGGAGGCAGAGCCCCGGGAACAGATGGCTCCCTCAAAGGATCCTTGTCCTTTCTTGCAGGTTTTCCAGCTCTAGAGAGGAAAAAAAGCGAAGCAAATGTGACCCTTGCAATTGAGATCCTTTGCTCATACAAGCAGCCCTATTAAAGCTGAATGGGAACATACATCATAATAATTAAAGTGGGCATGAGTTGGCTTTGAATTGCAGGAACTCTGGGCAACCACATTTCACTTTTCCCTGTCACTGACTAAGATAGAATTTCCTCCTTCTCATCAAATGGCAACTCTTTTATTTATGGATTACATCTCTGCCTTGGAAGGAGGTAGAGTTACTGATAAAGTTTTCCTGAAAAAAAAAAAAATAACCAAACCTGCTGCATTTTCTTTCAGCTCACAGATGACTGCAGTTGATCACATCTGTTTTCCAGCAGACATCAGTGTATCCAATTAGAAAGATCACAGAATATTTTAGAGGTCTTGGGATTGTTTGGTCAGCCAAAAGATTTGGGCTTAGAAAAAGAGCAAGGAGACGAATATGGTATGTACTAGTTTTCATGGCAACCATGGTAAATACTCTCTTTAAACTACTTACACAGATGTAATCCTTAGCATTAAATATATATATATATGTAAAAATCAAGAGTTTGGGGATTTTTACTGTTATTTTAAGAACTGCAGTGACTCAATGGGTTGCAGTCCTGGCTATATCCATTGAACTGACAGGGAAGGTTGGGGTGCTCATGGTCACAAAATGCTTCCAGTACAGAGTATAATTAAACTCTTCCTTTCCTTGAAAGAATGAATGAAGCCTTCAGTAAACAACATCCAACTACTTAAAAGGATGGGAATGTTATCAAAATGTAGCTCCTAGTTTTGATAAGTCTTTTTAATTTTCACCTTCAGCTCTGATATGACAAATGCAATGCATAAAAGAACCTTCAGACTAAAAATTGGTTTTTTGGTCTTTGTGTTTCCAAAACAAAAATCTATTTTCTAGACCTGAAGTGACACAAATGAGATATTTAACTGTGATTGGAATATGTATTAGATTCACACACCTACTAAAACAGTTATATTTGCTGGTTATTTGATTCTGCTTAACACTGTTGGTATTCTCCTTTTTCCTGTTTAAATTAATAAATAGATCATTTATTCAGGCTTTCATTTTAGAATGTTCATGACAGCAAGGAAAACATAGCAATATAGAGGATATTATATCAAAGAAGTTATCAGTTCTTACTTCCAAAGTCTGAAAATGTCTTTGAACTGTCTCTTGCAATTAATTTCTTGGTTTTGCACTAATGCTTATGCTCATGATGTCCTTCTGGTGCCCTGTAAATAACTTCCCAGTTGAAATCATGGGGGCTCCAATACATACCTGCAGACTGATAGTTGAGTAGATTTGGTTGTTATTGAGTTTTTGTGTGTTTGGAAAAAAAAAAAAAAAGGCAAGAGAAAACAATTAGGAATTAAGGACATAAAAACCACAGAGACAGAAGAAAAAGAAAAAGAAGATCCTGAGAAAACCTTCATGGATGGGCTTTAGAAGCAAAGAGTAACTTGTGAAAAGGCCTTTGAACTATAAACCAAAATATTTTCCCTTGTTGTTTGATGCCTTCAACCAAACAAAATTCTGCATATCTAAGTAAACAAGCAGGATTATATGAGAAATTGTATTTTCTTCACTGAAAAACAATAGTAAAACCTGTAATTCTGTGGCTAACAAATCAATTTTAAAACCAGACAGCCAATCTTCAGTTTTACTGCGTGTCTTTCAGACAAGCCTTGAACACTGAGAAATTCTTCCTTCTCGGTGTCCCACTAACAACATTAGAGACATTCAACATTGCAGAGTCCACACAAATGTTTCTGCAAACCTGGAATCCTCTCCTGGACTTAAAAACTCCCTGGATTTAAAAACTCCCCTTGCGGTTAAGAATCCTCCCCCAGTAAGAATTTCAGCTAAATGAGAGAGGTGCCTTGAACTGACCACTTCACTAACCATCACCTGACAGAACAGTTCCTGCTGTAAAGTGCTGGAATTCTTGGATGGATGATGACTGGAGTGGATCTCTGATATATTTTGATGTGATGGAGCATCCTTCTTTCGGGATTTGAACCCAGTGGCCTAAAAAAAAACCCACGTTACACCAGCAGAGTGCTGAGCTGGAGCTTTCCTTCCAAAGGGCTTCACTCTGGTGGTGTTGGGATGGAGCTGTTAAGCCCCTGAGGACAAAAGGAGCTCTGCAAGACCTCGTTACATGTTAAATATAAATAGGTATATTGTAGCCTCGCATGCAGTCTATTTTACTTGAGCAAGTATGTTTTTTGTTAGACACATAAAACACAGAGTGGGTTTTAATGGCTGATCAGATCCCGTTAAAGCAAATTGCATGTTTAAATACAAAGGATGAAAGGATCTCTATTATTCTACAAATTTCTAGCAGCGTTGCACCTTAAAAGGAATTTTATAGCAAATTTGTAGCTTTGCAACCAGCTCATGAACCAGGGGGCATAAAAAGGACATGTGTTCCAAGAGCAAATGCATTCCATATTTCAGAAGTAATAAGTTCTTGCTTGAACCCAGATCTCATCAGTGCAGAGAAAGGATTTTGCACTCCATGGGAGGAAGGACCTTTCTGTCTTCAGCAGGACAGTATTTCATTAAGGGTGCTAACCTGGTCTATGCTAGAGCCAACCAGGCCATGCCTGAAGAGCCCCTGCTCTACATCAGAAAGCCCCAATGCTTTCCTTGGCTTAATTACAATCCACAAAAACATTCAAGAATAAAGATCTACACAAGTGGAAACACTGACCCAGAAGATCAGGCTCGTCAGAGGCGAAAAGATTAAAATCCTCTAGCAGCAACAAGGCTTGTGCAAGTGAATCTTCACATACCCAGGAAGAGAATTTCCATGTAGTCTTAGAACTAGTCAAGGCTGTAGGATTAAAAGGTGCAAAATACACATATATCTGATAGCCTTCATCTACAGTAATACTTGAGCCTCTGTACTCTGTATTTATATGGGTACCTGTAAACCTGTGAAAGTGCTGTTGTGTGTTTTATGTTGTTTAAGGCAGTGGAATATCAGACCCACTGCAGCCTGCAGGGATTAGGAATGCAGATGCCAGTTAACCAGAAAGAAAAGAAGGTGAATACTGAAAAAAGGTGCAAAATTACAGAAACTGAAGGCTCTGGCAGATGAGTCCTGCTGGAGTTAATAATCCAGAGAGTTCAAGGTATTATCCCTGCCAGCTCTCTGCTCTGCCTCTGTGCCAGAGGGTATCCCCATGATCTCTTTGTCATGCCTTCTTCACTTCCATTGGTTTTGTCTGAAAACACTGTTTTATAAACCACAGTACCAGAGGAGATATATTTGATCCTCGTGCTTTTCTAGAGGCACAGGTAACCCTTTTTCCTGCCCCAGTGAGATTCAGGTGAGGTTGTCAGCTGGACCCCTTAAAGTATCACTAGGGCAAGGGCTGTGAAAGTGAGAATATGTGATGATTTGTTCTCTTTGAAAAGCTAAGTGAAATCTTTAGCTTTTTAAGTGCAGAATGAAAATCCCCCCTTTCTCTGCTTCCACAGGAATGTTTTGTTATTTGTAGTCGTGGTTCTCGATTTCCACCCAGAGCTTCCTTCCATGGTAACAGCTTTCTTTCACACCCTGGAATTTCCTGGTCCCCGAAGAGGAGATTCACAGTGCTAATAAGGAGAAAGAAAATTAAAGAAAGAATGAAAATAAATCAGAAATATGGGAAAAAGCAGAGTTAAAGGTGTAAAAAAAAAAAAAATCACTTTCTTCCACGAGAAAAGTCACACAGGTTTGAAGTTGCTGGAAGCTGTCAGTTCTTCACCAGTATCTGAGCCACAAACAGTGGGCCACAGAACATCCTCTGCAGGGCAGTGAGTGTAGTAGAGCACTAAAATGAGTTGTCTGCAACAAATCTCAAAGTCTTCAAGTGACTCCTCTTTGTTCTCATGTATGTAAACCTTTACATGCACTCGACCCTGAAGTATTTGAGCTCTTTCAGTGATGCACCAAGGCCTCCTACATCTCTTCCTCTGCAGAAAATAGGATGTAAGAGGGTGGACCTTGACAGTCGAGCAGAGGGTGGGGAGCTCTGTGATGGCCTGCACTCCCCAGAGAGATTGGTGTATGAATCATGCCCTCAAAAATGTCTCTTTGCATAGTTTATCTACTTAGGAAAACCCTGTTGTGCCAGAAAACTGAAGCTATTGAGGTTTCTTGTGACAGGGTGCTGGCCTGGCTTTGCTAAGTGCAAAAGGAAATGGCATGAAAGTTTATTTTTCTTCATCCACAGGCAGCAGCCCATAAAGCTTTACATTCACATACAGATGATACATTCTGAATGCCATAGAAAAATCAAATTGTGGAAGAAAAACCTTCCAAAATACGTCATGATCCCACATAACTTGCATAAAATAAGCCAAAAATTTCACCACAAACTTTATACTAAATAAAGATGAGTACTGCACGATTAGCCCAAAGTTACAGAAAACCTTCTAGTTTGTTCTTTCCCACTTTTCCACTGCATCCAAGTTTCAGCTAGTGTAAAAAGAAGGAAATTTCTATTTGCAAGCCCAGGGAGATTTCCTGGGCTCAAAACTAGAGTATGTCTCTGACACAAAAAATTCATGCCTCCAAAAATCCATCACAAGTGACAACCTACATTATTCCTTTATTTTCCCTGTACAGGATGTGTAGATAAAGTCTGGGTGGATTTTCTTACTCACACCATATCCCAGTGCTTCTGTCATGGAAAACTCCAGGTTTTCAGCGGTGCAAAACCTTATTGTGAGAGGAGAGCTGTCTCACATTTGGAAGTCAGGAGGCTGCTGCTTTTTCTATTCCTTCCTGCCATCTGCAAGATCTCATGTGGAGTAAAAAGGGGAAATTACTTGAGCAAATCTTCAGCTTTTCCTCAGTTTTCTTTAAATAACATCCTCAGCCTTCTGCCTCATGATTTACATAATAAGGAGACTGTGTTGTGTTATTACATCAGCTTCATTTCTTCAGGGAAAAAGGCTCCAGATGTATTTGACTAAGTCATTAGTGCAAACATCCCATATTTGTAACAGCATTCCCTAGATCAACTGTAAAGACACACTGTTGATTTTGGCCACAGGCTCAGGAGTGGACAGACACTGCCACTTGATCTAAGCAGCTGCCTCCTCATTACTCCCTCCAAGTTCATTGTCACTGAGAGAAGCACAAACCCCTAATGGATCCGCAACATGAGAGTCCATAAAACCTGGCAGATGACTCATCTGATAAAAATCACCATTGTAAAGCTATTCAAGTAGGAGGGAGGGGAAAAAAAAAAGATTTAGCCTTCCTCAGAGCAATTACTTCCTTTTGTCAAGGTGTTTTTCTTCAGTCATATGGGAATGAAATTATAAATAAATACAGAGTGCAGGTCCTGACACCTCAGCTGTGGTGGGACGATGTTGCCAGTGGCTCTCTCAGAAGCCCTGGTGATGCTTGTAGGGTAAGCATCACTGCTCAGGGTGAGGAAGGTTACAAAAAATGAACAATATGTGATCCTGCATAGTTTTAGAAGTCAAAAAAACCTATTAAATTTTCCCACATCGTTTGCTATTTGATTCAACTCGTATGGAAACTTGACTACTCCGAATTATTACTCACTACCACGTCCAGCAGCAGGAAGCTTTTTTAACTGCAGGTGAAACATTGTTCTTGATTTACCTTTGTACCCTCATATTGACAATCAGAAATGGAAAAAGTCAGTTAAAAAATATAGATATTTAAATCGTTAGCAAATTGTTCCAAATGGCACAACAATGCCAGTAATGACAAAAATGTGCAAATGAGTCCTTTGAAACACTGTTGCACGGCAGAAGAAAACACGTGGCTGAGTAGATGAACAGCTTCTAAAAGGAAATAACCTAAATAACTAATTTCTGAAGAGAAATCTTTAGAATAGGTAAATAATTCTTGTAGCTGCTGACACATTTGTATTACATTTGTGCCACAGCCTTTATTTGTTCTCTGGATGCAATCAAAAGACTGAGATTTTTCTGTAAATGGTTGGGGTTATAAATTGATATGGACTGTCATGTCTCCATCAATAAACACTGTATTTTTTCATTTAGAAACTAGGTAAAAACATCTGGTGTGATACAGAGATGTGCAAGGATTACAATGTGCACGTAAGAATATGGGCAATCAAAATATATATTATTTAAATATTTGACACATTTGACTCTCCTACAGGATTAGACCCCAATGAAAGGTAGAAAATTGCACTTTCTGCTGTCTCCCAGCTTTGTCATAACTGCTCAGATCCCTGTTGCTGTGCAGGAGATGTGGTATTTGCACTTAATTGCATCATTTGAAAGCCTTAGAAGAGGGTATTCTAATGATTAAATCAATGTAAACCAGGTTTCAGAGCCAAAATAATCAAAAGTCTGACCAAGGCAAATGTTCTCAATAAAGTGAGCTTGCCAAACACAAGTGCTAATTAACACCTGATTCTAATTTGGTGATTGTGAAAGTGTGGCAATGGAGCCCTATGATTTTGTAAGTGGAAATAACATTGCCTTTCTCCACTGGTAGGTTGCATGAACTGCCCTCGTGGCCAAAATTCCTCCTTTTGATCCGTTCTGGGTACAATCCATCAGCGTGGAGGCAGCTCTACCCAGGCTGAACAACACCCCTCTGTCTGAGGATATTTCCCATTCCTTGGTGTTTTCCCAACTGTCATGATCCTGAATGAAACTTTATCTCCCCTGATGCTGGCTTTAATTGAAAATTTTCAAAATAAGTGAGTTTAAAGTATCACACTGGCTACAAATGGCAAACTCAAGTGGTCGTGTCCTCCCATATTTCCTGTTATGACTTTTTTTCAGGTTTTTGAGGGAGGGAGAAAGCTCTTTCAGCCAGGTTTTACACAAGAGCCTGAGAGCTCAGGATCTGCTACATCCCATATCAAGTCTTTCATTCAGCAAGGCACTCATAAGAAAAGAAGATGTATTGGCATGTGACTAATTCTTGAAGTCATTGGGCATTTGATCAGTCACCTGAACAACTAGGGGGCTTTGCCTTGTATTCTTTACCCTCTTCATAGTGAGGACACACAACAGGCCCAGCCAAAAACTGGTACTAGATGTTGTATTTGTTGACACCCCAAAATCCAACCAGATGGACTGGAAGGACTATTCTCTCTCCTGAAGTAAGTAATGAGTCTTTCCAGCACAAAAAGTGAATCTCTCCTGTGGACAGCTGGAACACTTCAGACCTTGGGACCACTCATCTAGTGTCATCTTCCAAAATATACTTTTTTAAGTGCACATTCCATGATGCCCTCCCATTTCTTTGCACAAGGGAACGACTCAGTGGCACCTCTCCACCCTGAAACAAAAGTGGCACCACACAAAATGAACTCACTGCTGCCCTAGACCTAAAGGTTGTAACACTTCTCACTTATGATCTGCCTAAAATAACATGCAGTTGAACTTCATGTGCAACACACATAAGTAATTACCAAGGCACACAATATATGGAGCATCTTCAAAAACAAAGCTACATAAATTTAACTTCCAGCTGACTGTCGATGAATTCAGTTGTAAAATCAACACCTCATGTATTTGATCTGCACAACAGCTACATTATACCATCTACTGATCTTTTTAATGGTTTACTCAGTCTCTCATTAAAAAAAAAAAAAAAAGAAATATGAAAACCAAATTTGTAAGAGCAGGGTCTACAGAAATATTTGCAAAGACTCGTAAGCATTTTATTACCTCTGCAGTACAAATGGATTTGACTGTGTGTTTAAAGCAACTGCAGCTTGTTCTTAATAAGGGTGAATTTGCACTATAAATGGCATCCCCTCTTTAGAAACAATACTTGCTTTATCTGCTGGTGTTCAAAAGCCCTACCAGGGAAACCTAACTTATCTGTTTCATCTTAAAACTGGAGCTGCCTGTCAAGCTTTGACAATCTTCAGATTCTTTTGGAAATAGGAAGCAACCCATTGTGTTCAAATTTGCTCTTAGTGACAGCTGATCCCACAGGAGCATCTAGTTAGAAAATAATTGATAGCACTTGAAACAGAAAGGACTGCAAATCAGGTATGACAAGTTTGCATTCAATGGCAGCCCTAAAACTAATTGTCCGGTTAAGAAATCGGCTTCAAAAGAGGGAAAAAAAAAAAAAAACTTAAGGGGAAGGAAATGAGGAGTTTGTTTATTGCACATACACTTTCATTCTGACAATATTTTCCTTTTAAAAGGCAGGTCTGGAATAAGCAGTACATTAAAGGGATGGGCCCAAAGCAAAACCTCTAAGCTGAGTTACTCCGAACTTTATGACTCGAGCCCATCTGCAGTTTGTTATAAACAAGTCATAAGGCATAAATGAAAAAATCTGGATGCGGAGGGATAGAGAGGCTCGATCCTGCTACTACTGAAGTGAACAGAAAAATCTCTTGCTGACTACAGAGGACTTTGGATCAGGCATTAAAATTCCAAAGTGATACTGGCAAAGCTTCAATCGTGTGAGCGCGCGCGCGCTCGTGCATATTTATACACACAGACACACAACCCAATATCAGGAATTTTTAACCCTGACTCTTGTATCAGACTGTAACACCGGATGTCAAAAATGAAGATAACACGGGAGGAAGTTTATTTTGATGAGGAAATCCCTAAATGCTGTTGAAAATATGCTTGGAATGGTTAATTAGTATGTAGAGGCTTTGGAGGAAACGATATCTTGCAGCTTGACCATCATCTTTTTGCCAGGTTTCCCTTCGATTTATCTCTTATCTGCAGGAAACTGTCTCACAGCTTCTGAATCTGCTTTTGGCTAAAAAGAGAAAAAGGACAATGACTCATTGTTGGGCAACAGGACAAGTTCTATTTGGATTCTAAATTTCCACATGAACGCTATTTAATGTCGTATCTACTGTACTTCAGCCCATCCAGGGGATATCCAGGGTGGGCTCTGGAACCAACCAAAAGTGAAAGTTCCTTCACCAAAACAACGAGCAGCAACTGAAAAGAAGATATCATACCCAAGGGATGAGAACACTGCATCAGGAAAAAAGTATCTGCTGGATTTTCTACGACTAAGGCATCAAAAAAGGCCTTATTAATAACTGAAAGTACTGCAAATGGGTAAGTAACTGGTGACAGGATGCAGCAACTGATACCCACCAAAGTTATTGCTGCTCAGAGAATACTGAGCACATTGAGTGCCATGACTTACATTCCAAGGGGTATTTTCATGCACGACCA
Organism: Lepidothrix coronata; assembly: GCF_001604755.1. Taxonomy (NCBI): domain Eukaryota; kingdom Metazoa; phylum Chordata; class Aves; order Passeriformes; family Pipridae; genus Lepidothrix; species Lepidothrix coronata. The sequence goes on along the minus strand of NW_016690310.1, from coordinate 3,125,903 downwards.
AGCAAAGCAGGATTCCTTCCTCTGCAGCGTTTACTGAGGGCTGGCAATGAAGATCTGGTTAAGCTGCACGTGGTGAGAGGGGCTGGAGCATCCAGCAACCACAAGCAGGGTCCGGGAAGCACACAGGAAAAACACTGGGGCATCCCGGGCCCCTGAGCTGGAAGTTAAGAACGTCTGGAAATGCCGAGGGAGCGTAAGGAAGCGCTGGGGGAGGGATGAGATGCATCAGATGATCCCTGTGCCGACACTAATGAGCACATCAATGAAGGGATTAAGAAAGGACCAGGACATGTTTCTCCCATTCCCTCCCCTGCAATGATTGCTCCAGTGCTCAGAGGTGTGGCTTCACTTGGGTAAGAACTGAAAAGTCAGCGGCTTCTCCAAATATTACATAAAAGGAAAGAATGACACAAAAACACGATCTAACCCTGTAAATATTTTTTCCAGTTTCACGGACCAAATCCCGAGCATGTCATGTGTCTTGCATTTCTTATTCCCCCAGCTCCCTTTCCCCAGAGTTGAGCTGACATCTGAAGTAAGAGTACACAATCAGTATGTTAATAATCAAGGAGTCTGCTCGCTGCATTAGACAGACATCAGAGGAATTTCTTCCACTGTCTGATGAATATTATAAACAGGCCCGTTTGTATTAACAGAGCCTTATGTAGCAAATCCAAAAGTGACAAACCAAACAGTTTTAAGTGGTTACATTCCATCCCCAAATGTCCTGAGTATCAAGCATTGCTAGAGACCTGCATCCTGGCTGCATGTGAGGGAAACAAAGAGGCCCACAGTCAGTTGGACTAGATGCTTCGTGCTGAAGCAGATGACTATGACAAGGTTGTTTTTTAACTGCCAAAGTGACACTGCAAATGCAATCTGGTCTTGCAGCTGCAGGGCCAGAAATGTTGTATCAGTTACCAGAGAGGGAAGGCATTTGTTCTGGAGAGCGACACTTCAGGAAGGGTTTACATCTGAGTCATCATCTCTGCTGGCGTGTGTGTCCACCAGAGAGCTGAGCTGCAGAGCTTCTGCAAAACGCTGCAGGGAAGTTTTAAGACCTGCAGGCCTCTGTGGACCTCATTTGCTGCCCTGTCAAAGGAAAGGTCCCCTTCCTGTGAGCCGAGGACCGACCCCTAGATGGCAATTCTTGGGCTTGGAAGTGGTATTAATCATTCCAAGCATGTGACCAAACCGCTTGAGTTATCACCTGAAACTTAACATTTCAGGCAGAATAGGCACAGCTCCTTCCCCATCCTGCATAACACACACAAAGCAATGAGGGGTGGGTGGAAGAGCAGGAAAGGAAAGGTGGGAATCACCTGAATGCTCCTGAGACTCATGGGGTTTTCTTGTGTATGTTGAGATGGTTCCTGTGGGCTGCTCCTGCACCAGCTGGCTGTGAGACTGCCAGTGTTCCCCTTTTTTTTTTCCCTGAGGTCTTTTCCCTCTCCACCTTCTTAGTCCCTTGGGAGACTGGGAATCCTCCTGGAGGACATCCACGCAGGCTGAAGTGGGAGGAGAACACCTTCCTTGCTGCAAATCATCATCAGCAGACACGTGTGGAGGATGAAGCAGCAATCCTGAGGCACAGTGGGCTCTCAAGACTGGTGCATTTCAGAAGAGAGAGGGTTTCATGTCTGCAGGGCTCTTCTTTCACCTCAGATAACTGGGTAGAAATAAAGGTTCAGCCTATTTTGAGCCAACCACAGTCTTCTCTGTGACTACCATTGCACCTTGGGAGTAGAGGAGTAGAGGTGACTGGACCAGAAATGCTGGGAGAAGGAGTTTTATTCCCCAAAGCTGGAGGATGATTATTTACTGTTTATTTTGACCAAGTCACTTGGGTTTCCAAAGTGGGCCTGGAAACTGTGAAGGATCAGCCTTTCTCATGAGATTTCCTGTTGGTACAGCATCCAGTAGCACCGGAAATATCACAAGAATAACTTTTCTTGTGGTATTTTATTACTTCTGCTTCTGCTGCTGGCCGGAATTGGGAAGTACAGGGGTGCATGGAAATGAAATATAGTGGTCAGGGGAGAGCCTGCCAAACATTTGGAAACGACAAACAGCAAGGAAGGTCATTCACTTAAGTCTCAGGAACTGCTTCTGATCTGCTCTTATTTTATTCAGCCACATTTACGTGATGCTGCTTTCGAAAGTCATTCAGCCAAGGCTGGTATCAGTACCCTCTCAAACACTGCCTGTCTGTGGTTTAGCTGGGAGTCCTGCTGCTAAGTTCCTATAGAGAAGTGGTTTCTGTTTCCTAAAATGTTTAACTGACACAATCCCTCATCAGAATAGGTCCAAAGGAACAACAACAAAAAAAAAGTAAAAAAAGTCCCATCCTGCTCCATCTCATAGTTGCACTGCCTTTATTTAATATTGTGGCAGCACAATTAGACAACATAAAATCTGGGCATATGCTCTCCTCGGGCAAAAGAGCATCTATTTATCTGTATTTATTTCCTGCTCGAAGTTGTTTGACAAGTGCTTTGTGCAGACAAAATCTGTCTAGCAATTGTTTGTAAATACACGCTGCAAATATTTTTCGGCTCTCTCAGACAGTGGTTCTTGGTGGCAGCGATGACTAAGCAGTGCAAGCAGCTGCTAGCAATTCTCCTCCAGCCAAGTTTGCCCCTAAGGCACTGGAAGGCAGCTCGGCAGCTTGATCCAGATGGAAGGGGGATGGCTCCGGCAGAAGCGGACACCTAGGAGCAGCCGGGAGGAAGGGGAGAGCCGACAACAGCTCAGCCAGCAAAAGCTGTTCGGCAATTCACACCCTTGGCACTGCAATCAAACTACCTAAACCACACGGGGCTGTTTCCATTTCCTGTTTGGTCGATGTAATCTTTAAAAGTTACTCCTGTTTCTTCCTGAAGTGAATTCTCCTTCACTGCAAAACTAATTTTGTTTCATTATTAAATAAGCGTTGGCTGCTAATCAACACTTTGCCCTCCTGAACAAGCTCCATTTGCAAACAAACCAAATTAAGAGGAGAATGAACACAAACAGAGAGAAATTCAATCTGAAATCTAGAAAAAGATTCCCTGACTTAATTTCCCTTATTATCTGACTGTCATCCTAAGAGCACTTCACTCAGTTTAGATTAGAAAAGTGAAGTTTTGCTGCAGAAATGCCAATGTCATAAGGAATAATCATGGGTACTTTCAATTCCTTTTTTTTTTTACAAGAGATGTAGGACACTTGTCTCACTTGTGACTAATTGCACTGAAGTTGGGGAGACTATTCCATGAGTATAAAGACAAGACAGATTTGGCCCAAGAAGGCAGTTTTTCTTCTGGTGTTTTGGAGAGCTAGAGGCACATACTGACAGAAGAAAAACAACCCCTGTAATAGTTGGTTTCATTGTCTCTGTAATAAAATGGGACCAAATTCTGCATCAACAACCAATTTCTGCACAACAGAAAAAACTTCTTTTATAGTTACAAAATCTGTTCTGTTCCTCACTCCCTCACAACTGCACTGGTATTCTGAAGCATGGTGCACAGTTCAAAGCAATTATTGTTGTAAAATACCTTGGTTATCATCAAGGCCTTTGCTGTTGCACTCTTCAGAGTGTTGATCTCAGCTAGGGAGACACGTCCTATCTAATCTACTCCTGCTACAGGGAAAGGGGGAAAATAAGAGGCAAATTCAGGTAGATCCTAGTGTCAAAAGAAGAAAACAAAAAGCAGCTTTTGTCACTCCCTCATGGAGAGGTCGAATGCCTTTTGTTTCACATCCTGTACTGTTCTGAGTTGACACTACTGGGTGATATTTGGGCCATGTCTGGTGGCTACATGTGCATTTATTGCAGTTATACTTTCCACTGTACCACTAAAAGCTGAGGCACTAACCTATAAATCTGTGGTAAAAGAGAATTGCACTGTATGTTCTGGTGGTGTAGAGTTGCATAATATATACATACTTTCAAAAACAGGGGTAACTAAGAAGTGAACTGAAAGCCATTCTTTAACATCAGCAGATGGAATGTGAGGAAGGACTATTACAGACTGACACAAACAAGACTTCCTTATTTCAGGGTTCTTTCACACATTTTAGAACTAGATATTGATATAAAATATTTTAAAGATGCACATCTAAACCTTCAAGAACGTGCAGCAGCAACCTCCATCCAGGGCACAAGAATTACTCCCCACCATCACCCCAGAACTGCAAAGCAACTTGATGGCCTTTGTGCCTCTTTTTCAGTCAAGCAAAACTGTAAGAGTCCGAAAGGAGAATTTTAAAGTCAGTGGGAATTTTGACTGAAATAAGAAACAAAATTTCCTTTAACTCGAATTTGCCACAACGGAGTGAAAGTTTGAAAATACAGAGCTGGGCTACATGCAACCATAGAATTAAAATACTGGATAGGAAGGGGTGGTCCAGATGGATATAGCCATCCCTTTCCATGATATCCCTGAAAAACCCTGAAACAACAACTGTATTTCATGTTGCTTCACAACCTGAGCTGATGATAGTACAGTTAGAACTTTTTCAGTGTGCCTTAGTAACTATTGTGTCTGGATAATAAAAGTTTTGACCAGCTGCAGATTCCATGTCCAATCTCTTAAGTTTTTGACGAACCTCTTGGGCTTGAATAATAAATGCAGAAAAGCATAAGCAAAGGCACTGAATATCATCACCAACCTTATCACATGAGCAGATTGCAAACCTCTCAGCATCCTAAAATATGTTATTAGACTTAGACATTTTCCTGCCATTTTTTTTCCTGTTTTCTAGGAGCACCAGCATTCCTGAGGTAGATACAGGTCTGAAAACTGTGGTTCTGCTTGGATAAATTACACAAACCAGCTCTAAACTCACCTGCTACTGGTACTGAAATAAAGCTTTGCTGAGAGTCCGTTGTTGGCTTTGCTGCATTTAGAAATCAAAGGATGATTTCTTATGAGTGACAGTGCTAGAAATTATAACATACCCGAATTAAAAATTAAATTATGCAAGATGCAAAGCTCAGAGTTGCCATCAGAATGAAAGCTTTAATGAAACTAAAGACACTGACTGAAGGATTCAAACACAGCCAGAATTTTGGGGGGAGGCTGATCTGGCTAAATCAGGGAAAGAGGTAAGTCATAATGTGTGAGTCTGGATTCACTTCCATATTTCTCTGGCATTTGGGAATGTTTTGGTCTGAGGCTTTGTGCTGAAATGTCAGCCACTTATTATTATGATTTTAGTATCTATGTTTTAATTCTTTTCTAACACTTCAGTGGAACACAGATTTTTGATTAACTCAGCGCTGTCTAGCTGACTTTTCAAAGTAGCAACTGCAAATTAGATGATGAAGAACTGGAAACAATGTGAGGGTCAGCCCATGAGGAAAGTCCTGCAGTCAATTAGAGCTGGTTGAGGTCCTGGCCACCACAGCCAAAGCATGGGACTGAATTTGCATTTGATTCCAGATAACATCAGAAAATTTTTTCTATATCACCTGTTTTTTATGTAAATGAAGGGCCACAAATAACACCCTTATTTCCCAGGACTATTTAAAAGATAAATTAATGAATGTTTACAAATCATTTGGATTTTAGAGTGGATGGGAAGTGGGAGAGAAAAGGAAACAAGAACTCAGATGGACCAAGAGAAACAGCAAATTCTCTTCATTCTGTTTTCAGCAAACAACATAAGCCTGTGCTTAGCTCTGAGAATGTGCTTAAATCTGCCCCAGTAAATGAGAGCTGAAGTCCACAGAGTTAATTATGTGCTTTTGTGATTTTCTGAACTGGACAAATTGACAGGTACAACTAAAAAATGCAGAGTATACATATAAACTTAGCTGAGCATGGCAAACAGTCTGAACCCTCAGTGCTCCTTCGTCAGTGTCCAAGCCTGGCACTGCCCTGTCTTTCCTGCCCTGAGTCACTGCAAATACTGGGTATGCCCAGATGAGGATCACAGGCAGCAACATTCAGGTACCTGAAAGCAGAATTTGTCTCATTGTACTTGAAAAGCGAGTTTTAAAAGTTCTCAAGGGTAGATGAAGAGCAGTGGAACAAACCACACCATTAGGGAGCCTGAATCACAACCCCAGATGCAGGACTTGGGAGCAGTGGGGATTTGGACTCTAGCTGAACTTTGCTACTCCTGCTGAAACAAAATTGAACTGGAATATGTCCTTTTTCAGTAGTTATTTGATCAGCACAGCAAATGGGCACAGGCTCAGCACTGTCCCAGCTCTGCCCTGCAAGAGCTCTCACAGTTATTTAAGGAGCATTCTTTTAATATACTTGAAAGAAAGTAACTCCTGGCCTGCAACATTGTCAGTCCTGTGCATCTCAGGATCTAACACGTTTTGGAGCTGGTTATCAGCTGTAGTAAAATCAACATTTTATAAGCTTCTATTCTTGTGCCATATTTGTAGAAGTTGCAATGCTATCACCGAACAAATGCCTCTTTCATTGCCTTTCTGGAAACATAAAGTTCCTTTAAAGCCCAGAAAATTAAATTGTGTTCGTCTGGGAGACGGCGTGTAGACAAAATCTCCTTCAAAAGTCAGAAGGCCCCTGAGTCAGAGGAAAGTTCAATTAATTTGTCAGAGAACTGAAAACAGATGATTTCAATCAGCAGCACGGGATGACTTCATGGCCGGCGCGCGCTGGGAAAGGCGGGAGCTCCGCTTCCAGCCGCACAAACAGGCGGCCCCGCAGGATTTGCGCTGCTCTGCGGCCCTGGTCCTGCTGTGCTGAGCTGAGCCGAGCTCAGCCAGGCCAAGAGGAGCCAAGCCAAGCCATGCTGAGCTGAGCTGAGCCGAGTCGATCTGAGTTGAGCTAAAGTGAGGCGAGCTGAGCTAAAACGAGCTGAGTTGAACTGAGCTAAGCTGAGCTGAGCTAAGCTGTGCAGAGCTGAGCTAAACTAAGGCAAGCTGAGCTAAACCGAGTTGAGCCGAGCTGAGCTGAGCTAAGCCGAGCCGAGCTGAGCGCGGCTCCGGGCCGGTGGCGATGTGCGCGGGGCGCGCGGGATGATGAATGGCCGGGATGCAGCGCCACCTCATTGGCTGCGCCGCCGGCGGGACTGGCCAATCAGCGGCGCGGCCGCTCCCGGGGCGGTGCCGCCCTGCGGTCCCCGCTGTCCCGTCCTGGTCCTGCCCTGTCCCGTCCCCTCCTGGTCCTGTCCCGTCCTGTCCTGGTCCTGTGCCGTCCTGGTCCTGTCTTGCCCTGTCATTTCCTGTCCCGTCCTGGTCCTGTCCTGGTCCCGTCATGGTCCAGTCTCGTCCTGTCCTGGTCCTGTCCTGTCCTCGTCCTGCCCCATCCTGTCCTGTCTCTGTTCAGTTCTATCCCTGTCCCATCCCACTGCTCTCCCGTCCCGTCGCTCTCCCGTCCCGTCTCATCCTTGTCCCGTCCCGTCTTATCCCGTCCTGTCCCATCCTTGTCCCGTCCCGTCTTATCCCGTCCTGTCCCCGTCCCGTCCTTGTCCTGTCCCGTCTTATATTACCCGTCAGTGTCCCGTCCCGCCGCTGTCCCGTCCTATCCTTGTCCCGCCTCTGTCCCGTCCCGTCTCGCCCGCCCTTCCCTGCAGCCCGTCTCTTGCCGCTTCCCGGTTCCCGGCGGTGCGAGCGCGGCTCTGCCATGCGGGCTCGGGGAGCGACTGCCCTGATGCCTGGGTCGGGACACCGGGGTCGGGACACCGGGGTCGGGGAGCCGTTCGGCGGCACACGCCGGGGGAAAGCCCGGTTGTCGGGAAATAAACCCCATGGCCACCGGCAACCCCTTGTCTTACGCATCCCACGACCGGGAATGTTCCCCGCGGCAGCTCCGGCCGCGCTCGCTGCTGACCGCGGAGCTGCAGCCATCGCCCCCTCCCTCCCTCGTGTTGGCGGGGAGGCCGCGGCCACGATGCTGAAATCCACGTTGCACGATAGAAAACACCGGGTCAAACCCTCCCAGTTCACCTGTGTCTGTCCTTTGGGTAAGAAATGAGCCAAAGCCTTGCCCACGGTCTCCAGAGACCTTACCGATGCTTTGCTATTAGGTGGGATGTAGCCACTGTTATTCTAGAGAAATTCGGACTCAACTGATCTGATTTGCTCCCCTGCATTTGCTGGGTATCCTGATTTTCCACCTGCCTTATGTTGTCAGGGGATTTGCAGCATGTCAATATTTAGCAAGCTCACCTGTTTCCTAGAGCACTGCACTGCAACTGCAGGGAAAGTAATGCTTCAAACTCATCCTTTCTTTTTACTGGGGACCTGTATTTGCAAGATAAAAAGAGATCATCCTAAATAAGGAATAACCATTTATTACTGTGACAGCTGTTTTCCCATTTTATCCCCATCCTTAATTTTAAAATTATTTATAACCCTAAATTAATTGTGTTTATTATTGCCACTTGGTCGTCCAAAACTGTAGCAGAATAGAAGTCACCAAGAAATAAGCATTTTAGGTACGATATTTAATATGGGTTTACAACCCCTCACAACACCACATTTTAAAAAAAGGAAGAAACAGGTATTTAAGTCTCTTCCCGCCCCCCCCCCAAACTGGATTAGCTTTCTGGCACTTCCTCACCAGCTATTAATGCTTTTCCAGTTTTGACACTGCAGAATCGGACTGACCATGTGGCAGATTTAGACTGTAAGAATGTCTGAACACATAATGATTCCTTGTCTTTTCCCCTAAGGTGACCACTTTTATGAACAGAAAGAAGGGACAATCACGTGAACAGAAAGAAGGAACAATCACATGAAGAACGGGGAAAAGCCCTTTAAAGGTTTCCAGGGAAACACCTGTTCCCATATAACATGCTTTTTCTTACAAATATATGTTGTTACTTCCCTCAAACACGGGATTAAATGAAAATGAACTAAAAATTACTGTAATTTGAAATAACTGTAGAACACCATTGTTTCTAAATCAATTCACAAAGCTTTTCCCAAGTTCTACTGAAATTCCAAGATTCTGAAACTCAACCTGAACAGAATCAATATTTATCAGGTTTCTGTAACCTATCCAAGTCTGTTTAGAGAAGGAAATTATTATTTCTCTGCCTTACTTGTTACTTGAATGGACATAACACTCCCTACAAGTTTAGCTCACAAAAAAAGAGTTGAACTTTTTGCCAGGTTCAGCTTTCCAATGCTGACTACAATTCCCTGAAAAGTAAACCTTTTTTCTACCCTAGAAAAAGGAGGGTGGTTCAGATTAAGCAACTCCTGGTGCAGTTACACTGAGCAAAATAAGCAAACGGTGGCAGGTAGAACAATTTACAGCTCTGCATAACAAACTCTTGGAAACAGTTTGCTATTTTCAGAATTAAAGGTACAATTAGCAAGAGAAAAATTTGCCATTCCACCTTATTCCTTGAGTGTTTTCTCTGTGGCAAGAGGGGCTGATGCACTGCTTTTTCTTTTAAAGGTATGTGGCTCAGGAAAGAGTTTTATGTCATAAATTTAGGTGCCAAAATAATAGGTGCTCTATCTTACGGATAATATTAGGGGGCTTTATTATTTTATTACTCCTCAAAGTACTTTCTGTACTTTTGCCTTTTTCAACAAGAAATAAAAGGAGTATTATTGTTTTCACACTCTACCCAAGAGTTGTTTCTTTCCAGGATGTCTTTGTGGGCTCTTTTAATCTGACAACAATGGAGAAACTTTCTCTGCACTGAATATAATACACTGTATGACAAGCATTGTTGGCTTTACTGGTCCCTGTTGGATATCCAGTACTCACTGGACCTTGCCAATACCAGGCTGATAATCAAATACAGTTAAACAAGGGGTAGCTCACACAAAATCCACTGAGGTCAGTGAAGCATCACTGGCTTCTTGCTGGTGGTAAGTGGTGGAAGACAAAGCATCCAGTTGAAAGGCTGAAAATACTGCAGCTCTCAGGTAAGATAGAACCAAGAGGAGAAAGCACATGTAGAGTTCTTACATAGACACATATCCAGTGAGAAACAAACCTGCACTGAGGATAAACTGCCTGGGGCAATGTCTTCTGCTCAGGCAGAGGCAGCCACTGCCAGCAGCATTTGCCCTGCTTGATCAGAACCCAGCCGGTTTCTCACACCAGCTCCACCTGTCATCCAGTGTCTCCACTAAAATTCAGTTTGCCTTTGATACCCAGGAGCCTTGAACCAGCTTAGAAATGGGTGACATCAATTCCAGCCCTTCCCACCCCGGTCTCCCGACATCTGGACTGGTGGTCTAATCACCAAGTCGCTGAAAACACAGAGTCTCTCTTAGATGGCAAGTTTTGTCCTTGCCTATTTGACTTCAATTTAGCACTAACTAAGCGTTGACAGAAGGCAGATAAAATGGTTGTTATAAACTGCCAGAAAAAAAACCTCCATCCAGCTCCCACCAAAGGGAACAGAAAAGTGACTGATGACTTCAGAGGATAATCAACAAGTGGTAAGGATGGAAGCTGGCCAAGTGTGCTGCAGATACCTCATTCTAACACAAAATAAAATGTATGTCCCCAATGGACAGGCTACTCCCCATCTACCCACCGTCCTTCTCCACAAGTTGATATCTTGGAGTCGATGCCTGGCCAGTGAATGGCTGGACTGTTGCTCAGATCCCCTTTCGTGTCTAAAATGGGCTGGTGCTCCACAGCCTCAGAAAGCACTGGGGTTTCCAGGATTCCTCAAAGGCAGTGAAAGATCTGCTGCTCCCTCTGCTGTGATTGTCTCCCCTTTATTCCTTCAGGAAGGTCTGGCAACTCTGGTATCTTCTGGCTCCTTGGGCACCCTGTCCCCTTCTGATCAGCACATGCTTATATATGATCTGATGTAAAATTAATTTCTCTGGTTTCTCAGTACCTGAAAAGACTTCTGGTGCAACTTCTTACAAAGGAGTAAACACAAAAAATAGTATGAAATTATTTCTCAAGAAATAAAGAAAAATACAACAAAAGCAGAAAGAAAGTACTTTAAAAAGTGTATAAAAGAGGGTACTGTCAGTCTTTCCACAAAGTCAGGGACAACATTATTACTGGTTCCAGGGGAAGCAGTAATGCTCTTGAAAAATTCTGTTTGCTGCTGGCATATGTGAGCCTGCACATGGTTGTGTTGTAAAAGCAAGAATAGATTTACAGTCATAATCTTTCCAAAGTTCAAGCTCTAAAGTTAAACTCTACAAGTGTCTGAATCCAAGCAGATAATCCCAGTCTTCAAGTCTCAGCCATTGCTATAAAATTATATTTGTACTATTTATGGAATGTGCAGATACAGGGGAAATGTATTTATGGCTGTTTTGACTAGTTCTGCTGTATGCTTGGAGAAGAAACCGTGGAATTTGGGGTTTGGCATTTTGGGCACTGGGCAAATTAGAGGGCCCCTAACTCTCTGGACTGCCATTTGCTGCTGTGTGGTTATCAGGTCAGCCAGGCATCTCTGGTTGGAAGCAGAATATGATCCTCAGCAACAGCCACGTCCTCTTCCTCTAATTATCTGTGCTAATGATCTGTAAAGTGTGTGCCCAGCTTCTCTCCCTTGACTTCAGGAAATATTGACACAAGTCACACGTTGGAAAAGCTACCTGTCATCTTTGAATTGGAATTAGATTCAATATTTTGCACTGAATTTACTGTTTCTGTTGAAATCAAATCTTTCCCCTACACTTGGAATGAAGTAACTTTTGTCATGGAGAAGTAAGGCAGCTAAATCCTTTCACTGTGCCAATAAATTAGACTTCTGCTTTTCTATCACCTTGGAAATCAGCTTCTTGGAGCATTTTGGCATTAAGCAGTGATGTCAGCCATAGGTTCTTCAGTTTCTTTGTATTATATTCAGTAAGATATAAAGTACTGAGTATTTGTTAAAGCTCAAAGAATACTGCATAGCCTGTTGGTTTGGTGAAGGTGGTTCACAAGTGTGGAGTCCTGGGTCCTCCAGTGAGCATGAGGAAGCTGTTTGCTACTTCAACCACTCTTTCCCTGTGAGAAGGACACAGGTCCTACAGGGAGCAGGGGCTTTGGGACCTGTACAATGCACTCAGGCTGTGGCTTTACAGTAAATCTGGGGTTAGAGGGGCTAGTACCAGATTAAAAACGCCACAGCTGTGTGACACAAAATGCAGATCATTCACATGGTCTCAGTTGTCCTGCAGTCTGTTGAGAGGCTCATTTTTCACTGGCAGGATTCTCACTGGAGCAGGTACTGTCTGTCTGCACCGTTTAACTTAGTCCTCCATCAAGTGCTTCCTGTCCCTTCAAAACTGGCACAGTGGTGGCATAAACTGCATTTCATGGGCTCTGGCAAAGGCAACAGGAATGTGACTCAGTGCTCAGGCCTGATACAAATGCAGTGGATACAGCTGGGTGACTGGACAGCTCACACATTCACTGTTCATGAAAATACGATCGTGTCTTATGACTAACTAAGAGATCATATGATTAGTTAGTACAGCACTGTGTCTGCTGTTACACACCCTGAGCTGATCTATTACACTGTTCATCTCTGGATGTTCTTGAGAACACTGAGAGCAGGTTTTCCCCCCCACCCCTGCATGGATGGACCTGCATGCTCCTCTCACTGACACTACTGCTCATCTGATTCCTTTGTGAGCTAATTCAGCTCTCTCAGGCAACTCAGGGGGAAAAAAAAAAGGGAAAACAAAAAGATGTTTAGGTATCTGCTGGCATAGGGAGCTGAATTAGCTTCCTAAGGGGTTGCATGAGCTCTAGCCCTGGTCTAAAAATTCAGTGTCCTGCTCAGGAAAGGGAAAGTATGGATTTGCCTCTTTCACTGGCAGCAAACTGTTCACTCACTTCAGCCACCCACGTGACTCAATCCAACCATTTTTGCCCACTGGCACAAAAAAAGGGCCATTTTTAATATAAAAATATAGTTCCACTCATTTCCAGAACACATCCTTCCCAACATTGGCAACACTGTTGCAGTATTATGGCTTTATTGGAGGGAATGCAGAATATTTTCTGCAGTAATTCAGAATGCTTCCTTTCTGAGCAGGAAGAAAAAGAATAATCATAAACCAGCATTGTAGTGAGTAATTAACCACACTTATTTTACCATCATTATTTATTTGTATATGCTGGTAGCACTTAAGAGAATCCAGTCAAGAATCAGGCCTCCATTGTGCAACACACAAAACAAACACATAATAAACAACCAGCCCATGCCATCAGTGACTCTATATACTTGAGGTTTTTTTTAAAACCTTCAAATTGGAATATTTTGGATGAATCTAGACATTCCAAAATGAAGCTTCTAAAGTAATGAGTGGAGGAGACTGTATTGGAAAATGTCATGATTGCATTTAAATAAATTGGCCTAGTTAGATTAAATGAACAGCTTTTAAAGAAGTAATTCTTCCTTCATTCTGAGCAGAGGTTCTGTCACAGACCACCAGTGCTCAAAGCAAAGAGCCTGTGAGAAACAGCTGGATTGAGTGAAAAATCAAGAAACAGCCTGATAGGCAGTCAAGCCCATTTAATTACGCTTGCTAATTATATTTCCCATGATAATTATATACAGTATTTAAATGCAGCATGCTATTTCCTGTTCGGCGTGATTAAAAACACCCCCGTGATTGGTGCAGAGATCTCGGTGGAGCACACGACGTTTCAGATGCTGCCGATAAGCCCCCCCTGCTCCCTTTTACAGGCAGGAAAAGCGCCTCGGCCGGGATCTGAGAGGGAGCCGTGGGCAGAGCAACCGCACGGGCACCTCCAGGGCACGGGGGAGCTGCTCCTCACCCGAGAAAAGGCTCCCAGATAAAACCCCCCCCGGAGTATCTGCGCTGGTGGGTCAGAATATTTAAATCCGGGTCCTTCGAGTTCAGCATCTCGCTCCTTATTAGCACATCTAAAGGAGGCTCGTAGAACACCCAAGGCTCCGAGGGAGCAGGAGCCAGAAATCCCTCCTCTCCTTTGCCCTTTCATTACTGGTGGTTATTATTTAGAGTGATGACAGTGCCCAGGTCCTCACAGGTGTTGTGCTCCATACCTACCCCATACCTACATCAGAGAAGAAGGAAGCTGGAGGGGAAAAGGAAAAGCAGGCAGCAGAGAAATATGATCTGGGGGAAATCGTGCTGCTTTGGGAACAGGATTGTGTCCTGCAACAGCAACGTGCAGAGACATGAGGCCTCTGCAAGCTGCTCTCATGGAATCATGGAATGGTTTGTGCTGGAAGGGATCTCAAAGCTCACCTAGTTCCACCCCCTGCCATGGGCAGGGACACTTTTTGCTATCCCAGGTTGCTCCAAATCCCACCCAATCCGGCTTTGAAGATTTCCAGGCATGGGGCAGCCACAGCTTCTGTGGGCAACCCGTTGCTCTCCCTCCAAGTCTTATTTCTTAGGTGTATCCAGGAGTCTGTAGGATGAACACACCTGGACTCAGGGAGAGAATAGGAAGGGAATAGCTCATTTCATCACGTGGATGTTGCTTAGAGGAGAGATTTGGACTTCCCAAGTCTGAGCCCTCTCCCAGGACGGGAAGTGCAGCAAAAATCCTCTGAATCAGTTTTTCGCTCTAGAGTTGCTGAATTCACACACTCTGGATTTTTTTTACCAGACATGAGATATTTGTCCTTGTTAGGAAACCATGGTATTTAGTTTATAAGCATGTTCTCCTGGGCAATCCCAAAAGGGAGGTATTGCTTCTTGAACTGCTGCAAAGGAAAATGCTTCCAGGAGTTGGCCTTTGAACTGAGTTTCTGCTTCATTTAACTGCTGAATTTGACAGCAGTAGAGCTCCCATTTTCTTTATGGAATTAAATGCTTTCACTTCTGATCAACACAGGCCAAATGTATTTGCAAGACTGCAGAATACTCCATGGGAGAGTTATTAATATTACATTAGATCTAAATAAGCTGAATATTATATGTATTTCTGGGGACAACTACAGATCGTGTTCCAATTAGGCAGAATACAGTGGGAATATAGAACAACAGTTTTTTACTGTGGATGCAGCTCCAACCTCAACATTCAGGACAGAAATATCAACCCCTCAAATCTTGAGAATGTTTCTTACTGGAATCAGCAAGTAAAATTGGAAAGGAAAACCTCAAGTGAGACTGAGCCATCCCATTGGATAGAGCTTTTTTAACAGGGATAATCAGACATAAGTAGCATTTCAACTACTCATCTCATTACAGGTAGAGAAGGGACATGAACAGTTATTAATGAACTCATTTTGTCAATAAAAGAAAACACAGTCTGTGAGATAAGAGAGCACAGGCACATGGAAACTTCTGCTTGTCAAAGGAACACAGTAAATCATCCATCTACTGCTAAAGGTTCCAGGCAAGATATTTAGCAAACATTGACCGAAAATGAATACCGAGTAATTTTTAACAATTTCTCTATTTTCATCATTCTTGCAATTTTAAGTGCTCTTGATAAGCCAGCACAATAAGACAGCTGATCTGTTATGCCAGTGTAATTCCTATATGGAGGAAGTGCTTATTAATCCTGAATAATTCCAGATTTACACCACTCTGATTGAGAGGAGTATCTGGCCCTGAAACATTATACAAGGTAAGTATTTACATCTGGGAGCACATAAGTACCAGAAACACCAGAACCTTTGATTTTTTAAAAACCCCTATCATTCAAACTGATTAAGACATGTGTCTCAATTTACTGGTTTGAGGTTTTCCAGTTACATTCCCTAACCCTCTCTCTCCTCTATGTTACTCCTTCCTGCCTCCCTCACTCCTTCTGAGAGAGAAAATGTGCCTTTTAGGCCTTTCAAAACAGTTTAAAGTCAGACCTAAAGCTCCATTCCCATCTCAATCCCATGAACCAAGCTGCTTGCACTGTTTCAGCAGTTAATTAACAATGAATGCCTGCCTTTGGAGACTGAGTGAAGCAGGGTGGGGATAAAAGATGAAGAAGGCTGAGGACAGACATAACAAGAATGGGGAGGGAGCAAAGTGGGTGGCTTATCAAATTCCACAAATACCAGACGTGGAGAGGTGTTGATTTGTTGCTGGGAAAACCCTGTTTGTTTATGGAGTTTAATCACCTGTTTTATGTTTGTTGTTTGAAACATATGGGAGACAATGGGGATGTTTGCCCACAGTGTACTGAAATACAGTACAGTAAGAGCTGTACACACAGGAATTTTAAGTCACTGCTATGTGTAAATTAGAAGAGCTCAGATCATTAACAGCCTGCTCAGGCTGTGTGAAGGAGGCACCCAAGAATGTGCCCAAGGTTGACAGTCAAAAAAAAAAAAAAAGAAGCCTCGTTTGTGATCCATAAAACAAATATAATTCTTTGAGGTGAGGTGAAGAAATCTGAAAACAATGCATCCCACACTGCCCTAATATCTGTCAGCAAGGCACTGCTTATCACATAGTTTGGGCTTCTTTTCCTTGCACTATGTCTCTGGTTTTTTTTTTTTTTTTTTTTTTTTTTTTTTTTGGTTTGGTTTGGTTTAAAGAGGCAGCCGGAGAGAGTGGACAAGAGCAGAGCTCTGCTCTTCTTCACCAGAAAAGAAACACCAGTTCACTTCCTGTTTCTGAACAGCTCCACTGCTTGTGCTGCTTGTAGCACAAGACATTTTTGCATCCTTTGTGCCCTCCCCAGAGAGCACCATTCACGTGCCCCATGTATGAACTGTACCACTGGCCTGCAAAAGGACTCTCCTACTTTAATATTTTCCCACTTTGGTCCAATCCTCCTGTTTGTCCTTTTGCTTCACCCCTTCCTTATCTGATTTTAACCTGCTATCTGATTTTCTCTTCTAGCACTGGAATTCACACCTCCACGGGTCCCTTCTGGTTTCTGTACTGCCTTTCTCTCTCCTTACAATTCTCTGTTCTCTTTGCTTAAGGACTCATACCCAAAAACATTCCATTCCTTTTCCTCATCCATATGCGAACTCAGCAGCATCTTCAGCCACCTCTCAAAACTCAGGAGACCTTATCACGGAATCAGAGAAATCAAGGCTTTCCTGGTAAAAGCCCAGCACCCATTCCAGCCAAACCTCACCTTCCATCTCTGAGCTCTGTTAAAATTTCAGCTTCTTCCCCTAATTTTTCAGGGATGCCAGCATCCCTCTCCAATAAGGCAAACACACAAAGAAGCACTTTTGTCTTTATGTTTTCACCACAAATATCTGTAAAGTCGCTCACTTGCCTTTCTTCAACCCTTTCTCAGATAAAATGATCCCCGAACAACCCCGTGAAAAAAAGAAACTGTAGCTTTACCTGACACTGATCACTCAAAACAGCTTTTTTCTTTGTCTGTAAACATTTTTCAGCTAGAGCTTAACCTGGAACCTCTTGGGGACAGGGACCATCTATGTGTGCAGCTGCTAACACAGATAATTCCTGTTCCACGTGTAAGTGGAAACATGTCAATATAAAAAACCCACAACAACAAATATCTATAAAATACAAATTGTTCTGAGAATCTCAGCTTTCATTTGCCATCAGAATGAAACTATTTACCCTCAGTGTTGCCATAAAAAAACATTGCCATGAAGGTCTATATTCACTGAGAGGCTCTAAAATAAGAGAAAACTCAACATCCTTTTTTTTTTTTTTTAAAATATTGATTTTGTGAGTCTTATTCTAGACAGTCTGATTCAAGAGTTTTGCATGTTTGGGGTTGGCTGTACTGGATCAATCCAAAGGAAAATAGAGCACATCCCCTCCACGGGACAAGGTCTTACGAAGTTCACGCCATTCATAGTTTGTTTCCAATTCCTAGGGCAAGTAAGTGTTTATTATTTTGTTAAAAGAGGAGGAAAACATCATCAGCATCACTTAAACGATGTGGCTCGTATTGTTGACATGTTTTGGTAACAGCAATAGTGTTTGCAATGTCGGAGTGATTAATGGTGGAGGCTCCAGGCTGACACCGAGCTCTGTGTGTGTGTGTGTGTGTGTCCATGTGGGCAGGGTCAGAAGCATCACCCTTTATTGAGTGAGGGTTTTGTGAACCTGGATTTTAAACTCAAGCCCTGGGTTTAGGCGTAGTAAACTTGTGAGCTGTTTTTCGGAAACCGGAATCCTGATCGGGTTTCAAATTTTGCATTTTTTTTTTATTTTTTTTTATTTTTTTTTTTAATGGAGAGCATTAAAACACAAGCCTTGAACACCTACGCTTGCAGAGATCACAGGCTTTGGGATAAAGCCGGTGTGAGGGGTTTCTGACCGAGGTACATGGCAGAAATAGGGTTCTTCCACAGACAAAAGGTTCCACGTGAAATGGAAACTGTTCTCTTGCACAGCCTCTGAACAAGGCAGCAGGGCAAAGTTACTGCACTCCTTGGAGATGGTTCTTTATCTTCATTCTGGCTCCATGTGGGTGATGAAGTTGGTGTTTAGATTTCATATAACATCTTCTCAATTTAAAACCAGTGTGATGCTCGGAGTCTTGGACTTCTCAGCTCTGGTCTATAAATGGCTCCTGGTAAATGATCAAAGGCATATAAATGATGTAGGAATCCAGATTCTGTTTTCCAAAGGGATTTGTCCATATATTAGGAATGTATGAACTAGCACACTTAGGCAATAAATCTAATTAATTTCAGGAAGGTTCCTAGGTAGCTCTGACATTTTGAGAAAGCAACCCTTTGTCTGATGGGCTGAACCTTTTCTTGTTTCCCTCATCATTACAATTAAGTGAATCTTGACTATCTGCCACCATCCTAAACGTGCTAGAATTCAACCAGCAAAAATAGAACAGTGACAGCCACAGTGGACATCTAATTTGCTTTTTCCTCCCACCGAAATGATGTTTCTGTATTTTTTCCCGTGAGTACAAAAGGAGCTGAGTTCACCTAGAGAATTCATTCGTCTGTGGGGCAGGAATGGTTCAAATTGAGCTGGGACCATGTAAGATTTGCTTTTATGTGTCACATCATATCAGACAGCAACACCTAAAACTCTGCAAGAGAAGACCCTGCTCTAGGCTCTTCAGCTCTGCTGTTTTCGTGGAGTCCCTCCACGAAGCTCGGCCAGTTTGCTGTAACAATGTCTCGAAGTTATTTATACAACTTCTTGGCAATTCAGACCAACCCCTTTTTTTTTTTGGCTGAAACTGTTCAGACCAGCAACAGCTGGTTCTGGCTGTGAAGTGGCTTCCCTGGATCAAAGTTTCTCTTTATGTACACCAACATAAAGTTACTGAAGCCAGTGGTAAGTGACACAAGAGCATGACTGTCCTCCGAGGGGACAATGTCCTCCTGAGATCAATCAGCTTCTGCTTCAGCGTGTTCTCCGTCAGACCGGGCTGGATTTGCCATGAGCACCCAGAGTGAAAAATTCCATTGGGATTTCAAGGCCTGTGTTTTCAAACCTTTGGAAAAGGTGGCCCCTCTCTGAAACACTTGTTTCCATGCAGCCCCCCCGAGTCAGCAGCCGTTCGTGTCCCACAGGGAGAGCAAGACAATTTTGGCTTTGGGGATAAATCTCGCTCCCCTTCTCTGGAGGGACGGAGCTGCTGCCAACAATTAAGGCACTGAAAAAGCAATTCCCTGTTCTCTAGAGAGCACAACCTCTTGCCACCAGTAATTAAATCTCCCTTGTGGCCGTGGTTTTGCCAGCACAGCCCTCCAGTGGTGCGTTCCTGCTCCTCGTCCCTTGCTCCGGGGTTGCAACACATCACCCCCCCTGCTACACCAGTACAGCCATGGATGCATCTGTGCAACGAACTGGGGCAGGGAGTAAGTCCAGCTTAAAAATAGCCTGGCAGGGAAACACTTAGTTTTTCGTGTGTCTTCCTCCAAATTGGATCAAGTTCCCGATCCCTCTCACAGCAGAGCCACAAAGCAACACTCCGGGAGGACCGAGGGGCCCGTGCACTGCAGGAGGGAGGATGAAACAGGCGGTAGGAAAAGGCTGGAAAGGGAATACCAGAAGCCAGAATTGGTGTTGAAGACTTAATCTTGTGAAACCACAGCCTCACTCTTCCAGCCAGGAAAAAGTCAGCAGCTGCTGACCAGCACTGTTTTTTCTAACACTTCAGAGCCCCCTTTGAACTCCTTCGTGGCCCGGGGAGGGTTGTAGCCCACAGTCAGGGAAACTCTGCTCTAGGCTGGCCATTCAGTCTTAGTGCACTGGGACCAATTTTCCAAGGAATAGGAATTTCCCTGACTGCTGGCACGCAGAATCTCTCTGCTGGGGAACGTGCCTCTTTCCACCCAGCCTGGTGAGAAATCCCGAGAATTCTGATGGGGAAAAATGTGAGAGGTCAAATATAGCTCTGGCGAGAAAATCGTCTTCCCCCACAACATGTCTTGACAAGAGGAGCTCAGGAAAATATTTTCCTTGAAAGATTTATAGCAAAAATTGGATTTCGAACACCTTGTAATGGCAAAATATTACACTGTTAACAATAAATCATTTCTTAAGAAAACTTTGAATTTTAAAAGTGTTGGCCAGCCATATTTAAAACACCACTGAAAAGGAAAGGTCTTGTTTTGAATTGTTTGCCAGTAATGTACAAAAACTTCCTGAGATTCATAAGGAAACGGAATGATCTGTGACTCATAAGGAAAACATGAATTACTTCTTTTTATTTTAGAGTATAAATGCAAAGATCTGTGTACGAACAAGGAGCTAAACAAATGTTTGGGTTGTTAGTAGCAGATATTTCATCCACTTTGAAACCTGACCACCAGTTCTCTGAAGCAAAACAGACTTCTGCAGGACAGAGTCTCAGATTATCGATCGGAATATTCATACACATCTAGTTGCTGGGGCAAAGAGGAAGGGAAAAATGAATGCCAGATTCTTGGAAAGACTTGCATATTTTACAGAAGAAATTAAAGCCATGCTGTTTAAAGAACATTGTTTAATAATATTCTTTCTTTCTGCCACCCTGTGTTCTTTCGGTTCTTTTGTTATTCAGTGTTCGTATTCAGGACAGATATTTAAGTGCGTGCATAATACTAAGCAAATGTTTCAGTGCTATCAACTTTAAAGTTCTCAAGTTAAGATCATATTTTAGTGGTTTCCTGGAAAGGATTTACTTTTTTTTTTTTTTTTTTTTTCTTCCTTGAGCCATGACCTTTAGCTTGGAGCTTTTTGAGACTTTATGTTATGATAGAGCTAATCTTGATTTAGACCTGTGCTCTATAAAACATATGGTAGGTTCACCTTAGTCAAATGTTGTCCCCTCCAGGACATGCCATTCCTCAGTACAAGTAAATAATAATAAAAAAAAAAAGTCAATTTTTCTAAATTAATTTCACATATTTTCTAAAGTAACACCATTAGCTATTTGGTCTCATAGTTTTTCTCTTTCTTTAGGCACTCTCTTTCTTAAAATGAGGGGTTTATTTAATTTCTTCCCACTAACATGCAAGAATACATTTAAACCCAAACTGAGTGGCATTGGATCCCAATTTAGGGTGGGCAGAATTCATCTGGACCGTACCCAGTGTTAAAATCACAAGGCTTCTATCCCAAAAGAGTAACTCAGGTTTGGTCAGTTGTGCCATACTTTATTTTAGGGAATGCCCAAAACACTATAGTTTATGAAGTAAACCTCTGGCATCTCTCCAAGGACTCCAGCTCTGTAGTCTTCCAGTGGTCCATGAACCACAGCTTGGAAAACAGAGCCAAGAGACAGGAGAGTGGGGTGGTTTATCTGACTCCATGATCTACTCCAACTGAGGGGGAAAATGGGCCACTAGTTAGATTAGATTAATGCAGCTCTTATAGTTAATTTACTGAGCAAATTTCCCTTTACCTCCTCTTTATTTTCCCTTTTGTCATTTCTTTTTTTTCCTTTCCTTTGCCTTTCAAGGTCTCTTTCTGAGAGAAAAGATGAGATCTCCAGCCAGGAGAAGAGCGGACCCGTTAAATACCTCATTATCTCTGAGGTCTTCTGTTGATTTAGACTTCTAGCAAGAGAAATGGAGTTCAGTTCATCTCTGACTGAACTGACACTGCAGATAACCCCAGCACATCCATCTCAAATTGTCAGCTCAAGACAAATTACCTTCTCTCCAGGATACTCTCTTTCACTGATTACCTACTACTCAAATTAAATGCCATCTGACTTCTGAGAGTCTTTTGTTTGTCAGATTCCACTGGATTATGCAAAAACGTTGGGGGGAGAATCTGGCATGTTTGAAGTCTTGAGAACAGAGTGCACAGGCCCTGCTTCCTCATCCAGCTTTGGAGGAAGAGCTCAGGCTTTTCCTAATCTGTTTGCCACCCTGCAGTATAGTAAACTCTACTGTCAATAAGAAAGATAAAACCTAAAAGCCTTCTGAATAATGCCTTAAAGCAACCAGATACTGTGAAATCCTAACCTTTGGTGGCAAATATTTCACACAACCAAGTTTTTAAAAGCCCAGGTTTCAGTTCATTTAAATATTTCGCTCCATTCCTTTATTTTAAGGTGTGAAAGGGAAAAAAAAAATGTCAGGAAGTACTTCTAAGGTGGAACTAGTAGTTGCAATCGTGTTTACTTAAAATTTTATCTCCAAGAGTTTTGGACTTCTTCCTTCATTAAACAAATTGTCCAGCCCAATATTTTCCATGGATTCACCTCAGGCTGTTTTATGTGTGTTTTTTTTTGTTTTCTTTAATGAAACTTTCCCATTTTCCAAAATGAGATAAGAGAGTGGGGGGGAAAAAGGATTTAAATTATACAGATCAGGGGCTGCCTTTTGCTTTGCTGTTGGGGTTTTGCTCAGCATTGGTGAACTTACAAACTGTTGGGGCTCAATCTTTGCTGTGCGGAGCAATAGTGGGTGATTTCACGTGTAAAACTGCATTACCAAGCTGATCACATGGAAGAGCAGAACCTCTCCAACGAGGAACACACTGTCAGCAGGGATTTTGGAAGTAATTAAGTCTCCTGGTGAAGTAGCACCCCAAGAACAAGTGCAATCCTAAGTGTACTCATTTCCATCTGTGGAAGGCAAAACCAGTACTGAAAGGTCTGATGGTTTTTGTTACAAAGACCTGGAGACACACAGACCTTTGGAGAAATACTGTGCCTAAATGATACAGAGAATCACAGAATATCCACAGACTACCAATGTTCAGATTCCATGAAATATTATTTCCTGACAGTATTTTACAGTTAGCCCACTGACACCAATATCCAACCAGGTGATTCCAGTGAGAGTTTTACCAAATTGAGGAGTGAAATTTAAGTCCTGTGATATAAATTCTTTTTTTATGTCATTTCTATATGAAGCAGCTCATCATAAGGCAATCTCCAAGTTGGCAGATACTATCTCCTTGTAGAAATAATTTAGAGTTCTTAGCACCCGTTGAGTGAAGGTGACAATTAACATTTTTCATTCTGAAATTGTTACAGAAAAGCAGAGACACACTAACCTGTGCTAATAAGCTCCCTAGGGAAGCATCACATTCATGCAGTTAACTCCCCCCCCCCCTTTTTTTTTTCCTGGTATGCTTAAATGTTTTCCTTAAACGTAGCTTTGAAGATTCCCACTTTGTTAGAGAATGAAAGCTCCTGGTGGTGACATCTCTGGAGATGGGACAGTGATTAATAGTCACACCTTGTCCATGCCAAACTGATAGAGCTTCAGACAACTGGGGAGAAGAAGAATGGCCCTGCAGAGGGCATAGGGGATTTTATTTCCCATAAATACAGCAGCAACACTGACAAGCACTCACTCCCATCGCCCTGCTCCAACTCCAGTGTGCTTCTCCCATCATCCCAACACAGTTGTGTTGTTCCTCTGGTTTCATGAATTCCTTTCTGCTTAGTGGCACAGCTTGGACAGGATGGACTGGGAGCATCCTCACCCAAAACAGCACATTGCTCATTGGCCAGGGAGCTCTCCTGGGAGGTGGGACAAGAGCCTCGAGTCCCCCGAGGCAGAGGCAGAAGCTGAACCCTGACCTCCTCTGTACAGAGATCAGTGGCCACGGGCCCCCCGCATGTCCCATGTCATGGATTTCCCAGGGCTGCTGTGGCTTTGGTTGTCCAGCCTCCTGCTAAGCCAGCCCTCCCCGTCCCTTTACATTCAGTCTCACACTCCCAGTTCCCTTCTGACATTCCTGGTGTCCCTTCTGAGTTTCTGCATGCATTAATGAGCCTCCTTGGTGTCCTGCTTGTGTACTCCCACTGGCAGGAAAAGGAGGGAGTGAAACAGTCATTCCCCTTAAAACTTGCTTGGTTTAAGTGCAGACCTCTTTGTCCTTCCACAGACCCAGTCACCTCCTTCCCATCCTGGTCATCTTTGCTACTGGAGATGTCCTTTCCATGGCAAAGAGAGCATCACCTTCACGGAATGTTAGCATTAAGTTAACACCCTGATAATATTATTGATGACAGCATGAGTGTTTAAGGGTTCTCTGGCTACATATAAACCTGGGCACAGGCCAGGACACCCACTGGAACACAGCTATCCCTCCTGTTAAACTGGCAGCACACTTTTGGCCTAAGCCAACTAATGCTCTTAGTGGCTTGGCTAACCATCCTCTTTGGAGAGAACACTTGTCCTTATGAACATGCAGTCATACCCTGCCTCCTGAACTTGGAAAAGGGGTTCTTCCCCCTTTTATTTATGGATGGAGACATCCTGTGCCTTGCTCTGATCCATCAGGACAGCAATCTAACAGAGGGCCCTCGGCACCTTGCAGAATTACAAGTGTGAGGCTCCAGGGGATGCAAGCTCTGCCTTTCACAGGAAGGGCTCTGCATTCCAAGCAAGACTTTTCCAGGCTCAGAGGGTGAATTCAGGAAACACTTGCCCAGATGTGTTCGGTCAGAGTCTGTAGGTGCTCAGGGAAGGCATAGCCATGGTAAAGGAAGTGGTAAGAGGGAGCAGAAAAAGCAGAGAGGGCTTTTTAAGCCAGATGCAGTTGGAAAGAATTTCCTAAGAATCCAGCTACGATTCTTAGAATTCTCAAAATGGAGAAGAATTTGCAAAGAATAACCACCCAAAGACATTCCATCCCGTGGAC
This sequence comes from Lepidothrix coronata, assembly GCF_001604755.1. Taxonomy (NCBI): domain Eukaryota; kingdom Metazoa; phylum Chordata; class Aves; order Passeriformes; family Pipridae; genus Lepidothrix; species Lepidothrix coronata. Next base: position 3,101,050 of record NW_016690310.1, on the reverse strand, counting down.
CTTTCACAACTAGATAGTGATCAAGCATTCTGCAGAGAACAATTCTGCAGTGGCATGAATATGCCTGCCACGACCTCAGAAGTCTTTTGCTTCTTTAATAGCAATGGCTTGTTACAATGAAAAAGACAACAATGTTGTGCATGATAAGAGGGGCATTTGCAACTAAAAAGAGTATTTCCACATTGAGAAACCAGTTGGTTATCCAACCACAACAAATATTTAAAATTGCACCACTGTGAGAAAGAGCAAAGGAGATAGTGGTAAAAAAAATAGAAAGAGAAAGAGGTTTCAAAGGCAAAATTCTCCACTGTGTGTGAACTCCCTACTATGAAAAGACAGGGATAGACTCATCAGATCTATTAACATTACCAGGCACTAATGAACTGTTTTGCAGACGTGGTACTGAAATTCATGCCTAGTCATCAGAATGAAAGAAAATGCTTGAAATTCTTTTAATTACCTTTTAAATCCAGCGGCTATTAATTCAGTGAATCTCTGATAGGCTCTACTTACTAACACTGTTTAGAGGATTGGGCCTGAGCTCTAAATACAAGCCAGATATTTCCATTTGTAGCAGAGAAAAAAAAAAATGGTATTACTGAGCAGCTCTCAACTGAACAGTGAAAGCCTTTTTTTTCTCCCAGGGAAAAAAAAACAAAACAAAAAAAAACCAAAACCCAAACAATTGTATTTACGTAGAATAAAAAATTATGAACCTAAGTGTAAGCAAGATGTATGTGAAGCACTTGGGCAACAACTCCCAGCGCTGCAGGAAATGCAGATTAATACCACATCCTACTGTACTGAGCCCACTGATCTCCATTTCCACCTCTAGTGAATGTTACAGAGGAAGTTTCCACGCAGATTTTCCTCAAATGGCCTCGGGAGTTGTTCACTTCCCTACTGTACACTGTGTTATTGTGGCTGCAAAATCAAATGCAGTTCAAGAGACAGGACTGTGCAAACCCAAGGAAACTCTTCTGTTTGCCCTAAATCCAACCACTGCATTTAGCATCTAATTTCAAAAGCTGTGGAGATACTCTGTGGACTTTTGTGAAATGCCGCAGAAAAGGGTTTTTTTTCTTCTTTCTAAAAACTCTGCTTTTGCTCTGTGCGTGTGTTTGGTCATTTCTTTGACATATGAAGACCAGGTCTATGAACTCAAGCAGCTTAAGCAGCTGTTTAAAGTTAAGCATAAGGCTATGAATATTTATGCTGAAGTCCTATTTCACAGCATAATGAAATCAAAGTCCCCCAAATTCAATAGCAGGCAACTCCTTGTATTCCAGTTCTGCCGAAAAATATTAGCATTTTGTGATTTGGGAGAAAACAAAATTATGAAAAAAGCACATTTTCTTTCAGCTGTCTTTGTCAGATGAAATGTTTTTCCAGCCGTGTCTCATCTGTTAGATAAATTCCTAAGCTCAGGATTTCTTTAGCTCCAAATAATATAATTGCAGTATAGTGAGGGAAACCCACAGCTTTGCCTTTGCCAGAGTTTGTTCCTGCCCTGAGTGAAGATACAGCCAGTAAGGATGAACACTGCCTAGTCACACACTTTCAGAACATTCCTTGGTTCTTTTCAGTTTGCTTACCACTTTGTAGAAGAACCATAATCCACATCCCAGTCTTTCCTTCCTCTGCACTCATGAGCTTTACGTTTTTCCTGGTTTTCCTCACCTTTCTTTTTTTTCTTTTTTTAAATTTTATATTTTTCTCTTTATACTTCTCTAATTGTGCAGAAATGATCCAGCAATGTTTTCACCTCTGCCTGAAGACTGCTCAGCTGCTGCCCAGCAAAAGGCACTATTTTGGCTGTTTGTGCAATATTCCACTTTTCCCTGATTCAGTTTCCTACAAAGGGCCAACAAGGGGAATCCAGCAAACAATTCTTAAGCGAAAATTGTCCAACCCACTCTCTGCCAGCTGAAGTAGGTACCTGATAAACTGTGTTATCACATTCCAATTCTACACAACAGCAGTTAGAAAATTATTAAATAATGCCTTATATTAGCAGGGAACAGGACAAATCCCAATTTCCTGTTTGTAATCAATGAATGCAATACATTTAAGTAATAAACGTGTGATTTTTTGCTCATGGATGCCACACAAGTAGAGAATAGACCTTCCCCTAGATATTCATCTGAAAGTGATTCTGCAGAGATGTGCCTTTGCATAAGATTATGCACAAGGTGTAAGAAAAGTAATGAAGCAGCAGAAGGCTCTGCTCCTGCACTCCTTGGTTTTCTGTTATTCTCACTGAAATCCATTGGAAAGACCTGGTGATCTGACAAAGGTCAGAAAGGTGATCATTTTTCTAGCATTTGGGTGAGAGTTTGTTTGTGTTTGAAACCGTAACTGGTGGAGGAATGTCCTCTCTTGCAAATGTTCAGGTTTCTGGCTTGTTTCTGTCCTTGAAGACGTGGCCCCAAACATTCTGTTTCAGTGAGAAATGTGGTTTGTAATCCAAAATTTAGAAAGAAATGAGTCGTGGTTCCGTCAGGCAAAAAGACAATAATGGCAAAGGTATGTCACCTGTTCAAAAATCTGGGGTATCTGACTACTCCAGGGGAAATCCATGCTGCAAATAAGCTCAGTAAGCTCTTCCCCAATGGTCAGCAGATGAAATAAAGGGGCTACTTGAAGCTGAAATTAAAATCAAGATGTCCACTAGCAGAACAATGTGGTGGCTGTCACTTGACAGCAACAGAAGATCATCTCTGATAGCCTCACTTAATTTGAAACAAGTCACTTTCAAGGTAGAGAAAAAAAAAAAACCTCAAAGGAAATGTAAGAGAGAACAATTTCCTTTAGGTCAGGCTGACATTGTTGTCCCACTTGTGAGAAAACATTCCCAGCAAGGAATGGACTTTCTAGTGATGTGAGGGTTCATAGTCAAAACAAACAGAGAAGAAACTGTGGATAATGGACAAGAGTGAGTGCTCTGTCTGTTCTGCAGAGAGTTTTTTGTTTTTATCCAGTTGTTTTGTTCACAAAAAGATGTATAAAAAGACTATTGGCATTACCTTTGCTAATGTACCCAGGATCTTTCACGGAATACAAACACAAATTTAGAAGGCTGTATCATTAGCTGTCTTCGAAGGTTAGCATTATCCTTAGCCTGCCCTGAAAGGTCTGAGGAGGTAGTTTCCAAGACCACGGGATGATTTATCACAGCAAGAGGTAAAAAATAGAGTTATAATCATATTTTGAAGTGGTGCTTTGCTTTTATCGAGACTCACATACTGTAAAATGTAAAAGGTACAGTCAGGGGCTAAAAAGACTTAAAAGCAGGTGCTGGCCTCTGCTAACAAAGTAAGTGGGAATTAGGCTGGGGGAGTCCATGTGGAAGGGACAAACAGTCCATCCCTTAATACTGCAGCCTGGCAGAAAAGGAGTCATTGACATTCCAAGGAGGCCGAGTTAATCAGTAACACACCTGATTAGCGTCTCACGACTTCGCTCCACAACAAAGATCCTTTCTCCCAGGCTTCACATCCCTCAGAGGATGCGGTGAGATGCAGAGGTGCTTGCCTCTTGGCCCTCAGCATCCCTCCCCAGCACAGGGGACAAGCGGTGCCAAACGGGACGGCAGAAATGTAAGTTCTGACACGGGGATTTAATACGGAAATTGCCGGTTGTGGTGTCCACAGGGGTACATCCCATTATCCGAGATAAAGGGTCATTGAGATCACCTTTTCTTTTTTTTTTTTTTTTAAATGCAAATTATATGTTGCCTCAGACTCCTTCGCAAATTGTGGGCATGTTCCCCTCCTCTCCATTTGGCAAAAGCTCAAATAGTTGCTGGGCTGTGTGACCTGAGTGCAGGGCATTTCCAAACACTTCAGCCTCAGCAAGTCATCCAAGGCAGGAGGCAGAAGACTTTCCTGAGAGGCAAAAAAAAGGCGATTTACATTTCTCCCTGGAAAAGGTTCTAATCGCTATTTCTCCCCCTCTACCACCCCCCACCTCCCAAGCTCTCGCTGAAGAAAAAGTGTGAACAAAACGATCGAAACCCATTGTGACTTCGGATTGCTCGGCAGGAACAACCCGCAGATCTGAGAGGAATTTCCTCTTTCCTGAGGGCTCCTGGAGCTCTTACGGGCCTGCGAGAAGGGGAATGAAAACTTTCCTCTCCCACGTCCCCCGTGATGATGGTTTGTGCGCCGAGGGGCTGCTTCAAAGCCACAATTGCACGAAGCAGTTCTGATGTCCCCTCGTAACACCGAGTCTCCCTGAAAGGAGGTGAAAACACAACTACAAATCCAGTGCTTACTCCGAGCTTGCGAAAGAGAAGAACCGACCAAATATCTGCAATCTCTGCAAAGTGCTTGCAGATCCAGGGATGACAGACCTTCAGTTTTAGCTATTTTTGGCCGCCTCTGTAACCTTTTTGCCTTTTCTCAGGTACTTCCCAGCACCTTGTAGCTATTAGGCCAGCAAAAAAAAAAAAAAAAAAAAAAAAAGGAGTTTAAAGGACAACAATTTAATCCTTTCCAGCGCATGTATCTGTCTCATTAAAGCATTCTCCTGGAGCGGTGTAATGATACATCAAATGGAATCCATTCCAAGGTAAAATGAGTGCTGTTGATGGCTAACACACTGCTCCCCAGGCCTGGCTTAGACCCCAGTCCTAGTGCAGCCTAGCACTGAAGTAGATTAAATATCAACTCGGGTCACGTTCTCATGGCCCAGGCACAAGTGCCAACATTCTTCCAATTATTCAAGGCCAAAGAAAGAGCAACCTGCCTGACAGAGCTGTGACACAGCTTGATTAGATTTAGCTTAGAAGCCTGCCGAAAAGGATACTGTGGTATTTAACTCAGATGGAGAAAGGAATGGCCTCTGTGTTTAAAAGAACTAGGGGGGGAAGGAAAGGGGAAAAAAAAAAAAAAAAGGGAAAGGGGGGAAAAAAAGCGCAGAATATATTTCTGTAATGAGGCAGAGCATGTTTTAAATTTAAAATGGTTTCTCCATAACACAGCCAGCATGTTGCACGTGTATAAACCGGTTTAATTGTGGAAGGTGGCTTGGTACACCCTTTTATTTAAATAAGAGCATTTTGCAGCCTGCACAGAACCTTTTGGACCAAATAATGTTATCTTCCAGTTAAAGTCACCTTGGGTAAAAAGGGCACAAGCTGGCAAAGAGGACAGAAAAGCATGGACAGAAACTGAGCAAACACTGACGTTTCAAACAGAAATTGTAAGAGGAGTTTGGGTAGGAGAACACACAGCTCCAAAGATCAAATCATCCCAGTGATTTGGCTGTGACTTTAAAGTCCCGGGAAGAAGGCGTGTTCTGTGATTCAGCCCCGAGTTTCACATCTAAGCTGACTGACAGGAATTCCAGGGACTGGGATGCTGATTTCTCAGGGAGCAGCAGCCAGAAGAATGCTGCTGCTCCATCTCCTGACATTCCTCAGAGGTCTGCTGTCCGAGCATCAGGCAGAGCTCAAAGGACTCTTTATTAGGGCAAATTGACACTTTTTTCCCCTCTTGAAAATTAATCTAATTTTAAAAAAAGAGAAGGAGGAAGATGAACGTAAAAATCACACAAGCTAATATTTTTTGGATGAAAAAATACCTTTATCTCCACTGAAACATTACATTTACCCATCAGGCTCCTCCGTGTCTCTTGGGGGGAATTTAGGAAACATTTTTCACCCTGGTTGTTTTGTGAGTTATTGTTGTATTCCAGTGTAGGACTAGGGTGCTCATTCTGGAGGTCTGTGCAGTGCATGATTATTTTGGGGTTGGAGAAGAAGCAGAGTGTGGACAATTCAATAAAAATGTCAGTGCACTGCTCATAATCACTTACATATATTCTTTGCCACGCCTAATTTGCACTATTAGCTATATTGGTATAGTTGCCTTATCCTGTTCAGAAAGGGAATAGATAAAATGTGTTCTATAAGATTGCAATTTAATAGCACATAAATATTAATACCGTTACTCTGGTTAGAGGAAAAAAAAGAAAAAAAAAAAGAAAAAAATCCTAATGTTATTGGGATCCAAAATTATTGGACCAAGGTATAAACCACATGAAGATCAGATTGAAGAGGAAATATAATAATATATATACAGACCTAAACCCCAGTCTCTATAAATTCTGACACCTACATTCCAGAATGCTCAATTAAATACTGGCATGAGAGAAGTATCTGTGTAAAAAGAAATTAATGCAATTTTCACTGCAATGGAAAATTTAAATTATTTATCTCACAGTGTTTCAAGACAGAACACTTTGCATTTTCATTTTGTATGAAAGTTTCATTTGGATCTTCAGTTACATTTTACTCAAAATGAAAGAGATAAGACAAGTAGAATCTTCCAAATGAGATGTCTCATTCAAACTGAAATGCGTTTCCTCTCCCATTTCTTACTTGTAAGTTGGTTTCAATCCCCCCCCCATAATTCCTTCCTCTCCCTCTTTCCCCACTTTTTCATTCTTACAGAAAATGTATTTGCACAGCTGTACTCATAAACCTCATATATTTAGATTTTATTAGCATTTATCCTGGCACAAAAATTCCATTAAAAGTAACTTTTTAGTTCTGGGTTGTTCTAAACAGGTACTTAACCATCAGCAAAGGGGCAGAAATCATGCCAGGCCCCTGTGTAATAAATGTCCATGTCCTCTCTTCCTCAGCTCCTTAATGGTTTGATCTACTTGGGCACAGAGTTTATCACCCTCTCCCAACCCCACCCCACATCAGCTTATGGAAGGGGCTGGTAGATGATGGACTGTACTATGTCTTTCTATGCCTGAAGGCTCCCAGGTGCTTTTTGAAAACACTCTGGTTTTTTGGCTTATTTCTCTCTCTTTTTGACATCACACTCTTCGCCCTGCCCCCCCCAGGTTTTACCTGGCTCAGTTGACTTTCTTAATTTGCTTCATTTTACGCTGAAATTTAATAAAGGTTTTCCTTTTGACATAAGATGGTCCAGGTAGTTGAAAATAGATGACCTTGGACCTGGAATCAGAGCCACTGCTTTTAAAACAAAAACCTGGAAGAACCTATCCCTTTTTTTTTTTTTTCGGTCTGGAAGTAGGGAAAGAAAGTTCATTCTCAGCATTCTGTATCAGTCTCTTCATTTTGAGAGGGTTGCTGTGACCCACATAGTTTTTAATCTCCTCTTTGCCTTTTCAGGCTTTTAAGGAGAAGCTAATTTTGGCCTTCTGACTACAGGAATTTTTTTTTTTTTTTAACATGAGAGTCATGTGGAATGTGACACTAACTGAGAGTCCACTTGGGAGAAGTAAACACCTTGCACCTCAAGTGCAGCTCTTTGCACAGAGAGCAGATGGGCACCATCTCTGAAGCAGAGGTTTGTTCCCCGTGCCTGTGAAGGGAGCAGCCTCACTCATACAATCCATTTTCTTGACTTCATTCAAGCAGAAGAGCCCACAAGTCTTGACATTGTGCCGTGGGCAAATATAAAATCCCCTCCCTGCCTCTGCCTTGTCCCAGGGACACTGAACTAATTTTTAACAAAAGAAACATTCTTAAAATGAATGAACCACAGAAAGAGCATCCTATTCTTCCACCTCCTAGTACTGCTGGCACATGGCACTTTGAAGGAAATAAATCCAAATAAAATTGTCATGTCATGTTATGAAGTTGCAATAACTATCAATTGCCTTAAAAATATCAGCTCATCTCCACAAGTGGTGTTTCATCTGTTCATGCAAATAATGAATTAATGTAAAAATGAAAAGCAAGTCCTACAATTCCTACAAACACAAAGGATCCATTTTGACCAAATGGGATCATTCATCTGAAAATGGGTTGTGCAATCAAGGCCTTAACTTTCCATGGGGTATCATAATATATGTTTCAACTCATCAAACAAACTGAGGAAACCACAATGAGAAACCCTGGGCATCCTGGGTGCAGTATCAGGTCTACAATCAATCAGATGCTGTGGGTAGTCCTGAAATAAAAGTGCTGTTATTTCATGTCCACTCCTGCTCCTGGCATTATCAGTAGTATAAACAATTACTTCAGATAGATTTATTTCTATTTATTGTTTCAGCACAGGGTGGCTGTAGCTGTGGGTAATAATTCTGCCCTTAGATACAGAAGTTCCATAATGTTTTCCTTGTCCAGTGATCACACAGATCACAAAGTCCATTAGAGGTCATTACATACACCAGGCAGTGTCCAGTTCTGAGTACTAATTAGATCAAACATAAATGTGCTTTTTTTAGACAGCTTCCCTCCTGGTCTCTGAAGCTCTACCCAACTGCACCAGGAAGACAAGGTGCTCAAGAGGGAATTGGTTAGGATGGATTAAACCCACATCTGATTGACGTACAGTGTAACTCAGGCTTCAGAAAATCTATTCAGAGGGGAAGAAAACGGATCTCAAGTTCAGATTTGGGTGCAATTTTAGCAGAAATCTGAATTTCTGCTTTTAAACCCAAACTTTCCCAACCAGTCATGATTACAGACTGTTATTGGTTTGGACCCTTTCCTGGTTCTAATGATTTATTGAGGCACCCAGGGAAAAAAAGAATCAGCAAAAGGAAAGATTAGACAAGGCAATTGTTACACCCACTGGCAGGTGGTTGAAACGCTCGTAAAATTATAACAGAAATGTTGGGAATCAAACCCACAAAAAGCAGAACCTCAGCTGGTAGAGACTAACTGAAAAAAATCCAGCACAAGGAAGGAGATGGAGCTGCTGGAACTCCAAGGATGGAAACTTACCCCCAGGAATGCAGGGTAGCAGCAGTCCTAGGAGAGATGCTGTGGCGTGGTTTGTCTCTGGGAAGGGGCAGTGGTCACCAAAGGATGACAGTCCTTTGCATTCTGACGTTTGCCACGATGCAGGAGAAAACGGAGTGGGATGTTTACAACACAGAAAAAGTTCAGGAGAAACCTCAGACCGAGGAGTTGCCTGGTTTGAGAGCTTTGCAGGCAAATGACTCGAAGAGTGTATGTGCTCCACTGCTGTGTTTCTCCTGGTGACAATTTTTGGGAGCTGTCCCAGTGATCGGGGGCTGGATTTTAGGATTTTAACTTTAGAAAATCCTGGCATAAAATTCAACAGGAAGATGATTGTAAGAGCTTATGTTATACTGTTTGCTTCCGAGTCACACCACTGCTCCAAAATCAAAGACATTTAGTTTTTAAAATGAAGCGTGTGAATGAATGGTCCTGAATTGGGTGAATTTAAATTGCCATGATTTAAGTAAGATTTTTGCAGTAAAAGTCCTTTCTTCAGCCCTACACATTATCTAATTATATACAGAATTCAAGTAATGCCACAAATTAGTCTTTGAAAGAGCAAATTATCTTTCCGATGACAGGAAGGCAATATATAAATAAGGTCTAGATCATAAGGATCTTACATTTCTGAGGAAAATTCATAATCAGATCTATAAAGTCAATGCAACTACACCTGCTCATAGAAAGTCTCCAAGGAAAAAGGAGTCTGTAGTCTGGCCTGAAACTATCTTAGGGACAGAAGTAGTGCTACATAATCATAACCCACACTACCATACCCTTACTTTTGTGTTGCTTCACTTGTGAGGATCCTAATAACTTGAGTGCTGTGGAATAAAGCACCACTGAATGAAAATAAGGGGATCCAAAGCAGGTCTGGGTGAAACATGTTCCTTTGTCTCTTCTCTTCCAGGTTGTTTTTACTGTTGATCAAATCCTGCTGAAGTATCAAGAAACACTTCAGGCCGATGTGTTGTCACCTGAAAGAAGCCCTTCTGTTCTTCCCTACCTGCTTCCCTTCCATGTTCCTACTCCTGAGCATTTCTTCATCCTGGCACAAGCCAGTGCAGGACATCAAGACAAAACAGATTGGGAAACTAATCTGGCTGAAAAAAACACCTGGCAGGAAAAAAGAAGTCAAAATTTGTCCATTTTCAGCCAAATTGGTTCTCCAAATTGTTTCCCTGTGTAGCCAATGGACCAGTCATGTTCTGCCAGCATAAGAGATGAAGTGCTACTGGGTGGGAACAGCAGAGGTGGCCCAGGGGACAGGAAAGGATGACTGTCCCAGCTCACATCCCGCTGAGCTACAGCCTCAGTGATCCAGCCTACAGTGTGTCCCCCAAAACACTTGTCCTGGCCCAGCTGAGGAGAGGTGAGGGGGCTTTGGAGTCAGGGCCAGGAGCTTCTTTAGGTGGCTCCACAATCAAGACTAAGCCCTGTGAAACAGCCTTCAAAATGGTCCCACCTTTCTCCAGAGAAACAACAAACCTCTCGGGAGACGAAAATCAAAACACAGGTTGTTTGGCTGTAGTACCTTCCTCCTTCTGCAGTTACTAACTACACCCCCAGGGCATGGCCTGTGTTCCAAGGACTGAGATTCCCCTGTACATGATACAAGTAATCTCCACTGATGATGATGATGATGATGGAAGAGGAGAGTACAAATCAGATAAGGAAACTCTGCCAACCTAAACTTTGTGGTTTTCAGATGCAACCTTCTTTGGCGTAAGTTGTGTTTAGCCACACTTTTCTTCTTTAGAAACAACTGCTGCCTTCTCCAGAGTTCCCTTCATTTCTCTGTGGCTGGGGTAGTGTCACAGTTCCCTTCCAACTTTTACAGTTCAACCTCTCCTCCCTTTGCAATCTCTCACTAACCATTTCTTGTACCTGTCCTCCAACATTTCGGTGTATTCACCACCTGGATCTCTTACACTCATTTCAGAGCTGCTAAACAGCAGTGGAATTCCCTAGAAGGGAGCTGAGCTGGAGGAACGCCAAGAGTCATAGCAATAAAATAAAAATAACAACAAAAACAACAGGGTATTATAGATGTTCAGCACTATTCAAGAATCACATTCTTAGTGCATGAACTGTGGCGAGTTTTGCAGCCGCCTGCACAGTCTAAAGCAACCCAACAAAAACTGTGTGTAATGCAATAAAATGGTTATTCTTATTAGCTGATGTAACAGCTTAGGGATCCCTGCCAAGGACTGTGGACCTTACATGTGGTCCTTTGATAAATATCTTTGTATGTACTCGGTATTAACAAAAGCATTACCATCTGTTTACCTTGCACTAATACACATCACATTTTTGCACAAATCCTGGCTTATGTTGCACAAGCCTCAGCTAGGCACTGTATCCATCAGAATGGGTGACAAAGGTTTAAATCAAGCAGGCCGTGTTTCAGCACGTTATTCATAAAACTAGGTCATGGGATAAATGTACTGTTGGAACACAGCTTTATACTAATTTTCCCAGTAAGATGCATCATAAATATTAACTGTCCCGAACACATACACACAGGCTCACGGCCTTGGCTCCAGGCCCTTCACATGGAAGCCGGGGAATGAGCGCTGACTTAAGGTGGTGAGAATGTCAGGAACTCCAAGTGATCATCAATAATGGATTCTTTGCTGCCTCGAGCTGTTCCAGCCCAGCAGTAACACGGTGCTGCACACCCGGAGCTCAGCACCACGCTCCTGCAACACCTCTCTGGTAGGAACACAAGGCTGTGGGAGCCTTTTTGCCTTAATGTGCTGCCCCTTTAGCAACCAGGACCTTTTCAAGCAAGCTTTTAAGCTCACACAAGCTGCTGCCTCTCGTTTGCAGTGCTGATAATGCGGGCTCAGGAAGGCACAGCCTCCCCTCCTCCCCCAGACGCTCCCTCACACCCACCCACCCACCATTGTGAGCTATTATCTCCCACCACAGTTTTCAGCTGGCCTGTGATATCTGAAGCAGGTACCCCTGCACTCAGCAGGGCTGCAGCGCTGCGGGAACTTCCAGAAACAATAGTGTGGCAATATCTAATTATTTACAGCGGCGGCGCAAAGAAGGAGATTAAGATTATTTGCGATCATGGGTACGCATCCTTCTTTCCATTCTCATGGTATTTCCTGCCCCAGTGAAAGGAGGAAGAACCAGAAATCCACTGAGAATGTCTGTCTCTAAATTTTTTCAGTCTCAAGAAGTATAGCCAATAATAACAGTATTCAGAGTGCTTTTCCCTGATAATTTTCTATGTGCCTCACAAAGAGGGATAAGAATAATGATCCTTATTTTATAGACTATAACACGACCAACAAAAGAGCCAAGAATGGAACCCAGATAGCTTGCCCTTTCCTCTGGGCTTTGCTATTGTTTAAGGATTAGGACCCACATTCAGGATAACACCTCAACCACATGCCTGACTTCAAGCATTTGCTTAAGTCGCATTGATTTAAGCACATGCTTAAAATTAGGCATATTCTTAAATATGTTCCCTAACCGAGGCTTAAATAACCATCCAGCCTTCTGGGTGCATATTCAGATAAGACCAGATTTTATTTAAGCTCAGGAAGAGGAGGAAGAACAGACTGGGTGCAGCTGTTTTGCCCTAAAGTCATCCCGGTAGAGGTTCCCATATCGCAATTAAAAACTATACAGCCTTCTTGGTTATTGCCAAGAAAGTAAGCAGAGCTAATGGAATCTCACCAGAAGGAAAAAGCCATGATGCCAAATGTCACCCAAACTGACTGAACTTTCAAAATCACCGGCGTTTCCCAACGTTGCTTTCCCAGATTTCCCTGTGGGAGTTACGAAACCTCTCAGCTGAAACGAAAGCGGCGGCAAAAGAAATCTCAGCACAGGGCCAACTCCCACCTGCTGGTGCCTCTGTGAAGCAGAGAAGCCTCCTGCTCAGTCCAACAGTTTATTGCTATTATCCCACACGACAATGTTTAACCTACTCTTAAGTATAGTAACAAATTCTTTGTGTTTACCCACACTTAATAATTCACCTCTTCTTCTGCCTAATTTTGCTCTAAACATATCTTACTTTCTGTTGATCTAACAGCCAGATATTTCTACATCTGTCCTGATGAAGTACTTACAGAGGAGTTTTTATTGAGGCTGGGTGAATTTGAAACTGTTTCACAATGAAAAACTTCTCTCCCCATTTACAGTCCTGGAATTTTTAGTCTGGGACACTCCAGTTTAAGAAGGCAATGACTCCAATCAAGCCACTGCCCAAATGGAAGGAAAAGAATGTTTTGAAATAAACACCTTTCATACCTGCACCCAAACCTTTGTTGAGGGACATATCCCAAATTCCCATTGAGATTACAGATTGAAATTTGGGGGAAGGTAGTTTGTTGCCTCACTCACTTCCTTACTGTCAGCCACCTTATTCTGTTTGTGTGTTTCCAGTCTGCCATGGAAAAAGAAAGGGATTGGAGGATTTCTCAGTTGGGTAGCCCAAATGTACTGGAGTCACAATTTAATACACCCAAAATGAGGCAAGGCCAGGGCCAAATTAATGAAATATGCTCCTGTGAGTAAGCTGACAATATTTGATGACACAGAGCAGACATTGCATGTATGTTTATACATGATATGATGTATAACTGTTAATGTCTAGTCAGAGATAATAATAAACAAACCTAAGGAAACAGTCAAACCTAAATTAGACAAAGACTCCATCATGCTGGCACCACACAAGCAAAGGGACCCTCCATCCCCAGGAAGATTCTCACTGTCCACCACCAATTCCATTACATTTTCTGGCTTATGTGGAAAGTTTTTCTGGTCTTTCAGACAGCACTTTCTCTGGGCTCTTCATATCCCATGTACTGTGCTCTCTAAAGGTCACCACTGAGGTTCAGACACTCTGGCAGAGTGTTACTGGAGAAGAAAAAAATGTGCAACTCTGAGACCAAGCCAAGCTTATGCTGAAAAGTTCACTTGGCTCTTAACTGACCACAGAAGTAATCAAGAGTTAAATCTTCTGTCTCATTTGGAAGACCTACAAATGGTGTAAAGACAGAGACATTTAAGTTATCAGCTGTAGAATAAGTAGTAAGTTAGGGTGCTGCATTAAAGACCATTGAAGTATTTCAAATGCTTGATGAAAACATGCCTTTGAGCCAATATATATGACTTGAATAGCAGGGCAGGTTTTACAAATGTTGCCTGTGTGAATACAGAATCTCAAAAACATCTCTCTTTCAGTAATGTAATCAACAAGGTGGAGGTAATGCGATCATTTCATAATAATGCCTGTGATGTGTTGGCCACATGAAGCAGTTCCTTTTTTTTCCACTCTTCTTTGCCTATAGATGTGAAGTGAGGTATAATGAAAGACCACCTAAATGAGCACCAAGTCTATTAGATGACACAAATTCTAGTTATCAAGACCTTTTTTTCGTAGAGACTTGGGATCAGCTGGTACATGTGGCTGTGCCCCTTTTTAAACTCTGGAACAGTGCAGCTGAAACCATGGGAAATATTTATGATTTGAAAGTTAGATGCAGGTTTTAAGACTTTTGCTGCCTTAACAAAGAAAAATCAATAGTAAACTCAGAACAGAATAGTCCAGGTGAGTAACTGGGCAGGAACATATTAATCCACGAAAAGGAATGGCAGAAAGTTTTTAACCATATCCACAGCTTGAGAAATTCCGATACCTGTAATAGAGCCGTGCTGATTTCCACCAATTAAAGAACTGGCCTTTTATTTTCCTTTTGATATGTTTTCCCCTAACACATATACAATACTTTCCCAAAGGTAAAAGCAGCTTCAAAGCATTTTTAGGGGAACATTAAAGAAAAGGAAGTTGTAACACTGACTGCCATTATTTTATCTAGGACTTTACCGCAATTAAAGAGAATATAAAATGCTGCTGCTGCTGCCCTGGACACATACTTTGAGATTTTTTAGCCTTGGAAAAACACAGGCTCTGACTCCTTGTGTCAGAGCAAGGGCCTCGGCACATTGTCCTTGCATTACGCTTTTTGATCCTGTTAAAAAATGTTACCCTGTGCAGCTCCAGGCATCAAAGGAACGCTTGTACACACTGGGATCTGTTTCAGCCCCCGGGCAATGAGACCAAAAGACCCTTCTCATAAATTCTAATTCAAAAGTTTTTAGTTATCAAGAGGAAGTTTCCAATTGCTCTCTCACATGTGGGAAAATATGTAAGCTACTGAGAGGACCTTTTGTCTGCGACTTTAATGGGGGCAATTTGCAAGGGGGAGTGCAAAGGTTCTAATATGCAGTGTGCACAGACAGTAAGCAGGCACATACTTGGTATTTAATGAAGTTCCATGAATCATTAGCCATACAATAACCAGTGGGTTCTATAAATCACCTGCAAAGGGGTTTTTTTAGGCCAATAAGTTGAGCAGCACAGTGGCAGAGTGGAGCACCTCAAGGAGACCAGGAAGCAGGAGGAGGAAGGAAAAGCAAAAGATAAAAGGGGGGGGGAGCACACGATGTATTATCTCTTAGCTGGCCTGCCAACCCAAAATTAAATCCTGTTGTTTTAACTTGTTGACTTCACAGGAAAACAAGGCAATAAAATGAAACTTGTCCTTATAAAAACCGCAAGGATTTGCAAGAGGAAAATGTAGCTGGAAGATCACATGCATTTTAGACATTTGAACTGGAAAATATGTTTGAGGGGACGTTCAATTTTCTTTCCTTCCTTTTTTTTTTTTTTAATTTTGTCTTTTTCTTTATTAATTCACTCTATTGATGAAACAGCCCTTTTGGAATTTCTTTCCAATTAGCAAAAAGGTAAATATTATTTGCCAGACAGGCTCTCACAAGTGGAGGGGTTTGATGCTGTAGTATATTCTAGTAACATACAGCTCTGTACTTAAACTGAAAAAACTGAGTTTTTGCTGTAATTGTGCAGGACACAAACTCCTCACTGTGTGATTTAAAAGCACAGTGGCCACGACCCTCTGCTGAAACCAAGATGCATTTTGGCTGGTCAGGAGATTCTCTCCATTGCTAAAACACACTAAAGCAGAGCAGTGACACCTCACTCCTCTCATACTCACATATATCCTGAGGTGCCACACAGTAAAAAGTCCCCCAGGTTCATTTCTTATTCTTTCTTTCTTATTTTTAGTCTCAGGAAGACACAGAGAAATATCACATTAGCGCTGGCAATGCCATGTATTAGGACAAGCAAAAAAATAAAAAAAACATATTTGGGGTTGGTACCGTGTCTTGTTCACTTCAGAAATATTTAAAGTTAGGAACCAAAACTATCCAATTCCCACCCAGTGGAAGGGCACTGGGAATAACCTTTTAACATGTTTTCATTTGCCCTTCAGAGAAAGCCAGAGCCTAAGCCAGTCAGCCTAACCCAACACAGTCCCCTCCTCCAGCTAATAGGATAAATTAAAATTGGGGACAACTCTGCAGCCAGAGCTGAACTCCCACGTTTTGTCTGCGTTTTCCCTCTTGCTCCTGTTTGGAGATTGGTTATAAAATGCAAATGGCAGCAATCAGAGGTGTCATCCTGCCTGCCTTGCCTGCAGCATGCTGCTGGGTGAGATAAAAGGAGGTGGCAGCAGCGCTGTTAATGCCTTTGCCTTTAAATACCACCAGTGCAAAGGAGTATATCCAATAGTTTCCAGCCAGTCCCTCATGATCATTTGTCCACATCACCATAAAACCACCGCACAGCACACTGGCCTGGCTGTGCCCGAGAGAGGCCCCAGCACTAAAACAGCAGGGAGGCTGCAGGTAAAGAATCCAAATAAATTAGCGGAGCAGTTTGTCCAGAGAGCTCTGCCTGTGCTGGGCCACGATCTAGACCCTGTTTGAGCCTCCCAATCCACCTTGGCAGGTACCAGAGCAGGGATAAAGAAGGGGAAAGATGGGAACTGGAAGAGGAAACTGGGTGTAGGAAAGCTAAAAGATAGATGCTGCCATAACCATCACAAGACATACTACAAGACATAAAAGAGCCTTTTGTTGTGACTGTTCTCCATCCTGAAAGTGATATGGCCAGCAGTAAAACAACAAACCCACCAGTGTGATTCCTGAGCTGAGAGCAATGTAAAAAGCCTGGTTTGAAAGAATAACTACCCCATTTTAATTCACACAAGATATTTCAAGTTAAAATGTAAAAATAGCATAACAACCCCCCAAAATTTTTATGATACCGTTTCAAAGAGCTGGTTGCTATGAAACTCGAATTTTTTTAGGCATTTGATACAATTTTAAATAGCTATAGTTCATCAACACAGTTGCTACTTTTCAATTTTTAAGTTTATTGGCTGAAAATGATGCCCACTGAGTAAAGAAAGCTCTCTTCTTGGGCAGCTTTTAAAGTTGATATTCAAAGCTGAACTTTAACCTGAGGGAAATAACTATTTCATTGACTCTGGGACAGTGGGGAGGGAAGGAAGGTCTGAAAGGAGGGGAAATATTTGAGAGCAATAACGCCACACAAATTGAAACTTCACAGTATTTTCACGTGAATTTCGATGGAAAACATTCAGCAGTTTTACCCAGCCCTAGTTCTGTCCACAATTCAATCAGTCTTGTCCTGTGACAATCCCTTCTCCTTTCACTGAAACAAGAGGCACTTAATCACTTAGTGCAGATAGATCGCTGGGAGGTTTAATTAAAACAACTTATTTTAAGTGATCTTAAACAAGAGGTAAATGTATTTATTGTTCTAACATTTGGAGTGGGATAGGGGAGAGCGGAGGAATAACAACCTCTTGGTCCTTGGTGTCAGATTGCTCCTTTTATGAGCCATAAGGTAGTGATTAGGAAGCTTAGTACCTAAAAGTTTGTGTACAGCTCTGAAGGGCACTGTTAGGGTTTTTTTTCCCCTGTGTTTCTAAGATTCTACTCCCCAACATCAATGCAGAGGACAGCAGTAGGTTGCATGTGAAAATGTTTATGAGCAAAGGCATTAGTAGCACCGTGTCACTTCTTTGCAGGCAGTTGGGCTCTCAGATACCTTTCTAGACTGATGATGATCTAAGATCCCCACATCCAAACACTTCCTGCTGCCAAGGCAGTTCTGATCCACCTCCAAATGTTGCAACTGCTCTGAATTTGAATTTCAATAACCAGCAATGTGAAGTGCCTGGATCAGAACCCCTTCTCTGTTCCATGTTTGCTAACATTTGCATTCAGACCTGGACCTGAACTTGCTAACCCTGCCCAACCCTGATTTCAGTATTTGGCATTTCTTGGATTAAATTATTCAAACATATGCACAGAAGTAACCTGGCTTTCCAGTCATTATTCACAGACTTCATTCACAAGCAGGTAAAGAACAGATCAGGCCATTTTTCTGTTAAAACACAGAAAAGCAGAACTCACAAGTCCAACTGACAGCAATGTCAGGAGATACCAAGAAATAAGAAATATCCAATTATCCTATTATACTCAGAGACACTTAAATACAAGAATATTTTTTTTTTCCAGGTGAGGTTTCCAGGCTAAGAAATCATGGTTTCTTAACTTAAGTCCATTTATTGCAAGTATTTCAGTACCATACCTTGGTTGCTCAAGGGATGTATTTGTATTGGGGAATGAAAGAAGGAACATATGCAGCTTCCTCCTCGGGAGAACTTCAGCTGAGATGATTGGATGAAGCATAGACCTCAAAACAGCCACTTAAAAGATTTCCTACTGATTTAACTGGGAATAGGATTTCACCTTGTTAACTCATCTGGATGCTTCAGTTATTGCCAACTCTACTGTGATAATCCTCGCAGATGAGTGGAGGAACTCCGGTTTGTAGCATTTAATAACACAGCAACACAGTGGCTGGAGCTAGATTCGGTGTCTGAGTCAGTTAAAGCTTAATTTAAACACTTAAAACACTGTGTATTTTGAGTGTGGGCCAAGCCTTGTTCATGCTGAAATTATATGACACGAGCCGTGCTGAGATGTCAGCTCGAGCTAAGCGCCGGAGAGCAGCGGAGCGTGAAGAAAGCCTGGACTTGTGTTAGTCCTTAGCCCAGGTTCAGCCCTGTGCCTGCCCAGGGACATCAGCCCTCGTGGCAGTGTCCTGTGGTGGGTACTGGGCAAACCAGCCAGCAGTGGGGCTGTGATGCCATGTGGGGCAGGATCAGCGGGGCACGTGAGGCCGCGCTGATCCCACTGCCAGCGCGGCTGCGGGTGCTCCAGCAAGGAGCCTGCATCGGGCTGTGCTGTGCTCCACCAGCGTGTCTGCCTCCAGGTCTTTCCCTGGCTAACTCCCTTCCCTCGTGCTGCTGCATCACAGCTACGTGTGGGATCTGCAGGCTGGCAGCGTGGGGGCAAACACGGCCCGCGCTCCATCACGGCACCGGCAGCCAAGGGCACAAACCGCTGCCCAGGCGGGATCCGGTGCCATCCCGGGGAGACATCAGCTTTAAACAGCCTCCCAGTTATTGCCATTTTTGTATTATTTTGAGACAAAAGGGGCGCTTCAGACCTGGGAGAAGTTGAAAGGTTTGCGTTAAAAGTTGACTGTCTGCCTTGAAAATTATGGGGCTTGACAGATGGAGGATGAAAAGCTGCAACAGAAGAAAAACATAGGCCACCACCCTTGACACCGCTGACCACCCCGTTGCTGACAGCTTCTTCCCACAGCCTCGCTCTCTAAAGCACTTCCCACTTTAAGGAAATGTATCAGAACACAGGAGTTTATCTGCCCTGACCTCTACCCCCAAACTGAACCCTCTTTCATGTTAATTCTCTTCACAAAACCCACCGCATGTAAGGTCCCTGCGGTGCTTTGGCTTGTTTGGGCTCTCATTATTTGTTGTTGGTGGTGGTGGTTTGCTGCTGTTATCCTGTGGCAGTTAAGCTCTGATGGAGAAATCCTCGAAGCACAATAAATATGATCACTGGCTGGCTGCTTTCCACAGGTTTAAAGCACGAGCCAGGTGCCCTTATTAGAGAAGCTTTTAAGAAATAAGAACAGATGAGAGTTCTAAATGTTTCAAATCAAGGCAAAAACCCCCAACTTCCATGATACGAAGACTGACAGGGTTCCTGTGCTGTAGAAGCATGTATTTGGGCTGCCCATTTAGGTGGCACCCTTCCCCAGTTACAGCTTAATAGCTCAGAAAGTATTTCAGGGCCTGATCCTCTGGCACAGATATTACAAATCAGAATCTGTCTATTTTTAATTCAGCTTAGGCACCCCAAAACAAGGCAGGCATCAGGGAAATTGGCTGAAAGGTGGGAAATATTACATTCATGCAGATAGTAATAGCTGGGATCACTTTTTCCAGCAGGCCACAAAGGCTCTGATGATCAACTATTTTAGCTCATTTCCATTCTTTTGTTGAACAAAATAATGTTCCAAACAACACCCCACACCTTTAAAAGGGAACTCAAGAAAGGCACTGTAGTGTAATTTTAAATTCATCCAACAGCTCTCCTGACAGTACCAGTGAGGTCACAGCACAGCTGAAGGAAATCCATTCTTAAATATGAATGAATGAATGCTTCTAAGGCTTTTTTTTTTTTTTTTCCTTTTTCCCTAGAGCTGAATTTCTGCAGATGATTTTCCTCCTTTGCTGACACTTAGAAGATGCACACAAATCTGGGAGGAGGGGGGAGGGACCCTCACACTGAACAGGAAGAACTGAAGTAATAATTAAGATAGCAGATTGTGACACAGGAAAGGAGACTGTCATCCCTGGCTTTGCCCTAGTTTTCTGCATGACCCAGAGCAGGAGCAGTAGCTGGCACCGTGGGAAGAAGCCACAAGCAGGGAGACCTGCACAGTGCCTGGGATGAATTAAACATCTCAGTGTTCTTGAAATAGCCTGCAGGCCGCTGGAAATTGTGATGTGCTGGACAGGGAAGCATTTTAAACCCAAACTTTTGCTAGGGAGGGGTCTAGAAATCCCTATCCAAGCTGCACTGAACAGATGTCAGATCAGGATGTTTGCCCCAAACCCTCTCCCAAATATATACAGCTACATTTCTTCCTATCAAAAACCAAAACAAACAAAGCATAAAGCAAGCAATAACAGAAAACAGAGCAGAGTTTACTCTCACAGTCCAGGGAGATGATATGGCTGAGCTAATCTAAAGCATCCCTACTGCCCAAAGGGGACAATTCTTCACCCTTTATTCCTTTCTTACTTCCTTCTTGCTCCAGTCCCTCCTGTCTGCTGCTGTGTCAGCTCTAAAGCTCATCTGACTGGGTATTGAGAAGCTCAAATCACCCACCCAATGAAAAACTGATCCATCAAAATATAGTTTTCCGCAAGATTAGGGGGTTAAATTATCTCAGCATGTGGTCAGATGAAAGCAGGACCTGCATGAGACAGGGGGTAGGATCAGGGCTGGAGAAGGAGGGAGCTGTTGGAGAAGGCAGCCTGTGCCTCTGATACAGGGGATGCAACACAGATTTTATTCCCACCTTTAACTCAGGTTTGCTCAAACCCAGCCATGGATCTACTGTAACAAGGCTCCTAAACTTTTATTTTTATTGTGTTTTCCTCTACACCCCCCGTGCCAATGCATCCCTGCCACTCTCCAGCTTCCCTGCCCCAGCCAAGGGAGAGAAGTTGTCACGTTGCACATGGGAACATCAGTGGTTGTAAGTGCAGCAGGCAGCAAAAAACAGACACCTGTGGCAGGAGTAGCTGTCCCCGACCCTGAGAGCTCAGAGCCCTGTCCCACCTCATGACACAGTGCCATGGTCCATGTTTCTCACAGGGCCTGATGGAGAGGCTGGAAAGCTCATCTTTTCCATCACAGATATGCCCAAGCTGATGATCAAAATCACATCCTGAATCTCTCTCAGCCCCTTCTGGAGTGGAGAGAGAACTTCTGCCTGCTATCCAACAGCTGTTTCTTTCCCAGTCCTTGATGTAGGGACTAGAACTCCGGTGTCCCCCCCCTTTCTCCCCCCAGTAAATGCCATCTCCACAAGATTGCATACAACTGTTATTTGAAATAAATCTGCTTCCCAGATTAAAAACTGGCTCACTGGGCTGTGGGCTGAAGGGAGGAGTTTAGGCATAGAAACGTAGGTCTTGAGGGAGTCAGGCTGCAACTAAACAGGGGGTTTGAGAATTTAAATTTTCAGCTCCTGGAGGGAACAGAGCATTTAGACACCTGGGCTGTCCACCCTGCCAATCTACAACTTTGTTATACAACAGAAGAGGTATCTGACTCCTTTTGTTTCTCAAAGCAATTATTGTCACTGTGATTTTACCCCTTAGAAGGACACAGTGCTTAAGGAACGATGATTACATATGCAAAAGGGTTTTTTTTCTTTAAAGAAACAGCCTAAAAAAAAAAAATCATTGCTGTTCAGCACAACATGTCATTTGGACACGGGACCACCAGGGTGATGGGGCTGTTTTCCCCCTCCATTCATCCATTTTTAAATCCATAACTTGCTATGAAATGAACAGATGCTCTTACCACTTCAGTGGATTTGTAAGGAAACCGTGATTCATTCTTAGCAGTAAGTTAACATAAACACATGCAATTGCCTTCAGTCTGCTTCCCAAGCCCTAAGAGGGCTCAGAGAATAAAAAAAGATGTTTTTGCAGAGGATTCTTCTGGTTGCATACCCATAACAATGATCTAATTTAAACATGGATGCCAGTTGCTTGTAGCTGAATACCTAATGTGGCTTTTGCCATGGTATTTACAGTGGTATAGATGTGAAATAATTACACCAGGTAGCAATGAAGATAGAACTCCTCATTAACTGAAGCCTGGAGGAGGTAGGTAGTTTTATACCTGTATTCAGAGAAATAATTGAAGCATAAGCTTAGCCTAAGTTAGTGAAAGAATGACATAAATGATAAGAAATCTCCTGAATCCTGACCACAAGACAATTTTATCCCCAACATGTTCTAAACTGAAGACAATAGGAAATAAAAAAAAAGTAGAAGCTGTTATTCAGAGGAGCAATAGAACAAGCAGATCTTTTCTAAACCATTTTAGCTTCTGTAATCCTTGCAGTGTCTAATTCATGCTCTTTTATGTGCTCTTAAAGGACTTAGGTGCCTTTATTTGTGGTCAAAGCCTGGGACATCCTATCCAGTCTGTTTAATCCTGGCACTTCGAAGTTTCCTGCACGGCCTTGGTCAATTCATGTTATCACTCAGTCCCCTACCTCTGCAAATGAGCTTAATAACATCATTTACTCCCTCCATTGCACCTTTTAGATTATTCATGAATTTTTCAGGGTAAGAAAACATCTGCCATATGGCAGCAAGCACCAAAGAGCCCTGCCTTTAACTGCAGGCTCGAGGCTTTTCTATGGCACAGATAACTGTGACTTAGAATAGCTGTTTTGGGGTGGTGATAATTAATTCTGCCACAGCCACCAGAAGTGGAGACAACTGGTAATCACTGTGTCAGAAGCTGCAGATGGATGAAAAGCCATTTTACTGGTGGATATGTTCAACGAGATACTCTCTGAAGATGGCTTTCTCAGAGCTCTGCTGTGTGCAGGGGCCAAAACCCAAGAGAAAAGGATTCTAAAGGCTGAGACGTTCCTCTGTAATGGTGAAAAACAACAGAGGGAGACTTGATTCTTGATCACCCATCTCCCAGGTAACTGGTCCAACCAGCACCAGATCATTCTTCAGCCTTTTGGTTTTTTTGCTTTTTTTAATGAAAAAAATCTAAAACATCTTGATTTTGTCCTGTTAAAGAACAGAATACTTTTTGAAGCTTTAAAACTTTCGCAGGATATAAAAAACCCCACCTTGCCTCATCTCTTAATTACAACTAAAACTCCCTAACACGGTCCAAGCCTAAAACCCCTTGTGTTTGTGCCTGGCCACTGGAAATATCACAGGTATGAAAAAATTTCATGCAATTATGTGATTCAGGGCACTTCCCAGACTTTTGCTCTTTTCTCTTAATTGTCAGGTTCTGTTCAAATACATGAAGTCTGTAGCTCTTTCCTTTGTGTGAATAGCTTTCTCAATCCCCATACAACTTAATATTCTGTTACCCTATTAAGCTAGCCATGCAGAAAACGGTTTCTGGCCAAATAATAGGAATAGCAAACGTATGAACTCTATACCTCAATGAGGTGTTAACTTCAAAGCCTTGTTATTTGGGAGTTGGGGCCATTTAAATGCTGACATTATTAGGCAAGGAAGTCTAAGAAACAAGCACTCAGTGGGAGTCAAAGATCTTTTTAAAAAGCATTTTCTTTATGCTCATCACACCCCAATTCATTTAGGATGGGCTCCTGTTCTATGCCTACACGTTTCCTAATTAAGGCTTCTTTCCTTGCCACAATGTTTAGGTTAGAAGGAATCTGAGGCTCTCCGTGTACCCCCCTCATGATTGGCATATTTTTTTCTTTCCCCTCTCCCATCTCCTTGGTTGTAATTACATTACAGTGGCTTATCTCTCCATCAAAGGATGGGTAAGTGGTGCCTTTATAAACCTGCTCTGAGCAGCTGTTGGCCAGTCAGGGAACACTGAGACCTGACCAGAGCTACGCTCTCCCCAAAGGGCTTATCTATATTGTGCCTCATTCAATGCAATGTGAATCGGTGTAGACAAGAACAAATAGCATTCAGCACATGTCAGCTAAGTGCAGTTTTGGCCTGGCCTCATCAGTGTTTAATCATGATTAGCTGACATGCACAGTTTATTGTGGTCTTCACCAGCCAACATATTGTGACCAGTATTACGTCAAGTGCTCAGTTGCCCAAAATTACATTCAGACACGATTAAATCCTTCCATTTGTATGGCTGTGTGGGGACTCAGCAACACGAATTTGGCTCTTTGAGACCTGAGACATCCAGGTTTGAGCTTGATTCTTGTCAAACAATGATGCAAAGTGTCTGGACTATCTGCTCACAGCAAGGCACGACTGTTACACGTGTAGGTATCTCAGACTGGCTGTAAACCAGGTCTGAGTGCTGAAAGCAATGAGGTCAGAGTACCACAGGTTTCAGCTGTCAAAGAGGCAAATATTTGCTCATGGTTTCACGCAGGGTATACCATTTGTAGCTCACCCAAAGCCCAAGGTGTTGCAGCTTTCCTGCTGCAAAAGCCACATCAGCTAAAGCATCACTGCAGTGTCACATCCGACTGCAGCTCAGGGACAGCCCAGGTGCTGACTGGGGCACTGCCATAAACTGTCCCAGTCCTGCTGGGAGAAAAGGTGGTATTTATATTCTCAGTATTAAGAAATAATACTCCTTTTTCCCCTTAAGTTCTTGCATCGGAAGCATTTAAATAAGGTCTGCACACATGCCCTGAACGAGCCCTACTTTTGCAGCAGCAGTTCCACACAGACTCCTTCAGAGGTCTGGTTGGAGCTGCCCATTCACGTGCAGGAGATCAACTTCGTGTTTTCCCCCATTCAAGCACAATTCCAGCTTCAGTTCCAAAAGTAATATACTCTTGGCAAAACACTCTGCTGATACTAAAGTACTCAGAATCTTTCTGTGTACTCAGCATCTTTCTATAAGGGAACATCCACATCCAGCTCATCAAAAATAACCTATTTTTTTGGTTCTTTTTTTTTACCTCTTTGAATTCTTTCTAGAAATCCCACGTATGGATGGCACCAGGTGAATGTCAGAAATCATAACATATGTATTTCTCTGTCCCAAGGATTTCACAGAGGCCACCAGAGCAGGCAGTCGACAGCTTTTCAGCTGGGGTCAGGAGCCCACTGTTCCACTTTTGCACCCTATAACAACGTGGCCAATGTATGTATTATCCACTTGAGAGAGGAAAATGTCCTGTGGGTCCTTCTGCATCTGCTGAGCTTGCACGTTACGGGGTCGGTGGAAGATCACCTCTTCTGATGGTGCCCGCTCCTCCTGATGCAGAGACACGTGGTTTGGGAACAAAGGGCATTATTCAGCCCCTGGGAGCAGAACACTGGCATCTGTGTTTCAGAGGCTATTTGAAGCTTGATATTTTTAGGGGTCAGCAGCCTCCCCCACCCCTCTGCTCGTTTTTGCCGGCACCCCTTGGGCAGGACAGCCACAAGGGGAACAGTCTTTTTTGAGAGCTGGGGATCCTCAGGCTCCCAGAACTGGCAGTTACTGTGTGCAGGAAAGTTCTGAGTCGTGTACAGTCGAGGCCACATCTGCTGTGAAACGTATTTACCGTGAGCACCCCGACCACACTGAGGCAATGTTTAAAAGCTACAATATTTTCAGCCAGAACACCATGAATCAGTCATCTGCTCTCTACATTTTTTTTTTTTTCCTTCCTAGCACAGCAGATTGCTAAAATATCCACGCATACATTTTCTTTCATAACCTTCCTCTTCCTCCCGGCCTGAATCTGAGGAGCAGGAAAGTGTAACATGCAAACCCAGAAATATTTGTTATATTTGGATGTCCGACTGCAGCTCCCAGTTGTGGTATCGCTGGATGATTCCAGGCAAAGAGGAACAAGCTGCTCACCAAAGTTCAAATCTGGCACCCATTCTCCTACTGCTTATTTTGGTACAAAGCAGGAATTTCTCCTCTCTAGTCAGTGGGGTTGTACCACGGGGGTAAATTAGAGGAGAGGCAACTCTGCAGTGTGTAATAAACAGCAGTGAGAAAATAGAACCCTGCGGGAGGTGAATATGAATT
The DNA here is from genome assembly GCF_001604755.1 of Lepidothrix coronata. NCBI lineage: Eukaryota > Metazoa > Chordata > Aves > Passeriformes > Pipridae > Lepidothrix > Lepidothrix coronata. Next base: position 3,074,754 of record NW_016690310.1, on the reverse strand, counting down.
GGGTAATTTGAGAAAAGTAAAACAGCCTACAGGGATAAACCGAAGATATTTTCTTAAAAATAAATAAGACCAAAACTGCTCTTACTTGGTTTAAGACTATGAGGTTTAAAGCCTGATGAATTCCACAAACCTCTGAATTACCAGGTAAGGAGCCTGATGGGCTTTTCCTGCTAATGTGCTGAGCAACTTCACCTTCCTCTGTCATTGCCCAGTAGTGGGCAGGATCCCTGAAAGCTGTGATTGGATAAGGTGCCAGTTGTTCCAGTGGTTTGGAAAAGTAGACATCGGGAAAAGAGTCACAAGATGACCCGAAAAATATAAAATCAGGCATCAACCTAACAAGGAGAAGGTCAGGGGAAAATAAATATGGAAAACAGAAAATGCAGTAGGCAGATCATCAGCATAGCTGCCATAGGTGTTCCTGGAATTTGGAGTGAAACAGCACTAGATTAAAAAGACAAGCCTGCATTTCAGTTATTAAGTATTAGGCCCTGTCTCCTCACTTCATTATTGAAGGCTGGGATATTTTATTATAAGGAGTCTCAGGCTGCCTCCTTCAGATCAAGGTTATGCTCCTGTTATTATTTTAGGTATCGTCAACTTACCAAGTGTTTTAGAAGAAATGTTAAAATCAGTGTGATACATTTTTCCTAAATATCTGCATTACTTCTGACAGGAGTTAATCCAAGGAAGTTCTGTATTTTGCATTCCAGGGTGGGTAACAAAGGCAATCATGAAGTATCATCACAGGAAGGATTTCAGGGTTTATAAACTCTGGTGTGATTATTCCCATTTTATAGAGGCGAAAGGAAAGTTTTTTTTCCTGCCTATGGCTGTAAACAGAGACTCCAAGAAAGTCATCATTAAGCAGACTGCTCTTTAAACACTGCTAATGCCTTGTCATTAGCTCAGGCTTCCTCCCAGAAGATGTAGGTGTTTAAACAGCCAGTTAGGACTCATTTTAGCTGTGTTTTTAAATGTGCCTGCCTCTGCAGCCCGGGCACACCACCCCTCCAGCGCCACAGAGAGCACACTTACACCTGTACACTGCTCATTTACCAGAGAATTTACTGAAAGACGAGGCATCTTTTCAGTGTCACAATTGTTTCCACACTGTTGCTGAGCTCGCTAGAAGGGTCAAATCAGTGAGGGAAAAAAAAAAATAAATTAAGGATAGGCTGGGCTTTTTACAGACTGTCTCATCCTGGTTTAAACTGATTTTTCCTCTTGCAGAGTCCTATCCCCAACAGTGCCTCCTGTCGTCAAGGGTTGCACTGAACTGCACTATCAGCAAACCTTCAAGCTTTACAAAGGAAAAAAAGAGAACATGAATTAGCTGAAATAAAAGACCTTGGCCAGATTGCTTTGTTGGATAAAGCACCTTTGTTGTAAGTATGTGGGAAAGGAGAGTCCGACCACAGCTCATCCAGATTCCTTAGACACACACGCCCAGTGATATGTATTTGTGAATATTTTCCACATTTATATCTGCTAACCAAAGTAACCAGTTTTTACTTGTTTAATTACTGCTGAAGAAAGAGGAACTGTCAGTGCTTTAAGAGTTATGCCAAAGCACAGGGTGGGTTCTCTCTGATTCATATGCTGCATGGCTACAGAAACCAAGACCCAGCATCAGGAATGCCAGGCAGTTAAAAAAGCAGCAGTTCAGCTCTACAACATATTTTTTAATCTGACTCCCTCATTAAATTAATGTTATTCCTAACTTTCCCAGCAATTTAGCAGTATATCAGCCATTTTATCAAAACACAAGGAAACAGGAAGACCTTTGGGGGGTAAAAGTATGGGACCTAACAGACTGTGTTATGCTAATGAAGTTTTATTCCTTTTATTTTCCAAACACACTAAATGAATAAAAGCCATCCCAGCACTAACTCTCTCTTTAGCTTCATTGGTACATGACATTACCACAGGAAGTAGATTAAATAAATGCATATGATATTTTCGTTCAAAATGGAAAAAAATCCCTTGTACTTCGCACACAGAAAGGCAGGGAGATGACCTATAAGCCTTTCTGAAAATCACCACTTCTAAAAAAAACCCCTTCAATCCTCACAGTCCAGAAAATTAGTAAGAAACTTGGCAGAATTTGGTCCTTCCATTCCTAATGCAGACATGAGTTGATGGAGTAAGGTAAGGATGCCAACTGCCTCCTCTATAGATCCAGAAACCTGTCTTAAATCTCACAGGAAGAGAGGGAGGTGAGATATAATAAGGAAGAAAATTTGGGGTATTATTCCACGGATATTTGAGTGGATCAGTATCAGTGTGGAAAATGTGCTCTAATAAAGCTCATTACTACCATAATCACGTCTACACCTGGCTTTGTGAGGATCTACCCCACGTTATGAGGAGACACACAGGAAAGCAGACACTTCCAGGTGCACGTGAAAGCTGTGTTCAGCCTTGAGCTGAGTTTGCACGGTGATCCTGAACCCTCCCAGAGGCCTGAAATTCCTGCCCATCCATATTATTCCCGTGCTTGTTATCTCTGTCTGTTATGAGATTACAGTGTTGAACCTCTTTGCTCAGTTTTTCCACCTGCAAAACGCAGAGAGCAACATTTACCGCTCTGGCAGAAAAGTTTTAGGATTAGAGAGACGAGAGTGATGCCTCTCACCATGGTCAGAGTGGGAGAACCCCTGGACAGATGCATAAAACAAAGCCTAGATTTTGGTGTGGGATGGCCACTGCTTCATGCACTGCTGAATGAAGGACTGACTGGTGGGCAGGAAAAGACAGACACTTCTCCCGGGACCTGCAAAAGTAGCTGTCTAAACCTGGAGATTTCACATCTAGAACCACACATTTGACACCCCTTTACGAGCCCTCCTGCAATTTACTCGTCAGGGTCTCCAAGACAGGCAAATTAACTTAATTACAACCATCACACGCTCGGGAAAACCGGGACACGGCAAAGAAGCAGCTCGTTGTCACCGCCGGCCCTGCGGCTCCGACCTTTCCGACGGGTAAATCGCCCGTCGGAAAACACCACTTGGAGTTTTGAGTTTCCCAGCGTGGGATCCGACCCAACAGCCGAGCGGCCCTGAGGTTACTCAGAGGTAAGCCGGGCTCGGTTTTATTTGCTTTGAGTGAAATCACGCCGCCGAAACGCTGGTAAAGAGAGAAGGGTTTAGTTCTGCGGACCTCGCACCTTGCGAGTTCAAGTAGGCCGTCTAGACGGGGTGTTTTACGCTGTGCTGACATGTATATAGAGTAACAGCTGAAGCAAGAAGCCTCATATACCCATGATTCGAGCAGGAACAAGAAGGGCACTGTTCAGGTATGTTTGCTGTGCCCTCAGACACATTGGTGGTGCCAGGACGGGTTTCCCGGGGCCAGGTTCTAAATGCAGTTGTGCCCTTGCGAGTTTGAAGTGACTCCCCTGGACTCATTATCCCAGGTCTTCCCGTTACCTGTGCAGTTAGGGACGAAATGGTGTTGTGTTCACAACTGGTAAGTGGTTGTGTCCAGCACAATGTGATTAGTACTATTTCTGCAGTAACTGCAGTTACTGGGGGCTGCATTACTCACTGTTCACAGGACAAGTGATGTTCGCTGCTAAACTCACAGTCAGGGAGCTGGGGAATACCCAGCAACAAGTGAAGCCAATATTAGAGAAGCAAAACAAGTTTTGGAAGCGACTTCTGCTTAGTAACAACTCCTACCCAGTAGAAAAACTGCACTGTCAGTGGTGAGGAATGATTAGGGAACTTTCACCAGCAGGGAGGTTGTCCCAGAGAAAACTGCAGAGGAGAATGCAGACGTTTTTCTGCCCTGAGCAGGCCAGGTTTTGAAGGTTTTGCGCAAGGCTTGAAACAATTTCCAATGCTAAATGTTACCGAGGCTTTCAGACAGTCCTGTGATGTCGGGATGTGAAGACCAAATGAGATTCCGTTTACGCAAGGAAAATGAATATTTAAATAAAAAGCAGCCACCATCAAAAATGTTTTAAAAAATGCTGTTTTGGTTAATGCAACATACTGTATTTCTGCCAAGAAAGGCAGCTCCTGATCAGGACATGCCGCGTTTTCCTCCGGAGATTTTGCAGGCAGGGTGGTCTTCCATGAGGGACGGGAAAGGGCTTAGTTAACATTACACATCCTTCATATATGCAGGCTGGTAAATGTAAGGCATTACAGCTGTGCAGTTTGTCACCAAAAACTGAGCTGAAAGGAGTCTAAATACAGGGGTCCAACAGGAATGTGACCTAGTCGCTCCCAACACCTTTTATTCTCGCTCTTCATAATAAAGTAACTTTTCCTGTATTTGTGCAGCCAGATCTACTTGGTCTTTAGAGAGATCAGATGGTAAAGGCAGAAAAAAAAGGGGATAATGCAAAAACACCCTAACAAGTGATTTATTATTTTCCCATAGACTACAAAAGAAGCCTGCAGCCCCATTATGCTGCACTGTGTTTATTTTGATAGGGAAAAGCTTTGGCACTGGAAGGAATGCACTCTGTACCACAGAGAACAAAATCCATTTTGGAGGCAGGAGCTGCTCTGAAGGCCTCAGCTTTCCTTTCTTTACAGATGCCTGTTGAAATCACCTATATGTAAAGGAGGGGAATAGCTGGCAAATCAAGCTGACTTCAGCGAGACAACATATTGCTTCTATTTAAGAAAACATCCTCCATCAGTGCATGTTTAAACCCAGTGAGACCTGAGCACATGCCTGAAGTTAAACATATGCTGAAGTCTTTTCCTGAAACAGATACATGTGAGGAAACACTTATCAGCTGGAATATGGAATTCATTCCCTGGTTCATCCCCTCTTTTCCTCCTAGAATTTCTAGAGTTTGCAAGGCAAAGAATCCATCTAAGTTAACAGGGAGATGTTTATGTAATTATACATATATAGCAGGTACAAAGAACCCATTTTAATTTCATAAACAGGAGAGGTTTGGATGATCACTTTCCAGGTTAAACAATTTACTAAGACCACTTGTTTTTATATTGACTGATCCCTGAAAGATCTGCAAGATGGAAATTTTATGTCTCTCTGAGAAGGAAGCAAAGTAATCAAGCCATAGTGTCTCACAGATACTAGTTCCAAGGAAATAGTTATGTCACCTATCATCCATATTATTAATGTTATTAGTAGTAGTGTTTTCCACCCTGTGTAAGGCAAGCATTTGAAACAGGGCATGGATATAAAATCATTATACCATTACAACCTCTACTTCTGTGACTAAGACAAAGAGAACTTGGGAAATCTGTTTCTCAGATTTCTTAAATTCCAAAGCTTTTAGCTGTAAAAATTCAGCTCATGCAAAAAGGAATCATTTAGGAAAAGATGCCATCATGTTTCTTAACCTCAGCCAAAGCTTATTCTGAAAGAATTTCCACTGAAATAAATGGGATTGTTCATGAAGTCGAGTCTCTTCAGCATACATAGAAGTGAAAGAATGTTGCACGAGGCATTTTCCTACTCCCTTATTCCCAAGTTACAATAGTAGTCAAAATGGCCACTTCAGTTTTCAGGAAGCAGCAGGCTCTCAGTGATGCTCCACAGGCACATGCCTTTCCATCTCCACCAGAAAGTGGGATATGACTGAGCACCTCTAAGAGCCCGGTTGGACTCACTGCCCCAGGCCGTGGCTAACTCCAGTCAGGAGCTTGTGACCCTTCACATTCCTGCAGAGGTTGTGTCACCCCCCCCTCCTCCCTTCCACTTCCTCGGATTTGCCACATCTTTTGGCAGAACCTCCTTCCAGCTGGAGGTTTAAGAGGAATGAATGGCGTGGTTGGGATAGACAGGAAGAGCGACCTGAATCAGCAGCAGCTGAGGCAGCACATCTGACCACACACCGAACCTGAGCGGCGGCGCTGAGCTCCCACACGGGCTGCAAAACTTGTGTGGGATCCAGCTCAGGGCACCAGCAAACAAAGCTGCTTTCCCCACACATTACTGTGGTCAGCACCTACGAGGAGGAGGAACACACGGCCCCATCACAAACTGGGATGAGTCTGTTTGAAGCTGGGGCATCCCTGCAACGTGTGGTCACAAATATATGGAGAGAGTAAGGATTTATAGTTTCTACGCAACAACAGGATTATAAACCCGAGTGTTCAGCAGTTACACCATGATTTTGGTCAGCTGTGAACCCTAATTCAGTCCCTTCCTGGCAGCCTTTGAGACATGATAAAATCTCACTATTTTCTGGCTCCAGCCCCCTTCACCCTGTCTCCATGAGGGACATACCAGGCTCATGCCATAAGTTCCTCCATGATCCACACTCGGCCCTTTGGCACCTCAGGCCCACTCTTTCAAATCTGTGAGCTCATTACTCTGCCAGGTGTTTATTCTGCACACAGGACAGAAAAGCCCAAAATCTTCTTGTCACTGCACAAGAATAACCTGCTTTTAGAACTGTATAATGTATATATTTATACCAGATGACCTACTTGACACCAAAACCCGTGAAAATCTATCATGAATTTCTTTCTAAAATGCCTAAATTGCTGGGGGTTGCACCAAGCAATCAACCCCAAAATTCTGAAATTAAACAACTAAAAGTTCTATGTTACAAAAATAACACATGGTGATATCAGAGAAATGAACCACAGCTACAACCTGCTCACCTCGAAAAGTTCTTGATGAAGTATTCCTATAATGCAAAAACGCTCAAAAAGAGCACGTTCATCAAAATTTCCTGAAGGAAAACTCTCAAAATGCTACAGAAAATGCCAATATTTTGGGATAGTCATTCCAAACACAAGACAGAGAATATGAAGTACTATTACAGCGTGGAATTTATGCTACTTAAAAAAAATCATTACCTTTTGAGGTATATGCATCTCATTTATATATTTATTTCATTTACCACGTGGTGTTTTGTTGTGCTATTTCAGAAAACTAAATTTGATACATAGTTCCTGCAGTACAATTTTCCCCTCTAAATAATATATTTAAAAGAAGTTGCTGAGGCTGCTGTCATTATTAAATGAATGAAGTAACTGAAAAATATTCTTATAAGGAAGATATCCAAATATTAGTATTTGGTGGGAATGGTTAATGCTAACTTTCTGCTGCACTAACTGATCTGAAATAGCAGATAAAACCAACCCAAAATGACCTGATTTAGTTCCCCCCCTTTTTTTTTTTTTCCTAAAGGGTGGAAATTTTCGTTTTTGCTTTTTTCCCTGACTCATGAAAGACACCAGACAGTGATGTGGATGATGTGGTGAAAGCTGTGAAAGAAAAAATTCTGCTTAAGTCAAGGAGTAGGGGAAGTGGTCACTCTGCGAGGTCATTTTCCTGTGAGACTCTGTGGCAGCTGGAGAAAATTAACCAAAATATCTGCATTCCAGAGAGGTATAAAAAGAAGAAAGAAAGGGAGAGGAGGGGTCAAATGTCTTGTGGAAACCTGTAGGAACGGCAATGGCATTTTCTATATGGGGTTGCTCAATCTGGTTGCCTGACAAAATTCTACAAAAATAGGGGGAGATTTTTAAAGTCTCCGAGGGCAGTGAGGCAGCCAGCTCCCTTAAAAGTCAGCAGGACGTTCATTAAACTTGAACAGATTAGCTGGATTGGATCTTTTCTCTGATGCTGGCACAGGGACCACACAGAAATCCTATTCCCAACACTTTATTACCATTTAAAGCTTTACAGGTCAGTCACACTTCCAGACTGGAAGAGCTGGGAAGACAGCAGTAATACCCAGGTAATCAGAGGGATTCTTTGATTTCCATGTTTATGTTCCAAGGAAATAGCCAGTGAATGCCAAATCTGCTTCTACACTAGTTCTGAATCCCCAGCACTGTTTTTGCTTTGCAATAAAGTAAAACCAGAATTTTTAGAACATTTTAAAAATTGATTTGTGTTCTTTTAAAAAAAAAATCCCACAGGCTTTCATGTCAGGTGGCTCTGTTTTTCCCTGGTCAGAAACAAACTTGAACTTTAAAGTCTGAATCCTGTAAAAATGAGTGTATTTTTGTGAAACATTTTGACTCCACTGAAGCTGAATATTAATGGAAACCATACCTTCCTCCTTCAGAACACTTCCATCCCCGTGGATCTTCTGGTCCTTTCAGACTCCTCTGCAAAGGAAAAACAGAAAACAAAGTTGCTTTGAGATGAAGCAGCTTGGTGTTGTAATTTCAGGCAGTGACAGGAGAAATCAATTCACGTATGAGGGATTCTGGGGTAACAAAACTCTGCCCAAGTCCATCTGCAGCCCCATGTTCGGGCACTCCCTCAGTGTGGACACAACAGAAGGACTCAGGCAGGACTCAGGAGATGACATCCACAAGTGGAAGCACATTAAAGGGACTCAAAAGCAGAGTTCAGATATTTTTTAAGACTCCCAGTCATCACAGTTGAGGTGTGGACTTCAAAACAACACAGCTCTCGTTTGGGCAGCTAAATTTTACAGACCAGTCCATATCCACGACCTCCCACTGCGAGACACAGAGCCAGACTTCCCTCTGAAAATCCATCTACCTCTTGGGCTTTTTTGGGAAGCTGAACCTTTCAAAAGCCACGTGCTAAAATCACAAACCTTTCTAAAATTGCTGAAAAAAAGACAGAGAGACAAAAAACCTGCTGCAAACAGCTTTAGACATCACAATCCCGTGCCAGATTATCTATGAGTGGAGGAGCAACTGCTTCGTATCTGCAGCAGGGCTGTGTCTTGGGATGAGATCTGGACATTCCCTGTCCACAGGAGGTTTCACGTTCCTTACACGAAGGAGAAAATAGCACAGCTTAAAGTTACCAAAAACAGCAGCCTCAGAGGATATTGCAGAAGGATTTCACGTGGCCTCCAAAACCTAACTCAGCAACACTGTGTTCTTTCCATTGCAAAATACCCACGTATGCTTTTTCCTCATAACTTGACCATTTGGTCTGAGGTCTCTATCCCCAGTTATCACAATGTCACTGCTCTTCACTTAACCTAATTTTCTCAGGCAGTTTATCTATCTTTTGGAGCAAAAAGAAAACGGTATCTGAGTAAGTAAGGCAGGTTTGTTTATTTTTTGTTTTCTAAAAATTTATTTTAACTTGCCTGTTCTCTCCTTTCTTTCATCCTTCAGATGATAAATAGCCGTGAAGGAAGTGAGAGAGCTCCAAGAAGAGAAAAAATGAAAGGATGTGGATATCTGCATTACTAACCCCATTTAATGCTAAACCTCATGCTGTGTTTGGAATCTGATATAGATATTGCCCAGGTAGCTAAAAAAATCTCCCCAAATATTTAGAGAACACACAGTGGTTTAAAACAAGCATAAGGCGGTCCAAAATCACATCTAAACCCAAACGTAACCAGTTCAAAACTCAGTTAATTCTAAAACATGTTGCATTAACTTCCTTTTTAAGAAGGTATTTCATTCTTGTACTTCTTGTTTAATTTTTAAGTGGAGCAGAAGCAGAAGCTCGAAATGTCACATGAAGCTATGCTTTTGTAAGATTGTTGCTTGAGTTTTACCTCTGTGAGATTCAGAAATCTCCGGGTGATCTCTTTGGCTTCTTATCTGAACCAAATTGCTGAACTTCTTTTGAGAATTACTCAAGCCCCTATCTTTACCAGACACCTTTTTTTTTTTTTTTTTTTTTTTTTTTTACCCATTAATGCCTCTAAGCCATCATAAAACCTCTTCCCACAATGGGGATTTTCTTGACCTGGTCATGACTATGTTTATTCCTGCCATGGAAGTGCCAAGTTTGCCAGAGCAGCTTTCCTGGGTACTTTAGCAGCTTATTGATGTTCATAGGGAAAGAAAAGGGAAATATTTCATGCCAAGCTTACTGGCACCTGCCATATTTCTATCTCAGTGTTTTTCTGTGGTTAATTTGATAACTTTTTAAAAGTTATCAAACATACTGAAATATGTTTATTGACATCCTGATTATCTGTGGTTGTTTACATATGGAGGACAAATCCTCTCCTCCACTCAAAGCCAAAATAAACAGATCTTGCACAGGCAAGTCCCAAACTGGCTGAGAGTGTTGGATTTATCACTACAGGCTGCAGAGATGTTTGATGCCCATTACTGCACTCCAGGTATGTTTTTTTGCAAAGATGCTGTGCTTCATATAGAACAGTGGCTTTCAGCCTTGACTGAAGCAGTGTCACCTCAGCAACATTTTACTTTCACATTCTTTATTAAGAAAGAGAAGAAAGATGTGATTTAATGTTTTAAGAAGATATTTGGCCTATTTATCTACCTTTTCTTAGAGACTGTTACTCATGAAAACACTGTAAAAGGCTGGATAATCTGAATTAACGTAATTCAGTGAGTTAATTATAATGAGAGGAAGGTAAGGTGTGCAGTATCTTCACATCAGATATTTGCAAGTACAAAAGGATATGAAATTATTTTTTAAAAAAATCACAGACTAATTCACCAACCAATTCTCCTTATTCTTCACTGAATTCCGAAATTCTTCACTGAATTGAAAATACACTAAGCCTTTCTCAAACAAAAATAATTTATAGAGAATTAGCTATCTATCTATCTATCTATCTACATATATATATACATCAAAACTGGTAATAGTGTTCTGAAAAAAAACCCACACTTTCATGCTTCCAATGAATATATTTATAACCAAATACACCTTTATAACCAAATATATATTTATATCCAAATATAATAGTCTGAGAACATGTATTTGACAGAAGCATGGAGATAAATGTTGAATCTGTATGAATCTATGAACTGCAGTGTCTGCAGCAGAGTTGAAAACTGAAATAAATGTACAATTAAAAGTTACCAGTGCTAATCACACTGGGTGATGTTCTGGAATTTGCTCTCAGGTAAAGGCATTCCTCATCATAAACTTATTTCTCCTGCATTATCATTTAAAGAGGAGATAACAAGCCTTTGAATTATCATCTTCTACTAGGAAGGTGAGCAGGTAATATCTATTTTTGTTCCAGGCATCAATCTCCATTGTTTTGCATAGAGAGTAGACTTAAAATGCTACCATGAGCAATTTACACCCACTTGCTGGCTATAGATGGCTTTCAAGGTTCAAGGCAGTGGATTGTAAAACTGCTGACTTCACTGCTGGAGCACTAAAGAAGAGAAGAAACTGGATGAGACAGAGCAAGTCCTAAATGCCTTCCATAATTAACAAACATGGCAAGACAAGTTATGAAAAACAAAGGAAGACCGGACAGATTTATGCTTGAAGTCTGGTACTTTTGAAAGTCTGTCCAACTGCAAAAGTCTCTTTTGATCTACATTAATTGAAAGCACTTAAAATTCAATCACACGTTTATGGCCGCATGTTTTAAACTGACTCCTAATCTTGCATCTGTAACCCACTGGTCAGACTGGAATGCCTTCCTCTTGCCTCCAGCTTACAGAGGATACAAGTCCAATGACACTTGTCTCTAGTTCCAGCTGCAGAGTTTCATACTTGTGGCATCAGAATTCCCTAAATGCAATCCTAAGGAGCACCCACGATGATAATCATCCCATCTCTCTGGCAGCTCATGGCAACAACCACTTGTGGAAAGGATAAGCCGTCTACAGATGAAGACACTTGTCCTGGTTTGGTTTCTTAGGGTGATAAAAGAGCATGATTCAACTGGCTGTTTCATAAGCTGATCTGAGATGGAGGGAGCAGCATCTCCATCTTTTTTTAGGAAGCGGGAGAGCAATGGAATGGAGTTCACAGTTGGAAGTGGCAGCAATCAGCAAAATCAAACCACTGTGTGTGTAACCGTGAAGGACTAGGTGAGGGAAAGAAGAATAAGGAAGTCAATAAACCACATTTATTCCCAAGGTTGCTCTTAGACTTAAACCTGTAGTGCAAACCTTACATGCCAGCAGAAAACAGGATTCCATCCCATGTGACAGGAACTACCAGATCAGAGAACTGCTTGCCTGGATCCACTAATCTGCACCGGCAGCAACTTCAGGAGCAACATTTAAGCCCAGCCTTGCATCTTTTCACAGGCCAAGCCATTTGTGTATATTATATTCCAGATTTATGGACCCCTACTCTTTTAGTTTCCCCCTCAAAAAACGCTGAAAGGTAAAAAAAAATTTCATTACGTTGTGTATGAGGAAGAGCTCTGCTAAAGGGATTCCATTATTGTACTGTCTTGACTAATAGTTTGTGTGACATGCATAAGGAAGACCAGACATTTGCAAATTTAGGGGTTTTTTTTGCCCAAGGACAGCTTGTAAAACCCATTAACATGAATTGTGTCTGAGCTGATGAGGGAAAAAGAAAACGCTGGATCCAGACCTTCAATATTTTATTGGTGTTTCTGAACTTTTATTAGCTGTACTTTCTTCCATAAAATCAATTTAATAAGGGGAGCAGTGTTTTGGTAATGCATCAAAAGCAGTTCTTCTCTTCAAAGGGCATCTTTTTCACTCAATCTCTTCTCTAAAGACAGTGACATTAGTTTTGTAAATTAATAAACAGGCCAGCATCTGAGGACTGCATGAAGCCTCCATCACCCCTTATTGTGCTTTCTCTTCTGACCCCACTTTCCAGTGCAGGGCCCTCATCTCGACAACAATACCCTGAAAGCCTGTGTGGCACTCTGGGATCACACTTGAAAAGGCCTTTGGCTGAGGCTGGCTTTCAAGAAGGGGGGACAATTGGCAAGGGGCCTGTGGCTATTCATGCAGAACAGGCAGTGAAAAATGCCTGAAGTCACTTTCAGGGGTGGGCAATGCCCAAAAAAGAAAGCCCACATAACATGAATGGCTGCTGCTAGGAGACTAAAACCAAAGGCATGCCACTAGCAGGCCTCCATGTGCCGACATCAATGGGTTCATCCTATCCCTATTAGGGGCCTAAAATGATGGAGAAACATGAGAAGGGACTATAAGCAGGAAAGGAAAATAATACCAAAGTACACAACGGTCAATGCTTATATTGTTATCCTAAACACTCGGGAGAGGGAAATAATATTTTCCGTGTTTAGCACCTTTTCTGTTGACAATAGCTGCTGGCAAAAATCTAAGAGGAGAAATGATTGTGGCACGTTTTCCTGGGGGAAGGAAAGCGATGCGCTCTGATAATTAGTTATTCCTCATGCACATAATTAAGCGTGATTATAAAAACATATTGGACGAGCCAAGCCTGAGTTCGAGTCTCTCTAGGCCTGGGGCTGGGTGAGCTCCAGTGCCCTGGATGAGCAGGCATAAGACCAGTTCAGATCCAAACCCAGCAGTGCTGGTGAGAGGGAAGCAGGAGGCCTACATGTTTTTTAAAGGAAACCACTGTAATGCACCACAAAAAGCATTTCAGGGGCATACAAATGACCCAAACCTCAACTGTGCTCAGGGTTACTGAGCCTCAGGGTCCTGTCTGCAGCGTGGAGCCTTGTGAGGTGAAAGGCCTCCGGGTCCAAAATGTTAATTGTGAAGAGTTTACTTTGCTTTAATTCACCAGGTAGCTCTGGTTTTTTTCCCTTTATAAAAAACCCTCCCATATTTATGTAATAACATTTTCACAAGGCACGGACTGGTGGACTCTTTTGAAAGAAAGAAAACTGTCAGTACACTCATTAATTCCAGCAGCATTCTGAAAATGACACACCAGTTTCTCTAGAAACAACCCATCCCCTCTAAAATCCTCTCTGCTTCACTACAGATGTTGGCTCTTGGCTAGCAAAAACCTTGAAAAAATGAATTACAATGTCTAGTCATGTTTGGACTTAATTCTAGGCATGATCTCAGCTCTTAAAAAATGATCATATTATTTAGTTTGTGAGTAATAATGTCTGACCAAAAAAAAAAGGTATAAAATACAATATGATACTATAATCAAGTGATTTATTTCAAGTGGTGATGTTTATTATCCAGTGTGGAAAAAACCTCCCCACCTTGCTTTTTCAGTTATCTATTCTTGAAATCTGAATTTCCAATTGTTTCTAAGTTTGCTAAGGACCTTTTTTTCCTTTCTGCACTCAGGGCTAACGTGGTACAGCTGCTGAAAGGAAAGCCAGACCCTCATTATTGCTGCACTCAGCTCGACACAAGGTGTAGGGAGAAAGTAGCAGCTTCCTGCCAGAAGAGGGGAGAGCAGTGGGAGTTACCCTTGGATTTCCCTCATTGGGCTGTTGGTCAGGGATGTAACTGGGTGAGCAAGGGGTGAATCTGATGCTCCTCTGTGATCTACTGATACCTCAGGGAAGACTTAAAAGCAATAATTCAATCCTCTGTTTGTTTGTCCACTGCGACTAAAAATGTCTAAATCCACGAGGAAGTAAATCTTAGCCCTCCCCACGCGTGATCTTAACACTTGCCTGTGTTTCTCTTGCCTCTAAAATTGCTCCAGTAAATTACTACTTCTAGCAAAAAATATCTGTGCTTATTTTGCATCTCCTAGTGTTTGATGAGTAACAATGACTTAACTGCTTTAATATCTGAAAATGTCTCAAGAACACTGGAAATTTTTATATATGTGTGTATATATTTAAAAATTGTATAGACTGAATGCATATAGAGGTTATATAGATTGAGCAAATGGACAAGAGCAATGTAGCAAATGCAGCTACACTGCTGCTCTGCCAAAGAAAATTCGTGTCTTGTGTGGTTGTGAGTCCTGCAGCCTCTCAAGGTTGAATATTTGGGACTGGATATTTAGTTCATTCAGGGAAGCAAGTAGAAGTTTTTATGGTGTGTGGGCAAGTCCAATCCTCTAAATCAAGAAACTGAAAACTCTGTCATAGATTTCCCACCTCTTATCTCAGGGCCACTGCTTCTCTTCCTCTCTTCTTCACAGCTGAGCAAATAATTTTCCCCTGATCAAAAAGATGAATCCTTGCAGCAGCCAGAACATTTGTAAAGCAGAGAATTGTATTTGAGAGATTTAAGTTCTCTTTTGAGTGTGAAACATCACGTGAAGTCAGAACCCGTGGGATTCACCCATTGCCTCCACGGGTGAACAGAAAATTGCCTGAATTTCTAAGGCTGGAATTTTAAAAATCACATTCTCACCTTATGATGGATATTTACAGAGGTTTTTTCTGAAGTTAATATAGAGCTATATATCATCAATCATATGGCAGGACAGACTAACTCTCTAGGCATGTCCTTCTCTCTCCAGGGACTAAAGTCATATTAGGTACCATAGGTGGGTACCTCACATTATTTGAGATGAATCTAGACAACAAAGTTAGAGTGAATCTGTTCCACTCCAAACAGCAGGAATTTTAGTGTCTAGGATTTGAGTTTAGCTTCCATAACCCTCTGAATACCCCTACCAGTGCATGTGTTGCAAGGGACATTTTCACATTTCTCTTATCTGTTTATACTAACACACAGCAATATATTCATCACACACCAGATCTAACAAGAAAAAAATACTTGAAGGTTTCAGGTTATTCATGATTCTTCAGTGGATTTTCAATATAATCTGTGTCAGCCGAGGGAGGACCTTCCTGGCTTTAGGAGCTGTGAAAACAGCCTTCCAAAACCTGAAGAAATATATCTTCTTTTAAATTTGTGAGATCTGAAAGGAGAAGGATGGGTGGTCTTAGCCCTCCAGAAGGTCTCTGATCCTCTGACCTATTAGACCATTAGTTCATCTAACCCAACCAATAGCTATTCAAGTCTAAGAGTGTAAAGAAAGATGGCAATAAAAATAAATTATTAAACAAAAGGAATAGAAATAAGCAGTTAGAAGATTTTCTGCTTCTGTGAGATCAAAAAATTGCACAGGCTGTTCCATTCTATCTGTTCAGTCCAGATTCCTTGATCTTGCCAAGGAAAAGTAAGATTAAACTACCATGAGTACCCAACTACAGGGATATTGTATATTACTGACATTTAAAGTATGTGCTGAGTGAACACCCTTTACCCAGCCCATCTGTTTGATGTTCAGCCACTGTTTTCTGCTTAGGCCCGGGGATTTTGCATCCTGAAGCAGCAATTCCTAATTAACAATCACGTAACTGTGGATACCAAGACTGCTGGGAGAGAGTAGAAGTCACACATGGGTTGTTCTCATCTCCCACCCTCAACTTCCCCCAGAACAAGTTGTAGCTCTCAGACTCCTGACCAAGGGTCCATAAAGGCAGAGCCTCATGGAACTTGCAGTTTCCTTGCCACTGAAAACACTGAGAAAAAAACGATACATCACACTGGGTCTTACTTATCATCAGGTTTAGCCCCCTCTGGTGTTTTTTTCTTTTTTTTTTTTTAATTTTTTTTTATTTCAAAGAGTGTTATCTAAGTGTCTCATAACATCACCCAGAGCCAGACAGCACGTGGAAAATGAGAATATCCTCCTAATACAAAGACCATTAGACAGCACTTGTTCTCCATTTGAAAACCAGAGATAAGATGATTTTTCAGTCAAACAGCAAACAGCCACAGTGAAATCCTTACTGGGGATTTGTGGCCAGGGAAAGACTCCCAAATCTGATTATACAGCACAGCTACTAAGGAACAAATATCACTGAACAAATATCGTGGCTGAGGCATTGAACTGGTGATTCTGCCCATGTTTTCAGACCTTCCTTATGCTCTTGGGCAGTTCACTTAATCTCTCTGCTAATTCCCCTGGTTCCTCTGTGCAGAATGGGTATAATAATTTTCATGCCTCTCTTAAACCCTCAGTGAGGGAGTTTGTCTTATTATGTGTTTGTAAAGCACTTTGCACAAGAAACTACTAAAAACACAGCATAAGTATTGCATATTCTCCCAAACATATTAATTTCCCCCACCCTCAGCTCCTTAATTTTAATAGTTTGATGGCATTTTGGCAATAACCAGGTAAGGGGTTAATCTCTGGGATGGTTAGTGTGAGCAACTGAGACACAGCTAAGAGCTGGCTGCCCACTGAATCTATTCCAGTGCTAAATTAAATGTGCTGAACTGATGTCAGTGGATGTTACTCAGCAGTGAAGGCAGGACTGGGCTCACCTAGACAATAATAGCTTAAAGTCTTACTCTTGCTGAATAATATCAGTGCTATGAGGACTGAGAATCCAAATTAGTGGAAGAAATGCTACCACAATGTTGTGTGATAAAAGCATACCCAATATTTTGAGAAAAGATTTGATAGATGGCCATATGGAAACATTCTGGATACAGTGGCAGCACACTTTGACAGCAATTAAAATCAGACTTAAGGTGCAGTACTACTAATTATTGCTAAGCACTGGCACTATTTTCTCCCAAACTGTACATTCTTAACAATTCTCTTGTCCAGGGCTGATTTTTTTTTTTAGTAAAGTCTGAGGATGAATGAGCACATGCCTAAATTTAAGGATGTAAGCGAAGCAACAAAGTCAAGTGGACTGTTCACAAGCTTCAAGAAAGTATTCTGAAATAACATCCTGAACATCCTGTCTCGGACAGGAGAAGTAGGAGGTCCTAAGCCTGAAGATGAGGTTAATCCTTCCTCTTTTCCTCTCAACATGTGACAGGGGATTCCCTGCCCATCCTGTCCCGGGATAAGTGTCAATCGCTACACTGGCAAGAAGAGACACAAAACCCCGAGTGCCAGATCCACCCAGCTCTGCTCCAACCTCTTCCCAATCTGATTTCAGATAATTTCTCATGGGAAACCACACAGGGGATTCCATAACAACAGGAATATTTTGAAAAAAAATCTTCTTACTGCTTTTCTCATTTGCTGCTGTTCATTTTTTCCCGTTCCCCTTGTTTAATTTTAAGGGCTGATAAAACCACTGCTTTCCTACCTGTAGAAAGTGGCTGTGATGTCACAGCAACAGCAGATTTTTATTAGCTGAGCTGACAGTTGAAGTTAGGAGAAATTCTTATCCCCTTTCTCTACAGCAGAAACTCTCATTCATCTCCTTTTATGGGACTCTTATTGTGTCTTACAATAAATCAGCTGAATATCTACCCTGAAATGATCAGTTTCTTGCAACATGAAAAACTTGCATAACATGTTAAAAATCTAAAATCAGGTCATTTTTATCCTCTGACTGCAATACAATCCTTGTTTTCCATCTCTTCCCTGACTCAAACCATCTAAAGCTGACCAACAAACCTTGCTAGAGATCAGTTCAGTGAATGCTGCAGATCCATCAAATGCTACCTGTATTTTTAGCATTTTAATCTATTAAAACCTTCCAAATTTTAGACAACCCATGTATTATTTATACATTTATACAACCCCTTTCCTTTATGACCATTTTTTTCTTTTATCCCTGAAGATTAAGAACATCAACGGCTAAAATCAACAAAATCCAAATATTAAAGTCACAACAATTTGCCTTCCCAGTGTGGTTATCTACTTCAAATAAAACTGATCACAGAGACCTTTCTGCAATTATAGACCAAAAAAGGGTTGTGCTGAGGCAGGCTTTGACTAGTCCATCATTAGGTAGGACCAATCATTTCCAAACATGCACAGAGGTGGCACATTCTCTGCATCTGGAGGCCTGTTTGTCTTTAGTCTTAGTGATCACAGAAATATTACAAGGCTGGTTAACTCTGGAGCCTCAATCAATCCTCTGACTACACCATAATTCAGCTTATTCAACCCAACCCTAGTTAAGTTATTCTTTGGGGTTATTCCAGTTCTCTTGTTGCTGGATAAATAGCTGCAACAAGGAAAAAAAAAAAAAAGAAAAGAGGTTTGCACGTGTAACTTTATGCAATCCCTTCAAATTTGTGTACATTTTCCATTTATGATGGGACAGCTTAGTGTTTAGCATAAATCCAGCAGTTTTGACAACTGCAAGGGACCAAATTTAAGGGCAGAGATTGACATTCTCCACACCACAGGAGGTGGAGAACATTCCTTGTCAACAGGGCACGGATTTAAAAATGGAATTAGCTCTATTTGAGATATTCGTTGCTCTGTCATGGAAGAACCAAAACGAGGAAGGTGGGAGGCTGAAGGGTGGTGCTTTGCCCCACAGGTATTTGCAGCCAATTTAATACCCAACCTTTTCATTTTAAAATGGTGCTGTGTTTAGTTTTTGTCAAAAGCAGGCAACACACTAGAAATAATTGCTTTACACGAACACAGACATCAGGAAAATCTTAGGTTATAACTAATAAACCAACAAAGGCTGCTGTGTGCTGCAAAGGATCAGCTCATGTGGGGTGAAAAGCAAAGAGCAGCTCTTTGGGTAGGTAAGAAATTGTCTCTAGTGACCCAAAGCAACTTCTTCTAGACAGGACCCTCAAAGCAAGTTTGCATTTGTACCAAATGTTTATCTCCAGAAGATGTGGAAAGGTGATAACTGAAGAATACACCAGTTAAGATGCAGGAAAACAGGTTTCAGTTAAAAAAAAAACCCAAAAAGATAAAGTGGAAATAAGAGATTTAAAAAGGAGATGTCAGAAAGAATTTACATTTCCAGTTAATGTCATTCTTAAAAAGTAAGCACTACAGGACATGGCTAACTTTTGCACTTTGAGTTAAAGATAGGGCAAGCTGAGGATGTCTGGTTTTGGCCAGGAGTTTGGTGGTCCTCCCTCTCTGGCCTCACATAAGTTTGATTTGCCTGTGCCAGATCTGGGACAAATTTTGTGCTGATGTAACACTTCATGCCCAGCAACTCTGTTTACGTCAGATTCCCCCAGAATCCAGGCACAGGGCAAGGCAGATGCCAACAGTCAGGTGAGTGCAGAACACTCAGGGTAACCATGGTACAGACAGAGACACTCTGGGGCAGTGGCAAGCCAGGCACAGCCACATTCCCAGGCTCTGGAAATCAAAACAAACACAGCCCAAATGCTGTGGAACAAACCTGGGCCCATAAGTCCAGACTGAATGAAACAGAGCTCAGTGCAAACACAGTCCAAAGGCAGTGGAAAGCAAACTTAGGCAAATAAACTCCAGGCTCTGTGAAACAGAGCACAGATAGACACACTCCAAGCACAAGTAGAAAAGCAAACAGAGACAAATATAGTCTAAACTTAATGAAGCAGATACATGAAACAGTAGCTGTCTCGCTCTCCAAGCAAAATCTAAGCAACTTACTCCAAAATCACCGAGCTGGAGCAATTGTGGTTCTCTTACAGGCAAACTACAGTGTTACCTTCCCTTCTCATCTCCCCCATGCCTTCCACTCACACTCAGCATGGTGGACTTATTCTCCACTCTCCAATGACCCACAGTAACTGCTGTGGATCAAAAGATTTCCAATTTTTTCATGCCTTTGGCAAGATGTAAAGACTTCCAGTGTTTCAAGGCAACATTAAAACCGCCCAAGGAGACCTTACTCAAACATATATATATATATATATATACACACAGTTTCTTTTTGCACATCTATAATGTTTCTTCAGAGGGAATGACACAGAGAAGACAGAGAGTAGATAGCAATCAACACACATATAAAAAGCAATGAAGAACAGGGGAAAAGGGAAGCTAAAAGCATCAGAGACATTTCTATACCCGAGAGATACGTAACTAACATGAAAATAATTCCCAAAGTATTTAAGAACAGCTGAGAAAGCTTCCCATGATTAAAGTTTTTTGAAGAAGTTACACAGTTATTGATGGAGAGGAGGTAAATACTTAAAAAATATTGGAATAAAAAAAGCATAAAGTACTTTTTCACTTGAGGATGACAAAGTAGTTCCCCGGTCTGATGATAACTGTAGAGGATGGTAAAGATCATCAGTTACTGATAAGTACTTTAAACATGGCAGCCCATAGATTTGATCCCAAACAGTCCTAAAGACCTGTCTGAAGAAAATCTCTGGCACGTTTTTAACGTCTCTTGGAAGAGCAGGAAGGTTCCCATGAAATCCAGGAGCGCTGTATTTAAAAAGGGCAGGCAGGATGACACAGGCAGCACCAGGTCAGTGAGGCTGACCTGGGTCCTGGGGAGAAGAATGCTTCAGTTGCTGCAGGAGTCAACCAAGAAGGAAATAAAGAAAGGAAAGAGAATTCATGTCAATGTATTTAACAGGAAATAGGTCGTGTCAGACAAATGTGATTCCGTTCTCAGTGGAGATTACCAGTAATTCCGCAGATGTGATGTACAGTGCAACACTGTGGTTAAAAATAGTGCCACATGGTGACAATAAAGTACATGTTAAAAGCATCAGGAATGGGCTGAGTACTTCTTTTTTTTAAATCCATCAATGGGGAATCACAATTGCCTTGATGGTATTTTAGGGGACTCCCCCATGACCAAACTTTTTCAGTATTTTTTCTTTTTTGTCCAATGAATCGAAACAATTTTTAACGTTTGTTAAAATGAAAGCAGAACAAACCCAGCCACTTTGTATCTCCAGTAAAGGCTAGCAGAATGAAGTGAAGGTCATTTACACTGAAAAATTCAGAGCAGGGCTAAGTGTGGCCCATTTGACTCAGTAAAATGTTACATCTCTGGGATGTGATGACAGACAGAGGTGAAAACCAGTGACCTACAATATGGAAAGCAGTGCTGCTGAGGAAGAGTCAGAACTTCAAGGTGCAGGTGACTTCACAGGCAGCACTGAAATGCTGAAGAAGGAAGAATTAATGTAGTCTTGGAGGGGCAAGCAGGATAAGCTTAAGGAGGAACAGCAGAATGGCCATACCCCTCGGCAGATGATGGGGGACAGCATCATTAATGTGCTGAGGGAGCAACTCAGCTGCCCACAGACAGACCCCGAACTCCCCCTAATTACACCTCCCCTGAGCATCCACGGTGTACAACAGGCTGGTTCTCACCTGCTGAGAACCCTGGGAAGGGAAGGAGGGGAAGTGGTTGGGGAACATCATGTTCCTCTCTGAGCCAGCCCTCCTACGAACCGGAGCCACCGGTACAACACCTGCGTAGGTCTAGTCTGCTGTCTTGTCCAGCATGATGGACACAAGCACTGTGCCAGTAAAAACATCAATCATTTTACACGAAACTTGATGACCAGCTTCATCTGCTGGCTTATTGTGATTTCAGGAGTTTTCCTCCCGTGCTCACTCTGCCAGTTTCCACTGGATTCAGAATGCCTTAGTTGCTCTAAAATAGCAAAGACAGTCTGTCCTAGGGGATATATTCTACCTTTCACCTACTGGAGCAAAAAAAAAAAAAAAAAAAAGCCAAGCCAAAGTAACAAAAAACCATCAATGCTCTCTGAAATAATTATAAAACTATAATAATGCTACAATGTAACACTAAATATAATACTAAAATATTGTGATGATGATGACCGTAATAATAGTAACGACAACAATAACAACCCCCACAAGTTTTTAGTGCTTTCTATTATTTTCTATGTTAGCTAGACACCGTTTTCCTTATTCCAGGAGATGCAAATTTATTTTCTACTTCAACTTTTATTACTTGCAGTCTCTTTTATTTTCTTTGCAGGTATTCTGTGCCCCGTAGCAGAGCTCAGTTCATATTTTGCACTCAAGTTACGAGGCAAACTGAAAAAAAAATGTTGTCTCTATTCACTTAAAGTTATAATTGTAATGCAAGTCATACATTACTTGATAATGTGTGATAAACCAGGTCCTCAGTTAATAGAAATTAGGACAGGTCCATTTTGAGCTATGTCATTTATACTGATTGAAGGATGAATCCATCAATGGAAATTAAAAGGCAGAGCTGCTTGTTTTAGTATTAATAATCAACTAGCTTCGGTTTTCTCTTAAAATAATCATTAGCTAACATACTATTTTGTTTCCTCCAAATGAGAAAATACAATAGAAAAAGAAATCTGGTAGCTGGTAGCAGACCTAGTAACACAGATATAAAACTCAAGGTCTGTTGACTGAGTATCTTTACATTCACTGATTAATCTTCCCCTTTATAAATGCAGGATGGCTGAATGAGCTGGATAATGGCAAATACATTTCCAAGTCTCTCATAAAAACTGTGAAAAATATGTTTCTTTTTGTAAAATCTGAAAGCCTGAAATTTAGTGAAAACAGAGAAAAAGAACTGCTGCCTTTCCCCCTCTGGCAAAAACTATCTTCAGGTTACAGATGCACCCATGCAAATCAGGGAATTTTCCAGGTATGTTCCTGCCTATGTATTCAAGTATCACACATAAAAAATAATCATCTGATACCCTTCCCTGACAACTGAGGCATATATTGCTCCCAGCCCTAAATTCTCAGAAAACAAAAATGAAAGAAAAAATTTTGTGGCTTCTTCATGCCCACTTGTCTCACGCCTTTTGTATTTGATCTTCATGTTTGTGAACTACAATTACAAATAATCCTTTTATGGAAATACTTGGGGTTTTATCAGGAAGTTATAGGAGGATAACTGGAAGAATTATGTGTAACAGTGATAACAAAAAGTTCCCCAACTAGCCATGCCAGTGACAACTAAACTGCCATAAGATGAGCACAGGTACCATTCCTAAAAATGTCCATTGTTGAAAGTCTCTAAGTGATTTCTATGTTCCCAGGTCTGCTGGGGGTGGAAAAGGTGGGTGGCTGCATGGCCAAAGTGCTTTGCTCTTGCAACCCTGTGAACTGTGAACAGAAAGGCAAAAGGAAAACCTTCTCTGATCCCCATCCGAGGTCACCCCTTGTTATAGGAACAGATCTCAGGGCTCAAACTTACCGAGCACAAGGGCAGAAATTCACAAAAGCAGGTAAAAGATGAGCTCTTTCACAACCTTTCTTACCCCAGGGGCCATCCACCAAGTTTTGTGTGTCAGAAAGAGAGGGATAAGCTCCTCACTTTTCCATTGAGATTATTTCATGAGGCCAAAAAACGGAGACAGAGTCTCCTGTCCAGGATTAGGACATGGTCTAAGTGAAAAGAGGCCTGTTATCCCCTGATATTCAGTGAATTCTCGTCCAACAACTGTTCATTATAAACTGTGGGAACAGTCACCAGTGCAGGAATGCAGGAACTAGAACCCATGCCCTCTCGACAGCTGACAATTTAGGACTCACACTCATCATTAGTACACCTTCTCTTGGCTTATCTGGTCCAGCAAGTTCGTGAGGCTTTTCTGCAAAGCAGAATGGCTTCAACAGAAGGGATAAAAACTGCTCCCTGCTCTGAATATGGTTTAGTGGTTTAGGGGATCCTCAGGGCACTTCGGCCATATGGGCCTGAAACCCAGCCAAGAGCACAGGGAAGGGGCTATTCATGCTCTGGGGTTGTGAACACGGCATAAAAGGGTTTGGCAGTGCTTTCTTGGCTATACTTTAAAAGAAAGGAATGATCTCCACGATAGTTTCCAAGAAAATGACATAAGTACCTTATTCCCGGAAAGGTTTCAGGGAAATACCTCTCTGCAGCTCACAGTCAAGCACTTAAGCCCAGGAGAAGGAGCTACAGGGTTGAAGTAATTTCCTACTGACCAGCAAAGGAGTCTCTCTGCTCAGGGATCTCACTACCAAGAGGCCCAGCCTGAGGCAGCTCCCTCTCCTCGTTCATTTTATGGGGAGCAGAAGTGCCTCGTTCAGGGTTCTGGGTTACACACTCAAAACCAGATGAAGCTTCGTGAAAGTAGAACAAAATAAGCCAGCAAGCAACCAAAACCTGAAGGAACCTGCTCCAAGGAGGAAGACACCCAGATATAAAAGGACCAAATGATGGACTACATTCAGGAAATGCACAGGAAGAAACACCAGCAGAAGTGTAACCGAGCGCAGAGTTTGAGATGAGCAAAGGATGCTGGATTTTGGAGAGCTCAGAAAATGCAGTGTGTGTACGTACACACACACAGGCAGAAGTGTCAAAGCAAGCCTATGCTCCATTCCCGTGGGGCATATTATCACCATCTGGGAGATGATTGATATTTATTTGTCTAGCTTATGCACTGCATTTTAGATGAAGTCTCTCAAGTTAAATAGTAAAAGGAACAATAAGACAACCTGCTGACAACTCCAGCTCAGACTAAAAGAACCAGCCAGGAATCTCACAGCTTAGAAGTAACTCAAAACAGTTATTCACCCATACATTTTCACTCCAGTGATAAAATGGTATGTTGCTCTGTTTATGTACTGCTTAGCTTGGTAGGGGTGGGGACTGCATTTCCATTCTGTGGACTGGAAGTACGTCAGGCAAATAGAAAGGCTCCGTGTATTTTCTGGAAAAAAAGAAGGGTCAAACTTAGCCCCCATTTTGACCTTCATGGTTTTTGTTCCACTTAAACCAAATGAGTTTGTCCCACAGAATTTTGCAGCAGCTGTGAGGTTCTGCAGTTAGTTTATATAAGCTTTACTGAGTTTATGCTTGGAGAGTGCTGAGTGGTTAGGGGGATACTGCACACTAAACCCTTGCCTCTTTTGGGAAAAAGTGTATTAAGCTGTCATTTCTGTGTGCATAAATAGGAAACGTTGAATCAACTTCTGACTTTCTAGACATCTCATTTGTTTTTCAGCTGCTTTCTTTTTCTTTTTTTTTTTGGAGGTTCAAGAATTTACTTGGTGACTTTGAACATTTGCAGGAAGAAAGCCACTGAAATGCCATCCTGCCCATTTACTTGGGAGCGCTGTGGGTGGAAGGTACAGATGGCTTACAGGTGTAAGAAGGAGAAACTGGGAGATACAAAATTTTGTGGGAACCCAGTCCTTCTGTGCTTGCCAAAAGCATGTAAAATGTTACTCATCCGAACTCGAACCGGAATTAACGTATAAAATGATGTCTCTTGCCTATTAACTTCCACTTCCAAAAATCACAAAGCAAGATACGATAATATCGTGTTTTCTAATGTCTTGGTAATGCTTATTTCCACAGCTGTCCTCAAACCTGCCTCAATCCTGAATTCCAGATGCTGACACATATTGGAGGGTACCTGGACTGCACTAAGAAATCCCAGTCCACCACCATTAGTAAATACAACTTTTGGACAACAAGCTGCACTCCACCAGCCAAAGCATCTGACAAAGGTGGTGGGACGGCTCCTCTGTCGCTCCCCCAGTGCTGAGCAGCTTTTTAACATACCACAAACATCTACTGAAAGCCCACAATCAAAATCAGACACATAGTTCTGTGCATCTGCCCTGTGTGGTGCAGATCCCGAGGCAGGAGACGAGGCAGTGCAGGGCTGTGCTGGTGGGCAAAATGTTCCATTTCATGCTGGTGTAACTCCAGCTTTTTCAACTGAGCTGCGCTTGAATAAAGCCAGGCTGATAGAGTGGTGGGACAGAACTGGTGCATCTGCTGTGCTCTGTATCTATGATTACAGCTCAAAAGATCTGCTTCAAGCAAAAGAGGTATTTTGATTACATATGTCAGCATGTGAAACCACAATTTTTTTCGTACAGGTGGCAATTATTTCATTCTTGAAGGTTTCTGTGATGCACCTATCCAAATGAATATGTAACATTTGAATATTAGCAGTGACTCATGGACCACTAACAGCTACAGAAACCCAGATGATGAAAAATTGGAAACGTATATTTTTACAGATCCTTTTTGTGGGTTGGTATCTTTGATAGCGCCAAATGATTTACCAGTGTCTCTTAAAACAGTAAAACCTCCCATCTGTTAAAGGGTTGATCCAGCAGGTTCTCAACTTTTTTGAGTCAGTTTGTTGTCATCTGAGAGTTGTTCTCAATCTAGTTGTTCTCCTTTTTCTCTCTTTTTTTTTTCTTGTTTTGGGAAGATAGCACAAAAAGAACATGTCATAACTAGAATGGGGGCTAAACACTTGGTGATTTTTTTTTTTTTAAGTAGAAATACATCTTCCAAGAATGGTTAGGACATGAGCAAAGCAAAGACTCCAGACACTTCCTTCTTTTTTTCTAGTCTGAATTCTTTTTTCCCTAAGATTTTAACAGCTTGGGAAAACTGGGAAAATTTAAATAAAAAAACACGGAAATACATATAAATAAATAAAATATAAATAAGTACATATAAATAAATAAAAGGCAGGAAAGCTCTATGTAGAAGATTTAAACTAAATCAGAATCTAGCCTTTATTGCCCAATCATTCACTTTCCACTTTTGCTTTTACAAGACCACACAATTTTGGTTTTCCAGAATGTACAAGAAGCAATTCGACCAGGTAGCTCTATTTGTGGCAGGACTGATCCCAAACAGGGCTTCATTTTAGCCTGGAAAAGGGGAAGCCTAAGGAGATTCCAGTTTCTCCATCCCTGCCAGCCTCTCTTTTGGCCTGGATGTGCTTCCCACCACCATCAGCAGTTTATTTTTATCCTGAGACAAACTGCACCAGCAGTTCAACCCAACGTTGCCAGCCTGCAGAACTGGGGGTTATTTTCACAGGATCAGATCCAGGACAGAATGTAAATAAAGGAGAGTGAAGAGATGAAAGAGTTAGGTAGGGAAGGCAGATAGGAGGATGTGAAAGAATTTTTACGTGATGGATAAAGGATTCCCAGGAGTGAGAAGAAATGGGAGAGGAGACTGGACAACGGATTTTTGCACCAAAAAAAAAAAAATAAATTTACAGAGACTAAGTTTATTACATTCTTCAGGAATAACGTGGAACAGCATGTGTGAGAAACATCTGAATAACCATGTAAGTGTTTCTTAAAAAACTCCAACCTGTTCATTCTTCTATTCCTTATCTCTGAAATTTCATTAGCTGCATCCTTTCTTTCACGTTTGCCGTTTCGAAGTTACATTAAAATAGACTCAAACTTACGTCCTGGCCTATTTGACTTTAAATATTCAGCTGCAGCAAGCAAAGATTTCTCTGCCTGAGAGGCTTGAAACCAAGGCAGGTACAGAGATCTCTCAGTCACAGCTCCAGCTCACAGCCAGCTGTTTCAACTGACAGAGAACCGAGCCATCATCTCCCAAACCACAAACACGCTACGTCTTATTCAGAGCGAAATGAGAGACGTGCTTCCTTTTGACAGTTTGGGGAACAGGTGGGGGAAATTATAGTGTCATTCTAAGCATTTTCTTTTGGGCTATTACATGGTGTCTGTGCTCTTGTGAGCACTATTGACAGATACTTTCTTTTATTAGCCACGAAGAACAGACGCTTTATGTGTAAAACAGAAGCCTTGACTTCCATTGCTATTTTAGTACTAATTCCACACTTTATCCACTTTCCATTTTCCAGTTCCTGGGGAACTTTGGAGATGAAAGACTGAAAGCCACTACAGAGTGTATGCAATGGAGGATATCAAGACCAAGGCCTTAATGCAGCAAACTTTACCCTGCTGACAGAAGAATCTCCACATGCAAATGACACGAATGTCTTTCTGGTGCCAAAGTTTTGCTTTCTTTTTTTTAGGAAAAGAAATAAACAAAAAAAATCTACAGCTAGAATAAAACACCAGAAACCACAAAACTTCCTTGATACAGGCCAGTTAAGGCAGAGTGAGAACCCAGCAACAGAACTATTCACTTGATCTAGTAGCTGTTCATTATTAAAATGATTCTTAGTGCTACTACTTCAGGTTTTGCTCCTTCTGCTCCCATCAGAACGTAAAGCATGCAAGTAATGCAGATATGCCCGAGTGTAAAACATCACTGCTGCACTCAAAACAACCTTCATTTCAAGATGTGAATCTTTCCTCCCGTTTTTGCTCATCTTCCCAATGCTCAGCCTGTGCTCTTTTTCCCGTCTGCTCCAAGTCTCAATCCTCACCCTCAATCGCTTGGCGCCAAAAAAGCCCCACTCAGTGCCTTGCAGAAGGTGTGTTTGGTTGGCTGCCAGGTCAGCTCTTTACACTGTAGGGACCTTGGGGTTGGGGCCATCTCTCCGTTTATGTTTGGGAATAATCAAACACACGTACAGCAGTCCGGCTCTGATCCCGTATATCATAACACCAGTGATGTGGGACCAGATGCTATATGAACAAATGGGAATCTGTTGCATTCATATAGTGCCTTTTTTTTTTTTTTTTTTTCCAAGGAACTCAAAGCACTTCACAATCTTTAAGCCTCACCACATGCCTGTGGGGTACAGCGGGGTAAGTAGGCCTGTAGCATTCTTTACAGAGCCAAGTACATTTATTCAAATGTAGTTGAATAATAATAATGCAACCATGACCTCCCATGACACTTACGTTCCTGGGGAACAATGAAACTGTCAGCCACGAGGGTGAGACTCAGGAGCCTGGGTGACAAAACTTTTTTCGGCAGCTGGCCCACGGCTGCAGGACTCACTTCCGTAACAGATTAGGGATGACCACGAGCTCCGCCGCCTCCCGCGCGAAATGCAAAGCTCACCCCTTCAAAATTCCCTTTTCCCACCCCACCAGCAAATACCAAAACAGCCTCGATGGAAAACAAGAACCCCTCAACAGGGTTTTGTGAGTCATGCTGCAGATTCTAACAGGCAGTTGCTGCTACACCACGTGCTTCAAAAAAAAGCCAGCAAAACAACCCCTCTTGTTTTGAGAATTTAGTTCTTAAATAGCTTCTGGAGATTGTTAATGAATTCAAATGATGTATGATTTTTATCCTTAAATTTACTTTCACTGCCTTGCATGCAGGAGTGAAGTGGTGGCAAAAAAGGAAATTAACCTTAATTTCATCAAAATAGGTTTTTCTGCACTGTTATGAACCTGTGTGTACTGAAGAGTAACATACATGTTTCCAATCCAATACTGAAAGTAGAGGAGACACTACACAAAGACCATTCTCTTCAGGAAGATGAAAACAAACGAAAATCGATCTGCAGGACATATTTGGAAGTTAAGACCCCGGACTACTTCTCTGGGAGTAGTCTGACCTTTGGAAATTTTGGAGTCAGAGGTACAGCTACCTATGAAAAAAATCTGTGCAATATTGATTAACGCTGGCACTTCAGACAACACTCTCCCCACGTGCATTGGAATGGCACTGGCACCACGTGATGGCTCCAAACTGGCCACTTCTCAGAGATGGATGCTAGAAAAAAAATGGCATTTAGTGTACCAGTGCCTGTACAATGTGTAACACTGCTTTGCTTTCCAGCTGGTTTACTGTCTTCCAGGAACAAAGTAGAACATTAAACTGAGCAGAAACTACTATTAGTCACATAAATCCCTTTGTCATCCGCTCTGGTTTTGCTAAGATGCCATTTCCCCCCCTTGTTTCTCAGTCTCCTTCCTCTTTAGCAAGTGCTCCTCCATCCCCTTATGTTCCCCCTGTGCATATAGCAAGGCTGGAGTTGCCACAGTCTCCTTAATGTCTAATCCTTTAACACTGGGAGAGCATTGTATTGCAGCCCTAATGCAAGGATGAATTCTGGAATGTGGAGCCTGGAGAGAGGCTTATAGAATAAGAAAGAAAGAAAAAGGGAAGAGGAAAAAGGAATTGAGAAGAGAAAGAAGTCAAAACCACACATGGGACAGAAGGAAAAAAAGGGGATTAGGTGACAATATCCGACTGCACTGAAGGGTCAGGAGAATTAAGCTTCAGAGCAGCTTGCTCAATGTGTGCTGGGATAAAAAGACTCTGATATGAATGGAGGTGGTTCAAGTGCAGGCACATTGTGGAATGCAATAGGAGTCTGCTAGGGAACATTTAAGGGAGTTGTGCACCACTTTCATGTAACAAATAATATATATTGTTTGCTGGGCAAAGATCTGAGCCTCCCTGTCACTTTTACAAGGTTGTTACAGAAGAACTAGAAATACAAGGATGGAATGAAATGGAATAGCATTGCAGTAAATGAAATAGTAAATCAAATAATCTGAGCCTGTGCTCCCAAGATTTATTATTGCCTATGATGTTTATATTGAATATAAACTTAAAGTGATCGATCCCTACCCAAAGAAAGTCAGCATTTGACATCAATGGAGTTAGATCTGTTTTTAACAAATGCTTCAGAGCCTGATTTTTAGTACCTAGTTGTACTGCATGTGCAGTGAGGGAATAATATTTTCATCAGGCCAGCTTTACATGCAGCTGGTGATCTTTGGGAGCCATGTGGGTGCTGTATCTTGAAGGACACTGACTCATCATGATTCTCATATATACTGAGAGTACTTCTGTACAACTGAACTCTTCAACTGAAAAAAAAAATCACAGAAACTTTAACTTCCTGTCTAGTTTATTTTCAATTTCCTATCCATTTGTTCACTTATTGCAGACAAAAAAAAACTTAAAGACAGCCTCAAAATGACAGCATGGTTGTTTTATAAAAAACAGCTCTCTACATCTTCTAACAACACGGGCACTGGAAGTTAAAAGAGCTGGAATCTGAGGAAATGCCCTCTGTCCTTCTGACAGGCTTTTTGTCCCAACATGGCTTCCTAATATAAGATGAAATAACAGCCTCATCTCAGTCTGGCATGACTATCCATCTATGAAGCAGAGAGAAAATTGAGAAACATGAGAGATGGAAGAAACAAGTCATGAATAATAAAAGAAAGTGATTTTTAACTATGTAAAGAGAATTCATTCAAGTCAACCATCTGGCACAGGGCACATCCTGCAGAGAGAGCAGCCATGGAAAAATTACAAAGTCAGTTCAGTTAACAATTCCCAAGAAGACACCACAGGAGACAAAGCTGGAGTACAGTGCCACATCTAAGTGACTGATACTAAAAATAATTTGATATTGGTTATGAAACACGCCAACCCTTAGTGTCCACTTCAGGCAGATGCAGAGAGCTCAGGTATTTATAAAAAAACCCCACAAATGCTTTCTGTTCACTTGTAATACTGTTGCCTTGCCTTTGCTGCAGAGGTGTTTGCTGAATCTTGCACAAGTAAAGCCGAAGGTGGCTGTGTAAATGACTTACATGCTCTTTGTTTTCAAAATAGAACGGAGAACATAACTCATTGCAAAAAAAAAAAAAAAAAAAAAGCCAAAAAAAGCAAAACAAAAGAAAACCCAACCCTAACCACTCCACTCCTACACAAAAACTTGCTTGGGCTGGAGTGAGTAGGACATGTTTCCTTCCTCCTCCCCAATGGTAACACCTATGACCTGACCCAAGACTTGACCTGGAAGCTGAGAAAAGAAGAAAAAAGAAGGGTTTCAGGGTTCATGACAGCATCTTTAGGAAGATGTATGCCTGTGCGTGGGCATTATGGAAGTACAGTGTCATTTACTCCCTGGAGACACTGATGTGAAAGCACTGCTGAGGTATATTTTCAGCTAATACTTTCCCTTGACAGAGGACAGAAATATTGTTTCCAGTGAATTCAACAGCAATATTTTTATTGACTTCAGTGGACTGGAGATTTACTCCAAGGTTCTAAATATATCACAAGAGTTCACAGTCGTACCAGCAATTCCTCCCCCATCATCCATATCCTTAAAAATACGTGTATGTCCTTTATTTCCTGCATCCTCTGAGTTATCTGTGTTTGCTGCTTGTCCCACTGCAGCCCAAGCCAGCTGACAGCCAGGCCCCAGAGCCTCAAAATCAAAACAACAGCAACACATTAAAGAGTCTGCTGCCTGCAGGGTCTGCCTGACCAAGCTGGGATGATGTGGGAGCTGAAGAATCCACGGCCTCGTGGCAGCAACACCATGGCTGGGCAAGGCCCCTGTGCTGCCACAAAATGTGTTCTCCTCATCTCTCCCATCCTCTCACAACCTGTCCTGCCCAAATGGAGCCCAAACATACATCTCAAATGATACAAAAATCCCCAAGATAAAAAAAAAATATGTTTTTCATGTGATTTTTTTTTCCTTTTCTTCACCAGCCCCTCCCAAAGTGACTGATATCGTAGAGCTGGCTTTTTGCATCACACACACTGCTGCCCGCATCCCTTCTCCCGTCTCCTTTTCCTCCTCAAATGCATATTAATGATAATAAATAGGGAGAAGAGGGGGAAAACAAAACACAGGCCCTCTTTAGGGAAAAAAACGTAAAAATCAAGGGCAGGATCACTTATCCTTGTTCAGAGTCATGTTATATGTAGAAAAAGTTGGGAGGGAAGAACGGAAATCACTTTCTTTGCTACTCTGACACCTCTGGGCTTCCAAGATTGGACTAGCACAAATGGTAATGCTGACAGCTCAGGTGGCAGAGAAACTGTTCCTCCAAACACCCTGAATGCTGCTTCCTCAGGAGGGCTGATCTGGTCAGCAGAGTTGAACCAAGACATGAGGAGAGCATGAAGGGATGCAAGAGGTGCAAAGGAGCCTCTGTAAGGGCAGGGCCCCTAGAAAAGCAATGTGCCCCCTCACCTGCTGACAGGGTGCAGCTCTTTTCCACCCCTTGTTTCTGGCCCATGCCTAGAACAATTAAGCCTTAAATAACGTTTGCCTGACTTGCCATTGAACTTTAGCCAAATGAAACCTCTAACAGTTCAGGTAGAATTTTGCTCTCCTTTTCAGTACATCACAACGCCAGCTGGAGCCAAAGGCAGCAGGATGTATGAGAAGATTAATTCTATATTGCTCTTATCAGAAGGAAGGTACTATTGGAATCTCAAGACACATCTCATTATTAGCTACCTGAGCTCAATCTGCAGGTGAGAGGCTGCCTGGGTAGTCCAGATCAGATTTGACAATATCTAGACTGTTGTGTTGAAGTCAAAGCCAGAGAAAATCACACAGCACTTGTAAAACCACTGTCACCATAAAAGCTTTCCCTCAGCAGGAAAGGCATAATGTAAATTGCAATAACTTCAAATAACATGGTTCTGCAGGATTTTGCCCCGCGTAAATCACAACCCATGCTTTGGAATCAAGTCCATCTTTCTGAGAAATAAAATCATGGGAAAATAGGAGAGAACAGCTGATCAAAAAAACATGCCCGCTGTCAGGCAGAGGTGGGCAGGAATTATTTTTGGTGCAGAGCCACTGGCTGCTCTTGCCTACAGAGCTCAGCAGATGCTTGCCCTCGCATTTTTCCGAAGCTGTTATCTGTAGTTCAGGCCTTTTAATCACAGCTGGGAAGAGAGAAAGCAACGTGGTGCTCAGTCGGTTTGTGGTGCGACTACCAGCAAGCTGATTACATGCATTTCCTTTGCAGTGGGACCTCTCTCTTCCTGTGACAATACTCAGTTTGGTTTTTTTCCACATCGCCCTTGAGCACATAAAAGCCATGTGCACTTTCAGCGTGTCAGATCAAATGAAGGCTATCATTTCAGAAGAGAAAGTGTCATCTTGGCAGCTGAGTGTTAAGCCTTATTTTGAAAATGAGCAGGGGTAGAAAAACCTGTTTCCTAAAAAAACCCTCATAGGATGATATTTAGGACAGGGCTTTAAGTGCATACTCATTTCCTATCTGTTCCTGTGTATCCCACAGGTAATCCAGCCACTGGCAGTGGTACCTGTGAGAATCACAGGTCTGTGCTCACTCCCCAAACAGCCCCTGCACGAGTGAATGCCTGGAATCAGACCAACTATTGTTTCCTTCACATTCAGCACCACTGCTGAAGCATGAAGGAAACTCCCACCCTCGTCCTCCCCTCCTCACCCTCCTTCCCCTCCCCCTCGACCCACACACAGAGATGTGAGAAAGGAAGCAGATCAAATGAAATCAGTGAGAAATTATGTTTCCTCGTGTCTCTTTGCACGGCCATCTATCTCCCATTGCAGCACCAGCAAAGAGCAAGGAGAGGGTTTCCTGCCTCATAACAGTGATCATCTGCCACAGCATCACATCTCCGCGTATTTTTCCACCTTTGAGCATCCAAGAACTGAAGAAATGAAAGATGAAAGTCCTGGTTCGTATATAATCTTGTGAATACCAAGAGCAGGGTTGTGCCCTGCCTCCCTCAGTGTACAGCACGTTTTTCAAAGGCGTTGCTGGGCTTGACCTTCCAAAACTCTGATCACGAATGAATCTGAAGACAAGGGTGCTTTGGCAGCCACAATCACAGGGTGGGAATAAAAGAGTAATATTCACAATCAATCAATGTAAAATTCCCAAAGGAAGTGCCTGGCATCTTAAGGGTGTGTAACATCTAAAACAATACTGGTGTTTTGGAAAACACTGGTCTAATCAGCAGTTTGCTAGAATAACACTGTTTTGTGAAGCATCCATCACTTAATTGGAGTGTATCAACACATGACAATTGCACTTACATTAGAACAATGAAAAAAGAAGTGATTTAGAAGCAGAATCCTAATCTGTATGCTTCAGAGTATCAAGCAGACAGTTTTGGAAGATGGTGTGTATCAGTCATTTCTCAGGCCTGGCTCTCCTATAGGCTTCATAATTCCTTCCCCAAAAGTGCTTTGTGGTAGAGGCATGAAGAAGAGAAGGCAAGAAGTTGTGTTATACAGGCAAAACCTGGAAAAGTCAGTGCCTTTCAAACAGAAGAACCAATCAACAAGTGATTTGGCTCCAAATGAAATACAGCTCAAGGTCAGTGATCTGTCCTGAACCTCACAGGAGGATGCAGGGAAGTCTGAGCCAGGCTCTCCTTGGAGGTGCCCGTGGTTCAGGTGAGAGACAGTGGGCACAAGCCGTAACATGGCACATTCAGAAAAGATAAAAGAAAACAACTTCTTACCAGCAGGGTGGTCAGACACCAGAACAGGAGCCCAGAGAGGCTGGGAACTCTCTACCCCTGGGGTGATTAAAAACTCAACAAGCTCTTGGACTTCTCGCTGTAACTGGACCTGCTCTGAGCAGGAGGTGGGATCAGACAACCAGAGGTGTCTTCCCACAAATCCTCTGTTGCTCTCAGATTCTCTTACTGAAGGTTTTCGCTGGGCACTGGTACACTGACTGCATGTGAAATTTTTTTCTAATTGCAAATTAGAAGTAATGAATTAGTAATAAATAGATTGATGAATAATAATATGAACAATTAATAACGATTCTACTTCATTATAGGAAATAAAAAATAATTAATGTGTAATAAAATTTGCAACTGATTTGCAGATTATTAGTTTGCTTTCAACTCTTGCACATAATCATGCTACTGATGTGCTTATAACCCTGCTACTCAGGTTTTGCATGTTCCTAGAATCTACTGAGTTACCTGTTCTTAAAGTTCACCATGAATGCTTTAGTCATTTTTATCTCTGTGACAGAACAAGGTTTGTTTGGAGTTTGTTGGTTGGTTTTTTTTTTTGGTTTTTTTTTTTTTTTTAGCACAGCATAACCCAAAATGAACCTCAAATTGAAGTCACTCTGCTCTGTTCTCAATACTGTGCCCTTCTCTGCAGTGTCTCAGAGCCTCCCAGTAACATACTGCAGAATGTGATTAGCAACTGTCACGTGTTGTTTGTTTCTCCTCATCTCCCCGGGGATAAACTCAGCCCAAGCGTTTTCACTGGTGGGAGTTTTTGTTTGGTTTTGTTTTGAAAGACGTGAGAATGATCCGGCAAATGAATATTGCCAGGTCATTTTCATGAAGTGCAAGATTGATCCTGAACTCTCTTCCATGTAGCTGTTTCACAGGGAGATAAGAAGATAAGATACGTGCTACTTAATATAAAATTCGAGGAAAAATTGCCACGGTGAGGCTGAACTGGCAGCTCACAAAGAAATTAAATCTATGATCCACTTATGCCCACAGGCATTGACACTGCATGCTGAGGATCTTCTAACTGGTACTACTTATCCTCACCTACTGCTGGCCCAAGAGGTGTCAAGGCCATGGTAGAGCAAATCAGTAACTCACAGGATTTGACTGACAGAGAGAACAAGGTGAAGTCAACAGGTGGACTTGCTGGAAATATTCCCCTACGAATAGAAGATCCCACACACACCTCCAAAAAAAAGGTAGACCCCAAAAAACAGCATGAGCAAAAACCTGCTAAATGTACTCGCTTAGCCAATCAGCACCATCCCAAAACAACAACAAGGAGCATTTACTCTCTCTGTACAAAAGATGGGTGGCTTGGCAATGTGGTGTAAATAACATGATGGCTTCTGCTCACGGACAGCTCAAGTCAGCACCAGTTACGTGTGCTCGTTAAACCAGAAAAGAATCTTGGCAGAATGAATGAAAACATCAATTCAGGTGTTTTCAGCACAACTTCAATGTATATTTTTCTCAGTCTTGGCATATACCCCCTGTCACCTCTCCACCATCTCCTCCACGTAGCCCCAAGGGCCATTAATCCAGCTTTGAAGATGAGGCTTTCTTTCACAACCCAAACAACTGCCTCAACATGTCTAAATAAAGCAGTGCTTTTATTTTATTTTTTTTTTTAAATATTATATTCCACACCAGGTTAAATCATTCATTCACATTATTTACATTAAATTTATCGCTTACAAATCCCCAAACCCCAGAACTACAAAAGAGTGGGAGCTCTCCTCATTTCACAGATGGGAAAAACAGGAGCTGATGTTAAAGGATACTCCTTCAATGCTAATGCAACATGTCCTGACAGAAAGCAACTGGGGTTTGTGTATCTGAGTGTCTCGGGTACTTCTGCACAGTTTGACTGAAAGGAAATCTATCCTGCACGCTATGGAGTGACACACTGCTTCCAGAAGTGGCCCAGCTAATTCCTATAAAACATGGGAGAAAAAGTAATCACGGTAATCTGAAGAGCTGCTCTGCCCCAGCAAGGGAAATTTGGCTCATGAAATCTGTGGTGCATTTATAGACCTGTGCAGAGCAACTGAGCTTTGAGACCCCAGATTGGTACTACGAGGCAAAAAAAAGGTAAATCAGGGCAGAGACAGGGTCAGGCCCAAGATCTCCTGAACTATGTCCAACTTTTTGAGTCTAATGCAAATCTGTGAAATAAAATAACAGGCCTGGATGAGGCTCTATGTCTTTGCATGAAACCCAGTTTCAAATGTAAAAATTCAGTTTTCAAATTCGTATTTAATCTAGCTGTGGGCTCACCTTTCCTGCAGCTTTTACAACAAATATCACTGTTGACAAACTCTGGGTTTGGAGAGCAAGGGTACATAAGTTTTGACTGATATGATCATCTCAGCATTACAGATATGCATCCTCCTTGCTTCACCTCATCCAGCTTCCATACTGCTTGGAAATGACAGAAAAAGATTCTGAGGCAGAAAAAACTGACTCTCTGATTTACAGTTTGGGATGAGAACCAAATTATTCAAACTACTGCTGGTACAGGATAATAGATAGGATAAAAAAACAATTATCACAATGTAAATATTAAAAACCTCATCCTGCCATGAGACAAAGAGAAATTCAGAAGTACCTGAAAGACTCATGGGACTATGAATAGCTGCCCTAAGGAGCCTGCATTTATCATTAGATGGCAATAGTTTGAAGCAAACTCAGATTTTATTTTTTGAATTGTATCAGAACGATTTGTTTTGCAGATGAGTGAGAAACCAAAGTAGTGATTTCATTCATTATTTGCGTTTCAAACTACAGACTTGACTAGATCTGGTCCCAGGCAAAAATTTTTTTCTCATTTTTAAACAAGTATTTTTTGAATATAATTTAATTTTTAACTTTTCCACAGTTCTCTTCATGGGCAACAAACTGTGTTTATACCCGAACAGAAATGTTTGATGCTCTGTCAAAGCAAATCAATCTTCCCTCTCTCTTTAGATCCTAATGATGGCATCAATAAAAGCTCTCATCATAACCGAATGTTCTGCACAAAATGCTATGCATAATGGTATGACCCCTCAGGATGCAGGGCATGTCATTTTGAATTTATTTAATCTCTGAGAGCCCTGTACAGAGCTAACTTTGGGGTCTTTGGAGTCTCAAGCAAAACAAGATGATAGTGCCCCACAGAGAGGCAGAAACAGAAGAGCCTGCACCTGCAAGAGCCCAGTTCTCCACGTTGTTGTGAAGCAGAAAGGCAGCAGTGGTCAGTGACTCCCTTCCTGCATGAAGTGCCCACGTGAAGTCTTAGACAAAAATGTCCCAAAGAGGTTAAAGTCTAAATAGAAATATGGACACAGAAAACATATCCGTGAAAGCAAAGGGAAGAAATGTCGGTTTGGACAAGAAACAAACGCCTCCAAGCCTCAAGGATTTGTTTGTTGGTTTGTTTGGGTCTTTTTTTTTTTTTAATTTCATTTCATTTTGGCCCAGAGAAAAATTTGTTCTTTGGTTTCTTAGCTTTCAAGTAAAAGATGAAGCTGTGCAGATTTCACAGCGTTTTTCTATGAAAAATATCAAAAAAACCTGTTACCCCACTCAAAATCAGTTCTGACCACCCTTCGTGTGATACTGGGAAATTCAAAGGAAGTTCTGGGGCTCCTGGTAGATATTTGCATTCCAGATGAAGCAGCACGAAAATGCAAAAGATAATGAGTGGGAAGAATCACTTTCATGATAAGCCAAGAGGGAAGAGCACCTCTAAGTCATGCAGGGTCTCCAAAGTAAAAGACTGGGTTGAAGGTAGAGCCTCTGAAGGGCTCAAAGACAGTGGCTGTGGGCAGACTGGAGAGTTAGACTTATGCATACTATTGAGGGAACTAAAAAATTCAGTACCCAAAGACTAAAGAGAAAACAATGGGCAGATAATAGTTTTCATTTCAAAAGACCTCTGTACAGAGAGGGAAGAAAAAACAAATATCAGTATTTTAAGTGTATTGTTTAACATCATCCTTAAATTCGCTTTTCCCACAATCCAAAGTAGGAAAACAGGAGGGAGGACAGGAATCACACTTGAAAATGCAAGAGACATTGAACTTGAATGTACTGATGAGAATATAACAGAGCATTCTTTTGCAATTAATTTCTGATGAGAGACCAGGGTATGAAAAATATATCTAGTACCTATCCCCGAAAGAAAAGAGCAGAGCAATTCCTCAAGGCTTTTCACTTCCATAGAAACCCGATGTAAAATTAAGAGGAGTTTTAAGAGTGCTCTTTAAGAGAGATTTTCCATCATTTCGGTAGAGCTTATTAGGGACTGAGATAAAATGAGGCTCACAAGTGCAGTCAGCCTTTCCAACCCAGCAGGGACATGGACCGGACCACGGGCATTCCGACTCCCAGCCCTGAGCACTGGATATCAGCAGCTTACAGACCAAACCTCCTCGGGTCGATGAGGGTTTTTCTGCAGTCATGGGCTCTGTTTTTTAGGGCCTGGCTCCCCAGGGTTTAATTGCACATGCATTTGCAAACACTGCTGTCCCACAGCGGAGCACCGTGACAGTTATAAATAGCACGGAGAGAAATTCGACGTACGGGAGTTGAAAACTGGTGTCTCTCGGGCTTCCCCTGGATATACAATTTAAGAACTAAACCAGTTCAGGGTCAAATGTTTCAGGTTGACCTCTACAGCAATGCCCCTTTTGAACACTTTTCCTTCTGCCTGCTGCAAAGGTTAAAGAGTAGGAAATGCCCATTATTGCCTGACCTTGTGTCACAGGGACATTTTAGGGCCCAAACGCGCGGTTATTTTTAGTCCGTGTCATTATTTTGAAGCGAACAAAAATCAGCAAACTCCACAAAGAGGAGACAATGCATAAAATGGCAACCAGCATTATCTTCCCTTTCAGCTTGACAGGAATATTTGTCTTGATAGCGAGCGTCAGTGCTATGTTTCCTCAAGGAATGCTGAATAACTTCCGCTCACGTTACACAAGCGCCTGCCCGTATATCACTTTCCTGTGTGGCCACTTGGCTGCAATGCCTACAAAGGCTTTGTAATCCTCAGTTCTATTATTGTTTCCTAAGGACGCATCCTGCCTGAAAAACAGCAAAGGAAGGGAAACAGTATCGAGCATTATTTCCTAATTAAACTGTTTGCATCATTCAAAGCCTGTGATGAGTTCCTTCCTTTTCTCTCCTTCCCTTTTCGTTTACTAAAATCAGGAGATACAAAAAGGCAGCAGGAGAGAGATGCAGTAAACCAGATCCTAATCTCTAGCACAAAAGGCAATGGAGCTTTTCCAGGTTTTTACCAGCATCCTGAGAATTAAATTCTCTGTCAACCCGCTACTGTAACCTTGCTGAGGACAATATTCTGTGCAGAAGTGTGAGCTTTGCTAAAATAATTTCATTTCTGGAGTTCTATAACTGGAATTGGGAAACCTATACACAGCAGTTGGGACAGTTTGGAACAAGGCTCAGTTCTGGATCCAAACTTTCCCTATATTCAAAATTGTTTGTTTGTGTTCCTGTCTGGTGTTTACAGACATGGGAATGAGCCACGAGGCTCATACCCAGGTCTGAATTCCAAACTGAGCTTCCCCAGGGTTCAGGGATGTTTGATCCAATGTCTAGATTTGGGCCCACCTCCAATAAATAGGTCAGCCTGGATGAGCAAGGGTCCCTCCTGGCTTTACAATCTATGCATCTGGGAATATGGGATTTCACATCTGCCAAACTCTCAAACAACATTAACTGCTGAGCACTGACACGAACTCTGAATGGTCAGTCTTAAACGTGAAGATTACAATTCACCAAATCAAAAATAGCAATGCTGAGAGGAAGGGACGGCAGACAAAGCTCCCAGGCTGCAGAACAACTCAACAGCACCAGGGAGAAGCCTGGGACTCTTGGCTTTACATCCTGGGCTCTGACTGCTGGACTCGGCTACCCCTCCAAAAAGAGACTAATGCAAAATAAAAGCTCTCCAGAGGCCTCCAGGTACACCTCCTTGAGACTCAAAAGTGTAGCAAATTGGGTGTGTCTGCTACAGACAGAGGCACTTTAAAAGACTCAAGCCTTTGAGATAGACTGCTTCCAGAATTTAGACCTTGCTTATAAGTTATGTTGATGCATATTTGACTTGTCAGTTATTCCAGATAAATAGAAAAAATAACTTTGAAAGCTACAGGGTGGGAAGACCAATTCCATAGGCCAAAGTGCCCTGACAGGAACTCTGTTAATAACCTACCACGTGCAACACTGAAACTTCTCTGTGCAGTCAACACAGGCACCAAAAGCTGCCCAGATGTTGCACTGGAGCTAACATTCCTCCCTGCAAGGTTGATGTCACTAATGCAAGGAGCATTTCAAAACAGAAAAGTGCTACAGGTCCACACAGATCAGCAAACTATGCAGGTCACCAACCTCCACACTGGCAACCACAGTAAACACAGGTAAACGGGGTGAGTCAGATGGAGCTGCTCAAACCCTGCCAGGTGACCTCACCCCGGAGCCACTGCTAATCCAGCTTTTGAGTGACCTCTCCAGGGGCCTCTGCCTGCCTTCAGCCAGAACAGTCCTCCTGGCTTTGGCAGAGCTGCTCCTGATTCACATTCACCCATCTGAGGGCAGGATCAGGCTTTTTTATCTTTCATAACCCACATTTATCATTCATAACCCACAACTAAGAGGTGATTGCCTGAGGGATGGGACGGAGAGCCGAGGTGTCTGTGGAGAGAGAAGCCATACACACAAATTCTCCTATGTCTGCCCCTGTCTGAGTGTGAAATATTTCAACCTTACTCCTACAGCCAGCCAGATTTTCAGCTGCATGTTTTCCTTCTCTCCTGTGTACCTGCTGACTTGGAGTTCTTTACAACGACAAAACAAAGGTCTCTTTTTGACAAATTTCCTCTTCTATGAAACACAAAGAGCTCATCCTCAGACATTTACACAAATAACCACTGCTGACAGGGAAAACTGATCACTCATTCAACAGGGCCAACAGCTATTGCTAGTTTTATTAAGCTATGCTTCAGACACCTAATCAATGTGTAGGTTGGTACAGAACACGGAATTTCTGTAGCCTCAGTGTATGGAACTTATTATCTGTGGGTAGAAGCTTTCTGGGATGAAACATGCTATTATGTGAAATTGTAAACTCTAAAATTCAATGGATGAACAACAAGACCACGATTCTCACAACGTTCACAACAGCATGGAAAAAATATGTATGTTTTTCCATATTTTAAGGACTCCCTGACAGCATGGGAGTTTACAGCTGTTGCTAGGGCTACTTTGCATAAGCTGTGAACAAGTCAGAAACTGTGGCAAGAACTGCTTTCATTCTTTTCAGTTGTTTTTCGAGTGACAGCCAGCTCAAGTTGATGGTGCTCCAAACCTTGCAACAGTTCTCCGTGGGAAGCAGTTTAGAGCCCACAACACCCTGTTCATTGTGCAAAGTCAACACTCAGAAAAGGTCAGTTTTACAGTGATCCCAAGGCCTGTGAAAGGCAGAAAAAAAAATAAAAAAATTTATCTGCTGCAATATGTGTAATTTGCTGCAATAGATGCAAGTGGGAGACAAACATCAGCTTTGTCCCTGCATTCACCCCAATGAGCATTTCAAAGGATCTCCTATAAACCATTTCTTCTGCTCCAGTGAATGTTGTTGAAAACAAACACATGCAGAGGTTATGTCCACAAAGGAAGCTAAAATGAATGTAAAAGAAAGAAATTAGATATGTAAAGAAGTCACTTAAGGAAGATAAGCCCAACCAGTGTGCTAATGGAAAGGTACAGTTGAACCTATAGAAATTAATAACCACAAACTCTCTTCCATTATGAAAACTATATGATTACCGTTCTTCCTGTGGGGAAGAGATTCCAGCAGACAGAAGTACAAGTCTGCTTTCCCTTCTGTCTGAGACAGACAGAGAAGCAGGGAATGGGCAGTACTAGAACACCAGCAACAACTGCTGCAGCTGCAAGAAGTTATAAAAAATCTCCCCATCTAATAGTCTCAATCCTAGCAATAATTTCTTTCTTTTCTTTTTTTTTTTTTTTTTCTTTTCTAGCTATCTTTACCACTTGCTGGCTATTGGCAAAGCTAGAAGACAATTAGAAAAATTTAGGAAAACCCCCCCAAAACACACCAAAACCCCAAACCACACTCAACCCAAAGTCTTCAACCTGATCTAAAGCCCACTGAAGTCAATGGAAAGACTCCCTGGAGGGAGAACGAGAGAGAACAACTCACAGGTG
This sequence comes from Lepidothrix coronata, assembly GCF_001604755.1. NCBI lineage: Eukaryota > Metazoa > Chordata > Aves > Passeriformes > Pipridae > Lepidothrix > Lepidothrix coronata. The sequence continues at coordinate 3,031,313 of NW_016690310.1, read as the reverse complement.
ACTGATCTTAGTCATGCTGCTGAACTCACTACACTCTGATGCTACAGCAGAAAAGGTGGTGTGAGAAGTGCTCTGAGCTAAGGAGCAATACAATAGAAGAGGTTCTTGATTTAGGCCCAAAGCTTTGATGGGAGACCAAAGAGAGAGTGGCCAAAAAAAAAAAAAAAAAGTGATAAGATTTTGTAAAAGTTGACAATCAACAAGTGTGAAAATATGCAAACGGGCTCAGTTTAAAAGCTGTGTTGAAGGTTTTCTAAGAAAAAAAGTCTGGTTTTTTTTACAGTTAGTGGTAGCAAGGTTTCACAGACTTGGCCATAAGCCAGTGGTGTGGGAGATCTATGGCATTCAGATGCAAGGTACCAACAAGAAGTAAAACAAAGATCCTGATGGTCACAATAAGGTCCAGAGATATTTTTGGTAAAGAAACACTTGTTGAGAGCAAAATATAATTCACCTTAATTACATTCTGCATACCTTGAGTGTCACATGCCAACCAAAGCCACGACATCACTACAGAGATAAATGCAAAAGTAATAAATCACTTCCTAGTGAGATCACTGCTGAAAAACATTATCTTTGAAATATCTGAATGCCTGTGGTTCCCAAAGGTTAAAACTGTGTAGCCTATTTCACTGCTGAAAGAATAACACCACTGCAACAGTCACCTACCATTAAATTAGTACAAGATCAGAGAACGGATATGGTATCATGGACAGTGAAAACAATGGGGGAAAAATAAACAGTCTGTGCAATGTTACTGAAAAATCTACAAAGGTATATCCAAAACTCTATCTTAAGTAGGTTTCTACTGAAGAAGACTACTCAGTTTTTCTCAGTTGAAGTACATTGTGCTGCCACTGAGAAGTATTTAAAAATGAGCTGACAAAACTTGCCTCACAAGAAGGAAAGGAGAACAACATGGATTAACAGAGAGGAAGCACAGGGATCAGCAGGAAATCCCAGGAAGAGCCCTGGCTGAGGTGAGCAGTGCAGTGATAACCAGGTACAGCTGAAAAAAACGTCCATCCTGACCCTGCAGACCACAAAGCAAAGGTCTCACTGGCAAAGGCTTCTCAGCCAGGTTATTGAGCTCAGTCTTTGCCCTGCACTGACACGGTCACACTGTGACTGTCCAGCTGCACTCCATCCTAGCTCAGGCACTGCTGAACACCTCCTCACAGCAGTCAGAAAAGTTGTCCTTACTGACACACAAATGCACAGCCAGACGGGTGTTAGAGCCTCAGGTCTGTCCTGCTCTCTGTGTCAATGAGTTTATTCTGGTACATTCACCAAAAGGCCTATGAGAGGCCAAGGCAGTGCTGTAGCTGTTTCAGACGTGCATTTTACCTGCACTTGAGAGCACACTCAGGTCAGACCCTACTCTCAGTGTCCTGTGGATATAACACACTTGTTCTCCATCACGTTATTTTCTAATTAGGTTAGTCCTCTGTGCTAAGGGCTTATTAGCTTGGTCTGCTGAGGATTTACTAGCTCAGTTTGAGTGGATACCCCTGGCACCAGTAGGCACAGGTATCAGCACTAACTGCAGCTCCTGGTTTCATGGCTGTGTCGTGCCCACACATGAGGAACCTCATCTCCACCTGTGGCATCCACTCACCTCCCAAGCACGATCTCACCAGCTCCCAGGTGGTCACATCTTGTGCAGGCACCCATCCACAGCTTGGGTTGGCACCTCTAAGCTGTTGGAGATAAGGGTACAGGCAGGGGCTGATTTGTGCCATGGGGTGTCAGCACAAAGGCACAAAATGACTTCCAGGAACGGTGGGGAAATATTTACCCTGTAGATCCATAAGCAGCTCCACAAGCAGCCCCATATAGGAATGGAAGAGCTGCCTTCTTCCCCCATCTGGAAGTGGTTTGTGCACCAGCAGTGGGATGTGTATCAGTCTGGAAACCCCTGCTTTATCCCAAGAGCCTTGCTCGGGGTTTCTCCGGCTGCCACACAGCTGCTGGAAAGGCTCCGCACCCTGCTTTGCACCAGGAGATGATGAAGACCCTCCAGAGCAGCTGCAGAACTGTCTGTGAAACCTCATATCTCATGAACGACAATTTAAACCTGCCCTAAACTCCGCTGGCTTGGAGGTTGATCCGGCTGATTCATATCTCAGCAAGAGAAAAGACAAACAGATTTTCCCAGCCTTCCCGAGCCTCTTCTCATCTCACTAAAGCAAGGAAAATAATTTCCTCCGAGGCATTTTGGAGAAGAAATCCATTAGGAGTCACAGAGCAGAGCTGGATGTTGCTGCTACTCCAAATAGCTCTAACAGTCTTTGGTTCTACTCCTACTACATTAAGACAAAAATCAGGATTTTATGAGCACATAATCAGAGTGTCTCTCAATTGCCACCTTCCTACCAAAATCATATTGCATTAAATTTAAAACCAATGAAACAAATGTACTTATTTTTGTAATAACAACCACAAAGTAGGCCATTTATATCAGTTTCCTTGTGGTGCGTCCATTTGTTGCCCACTTACAAATACAACATAAAAAAAATATTAGGCCTAGAATTTGCAACAAATTTACATCTTTTGATATTACCTCGTGAATAACTAGGATGACTAAAGAGATACTCGAGGACCAGTGTTTAAACTGAAAGGAGAGCTGCAGGAAACAGTTTATTCACACAAGAATATGTGAAGAAGCCACCATATATGTCAAGGAGCCACCACACTTCATGCCTTGGGTACACTGTGAAACACCAGGCTCCTCAGCCACCCAAAGGTTGTCATTATGCAGTCAACAGTTCTTGGCCTGGAGTGGTCCTTCTGACAAATATTTGTTTGCAAGTGGTTATTTTGAAGAGAAAAATACAATAAAAAGCGAGTACTTCCTCTTGCATTCATTTTTTTTTATTGAATATTTCCTCTCATCTTGGGATTTAGGATTCTTTTTGCCCCATTAAATTATTTTAATGCGGTTTATTTCGCAAGTAAATATTTCTAATTGTTTTAGAGGAGGGTAGACAAGGGGCAGATTAAGAGAGAGCTTTAGGGCCTCCCAAGGTAGGGAGGGTTATCACTTAGGTCGTATTAAAATGAGCTGGAGCTCTGCCTGAGTCACAGAAATTTTAGAACTTTTTTTTTGTTTTTTTTTTTTTTTGGATCTATATATTTAGCAAAGTGTCAGGAAAGAAAGCACGTGGCTTGTGGGCAGAAATGCAGGGCTCGTGGCTGTAAATATAAACACTATTTTTGAACATCTGCATCTATTATTAGGCAGTGTCTGCTTGTTTACACGGGCTCCTCCATCAGGTGAAGAGGTTATTTTTAGTGTCAGCAGGTTTTGGACCTGAGTGCTATGGCACTTGGGGGATTTTGATTAACCTGTTTAGCTACTGCTTTTTTTTTGCTAATGTGCATGTAAGGATGGCACACACAATTTTAAAACAAATTCAGATTAGCTGATTGTAGTTTTTATGTCTTATTGTTTTGCAACTATTTATGATGCACATCATCCCAGCTGCCAGCTCAAGTTTTAAAATCTTTTTTGCCCATGTTCGAAGATATGAAAGTTATGCTTCATAGGAGAAAAGTCATGCAGGTATTCAGAGTTTTACACGAAGGTTAATGAAGTTAATAATAAAAAGACCCATTGTTTTCTATGGATTTTGGATCCTGTTTTTTAAACCTGACAGAAAGTTTTGGGAGTCCTTGATTTTCTGCTCCTCTCTTTCCCCTTTTTGTGGTTTTCAGCGGGTCACTTTAATGTCCACTGCCATTAATCTGCCTCAGATGTACAGGGAATGCCTGTTTTAGGGGTTTTAACCTAATGGTAAAAAGATGCAGAGAGCGGCAGTGCAAATGGAACAGCAAGAAAAGCAAAATAGTCACTAACATGAAGAGCTTGATGTGCCAAAACATCACCTTTTCAAGTCAACTTGAATTATATCTAACCCACGGAGTCATAACTTGATGCATTCGCTCTGCATACTTTCATAAAAGCTAATGGTGAGTGAACTGGCACGACCGAAGCACGTTAGAACCCCAGAAAAGTCCACCAAAACCAACAACAAGCAGAGGCATTTGGCTTTTTTTGAAGAAGTTCGTGAAAGTTTGGTATTTTTCATTGTATCCTGTTTGTTCTGGGTTCCCTCTAGAAGGAGCAGTGCCAAGGCACTTTGAGAAAGGCTATTCTTGTTCCATTCGCAGCCCAGCGAGAAGCAGGAAGCACCATAAATCTCACAAGAAAGTCTGTCCCGCCAGCAGGGCTGATTCTGAAGTTAACCCAAGTTGTGTCATAGCCTTCCACAAGGATCCAGTCAGGCTGAATCACCGCATTTATAGAAATCAAAGAGCTTCAGAGCTGTTTGGACAGGGATCAGGAAAGTATGTGAGCACCGATGGTGGGTCCCCAGGTCGGACTCACCCAGCTGTGAGTACAGCAGGGACATGGCCAGCACTAAAAGCACTGAAACCCAGTTCCTGCTCAGGCTGAAGGAAGGTGTCAAAGGCAAAGCACTGAGGAATTCAGACAGCTGTATACAACTCAGCTCAGGTCTGAGTCCCATTTTCTGGAAAAAATCTAGCATAGATTTTTGGGTAGTTTTTGTTTCTTTGCTGGATTTAAAAAAAAAAAATCTCTATCCTGCTGTAGAGATCAATTATACAATATGCAAGATTTCCAAGCTGCATTTGAAGAGTTATATAGATTGTTCCCTGCTACAAAGCTTATTTCCCATGTGTTGGCCCACCAAGGATTAAATTAAAGAGCAATCAGGCCCTTAGTGGTGAAAGAAAGTTCTGTTTCCAGAAATGTATGCTCATTTTGGACAAGCAAGCCTGCTTCTCATGTCTCTGTTCTTGTTACACATATTAGCTGTGGTCTATTTGACTTGTTATGTGAATGCATATGCTTGGAAGAATATTCTCAGTCAATGTGAGGAAAATTTCCAATATGTTAACACAGAAGGAACAATTCAAGTATCATTTACACACTTTTGAATTTGGATTAAATATAAATGAAAGAAAATCAATGCAGAAAATCAATGCAGCTTTTGGCTGAAAATGAACATGAGGTCACACTGGCAAGGCCTCGGGCTAGAAATAAGCAGCAAATTGTTTCTGTGCCCTTGAAAACATCGTCAAAACCCCATTAAGGAAAAACTCTGGTAATCTCTTGATGTTTTTTTCCCCAGAAACAGAAAATCATTATCTCTGTTACGTCTACCTCCAAACAACAACAGAAAAACAGAAAAATAACCATATAGCAAGCGATTCCAAGGTTGGGTGTCATCCTAAACTGCCAGAGATTCAGGTTCAAGCAGCTACTTCTTGACCCTTCCTTGCTCTCTGAAATATAAAACCCAGCACTATTCTGGAAAGAGAATTATTTACCTAGAAAAAAAAATTACATTCTTATTTTGCAAAATTTCTGCTGAATCGAAACATTAGATTTGGAACATTCCCACAGCTCTACCACACAGTGCTGGGCTTGCTGCCCTTCTACCACAAGATTTCTAGTTAGCTCTGATCACAAGATGTGTATAACCCAGACCTTCTAGCCTGAGTCAGAACAAGGAAACATATCAAATCATAAGGATTTGCCCACTTCCCCTGGGACAAATTCTCAGGGAAAGCTGAGCACCTTGCCCATACTGATAAACTAAATAGGACCAGAGCACAGGCACAAGCCTGGCTGATGATGCCCACACCATTGTCAGCCTGGTTTTGGCTCCTGCCAACCTATTCTCTCAGATTTGCTTAAGCCTGATCTGAGAGATAGCAAAGGTCAATTGTTTCCACCAGGCAGCACAGCCAAGGTATCTTGGCTTTTTGGGAGGGGAGGAGGGTGAGCTCAGCCATAGGGCTGAGTCATGCCTTGTTCTTTGATCTCCAGGCCAAAGAATCATCCGTGGCTCATTGTGTTGGGCTACAGACACAATCCTGACAGTTGGGATTGAGAAGAAAACTGCTTGCTTCACTGTCTCTCCATAAACCCCTCACTTCTTCTCTAGAACGTGTTGGTGGGACTTCTGGGGTGACCTGTGGGATCCCAGTTTAAAGAACACCAGAAGTAGCCCGTTTTCTTGTGTAAAAATATGAATCACCAGGAGTTCTACTGTAAATCTACTTCAGGCAGTGAGACAAGGGGATATTTCCAGAACTTTGACCTTCACTTTTGGATGAAGCAGCAATACATTGTCTTTCCCATAACTAAGACTCCAAAGGACTTGTAAACACTGGAGCCAGAGAACACCTCTGTGACATGGTTTGGCCCATGTCATTATTCCCTTTCTGTGGGGAGGAAAATTGGGTCGCAACTGGTGAAATGCTCTTCCAAGGCTTTTCAGCAGTAAGTGGCACTGCTGAAAACAGGATGCATGAGTCACAAATCCTAGACTCCTGTTTAACTGTGTAATGAAAGGAGATGCTAACTTGGACTTTGTGTAACAGCACAGGTTGGAAGCACAGAGTGGCATGTGCTTACTGAGGTTACCTGAGCTTTCCCAGGGATGGCTGGGAATGGCACATCCACACAACACCTCAGGCTGGAGAACTGGCCCTGCTCTGGTGGTGACAACAGCTGCCACAGCACACCTGGGTCATAAACTCTACCTCTCAACACTAGACAGCAGGGGGCTGAAAAGTTAGATACTTCAGCACACAAGGTCACCGGGCCAAAGCCTTTTTATGGATTTAGCCCTCAAAACAGGATTTAATAGCACGCAGTAAATAAGGCCTTGGGTCACACATGGAACAATGAAGATAAAACAAACTACTGAATAGCTTGCTCATTAAGAGGGCTCTGAACATCCTGTGCACAGAGGTAGAGAGAGCTCTGCGGAAAAAATAGTATGTGATCAGATAATTAAGAAATGAATCATAATGAATTACACAGGCAACTTTAATTAGGGCATTTCCTAACTTTTCCCTGCTTTTCTTTGTGACATCAAGATGTTCCTTCAATGCCATTTTTGTGTGCACAGTGTAGAGCTCTGCTCTGCTTATGCACCAAAGGCCATGGCAGTATTTGTGTTGCAAAGTCACATCAGGCTGTATTTTTCTCTACAACCCGTTTGGATCTTTTCTCATCAGGAGTCCCTGCAACCTTTATAAAGGACTGCTTTGATTAGTCAGGAGCAGGGAGAGATTCAAGCCCTGTGTCTTTAAGAACTGACAGAAGGAAAAGGCAGAACAGCAGAAATACTCGTTGTACAACTCAGCTCTTCCAGCTACATCAGCTTATAACCATACCGGATTCCAGTGCATCCGTGGGAAAGTATTTATTTTACCTGTAGGTATAATTGTAAGCAATAAAAACAGTTCAAGCCTTGCCAGAAAGGGTGTGAATTTCTAAAAAGAAGGAAAAACTCCGAATTCCAATACCTGAGCAAACAAGTCAGTAGAAGAGGAAAAAAAAAAAAAAAAAGTAAATGAAACAGCGTTGCCAAAACAATGAGGTTATGATTTGCCAACAGCTGGATTGCACTTTCACTTATAAATGCTGCAAAAAAGGCACTGACTTCTGAGCACATTTTCTTTTGAGTCCAATCATTTTGTTTGTTGAGCGCAAAGGATGTGTAGAGAGGGTAAAAAACAATATTAGGGTAAGCTTTGAAAACCAACATAACCCCCCCACATTTTTGCTCTTGGAAGTAATTTCACCAGTTTGGCAATAAAGGAAAAGCATGTCTTGCCAGCCTCAGAAATATTGGCTCCCTGAAATCAGTTGTAGGGGGGAAGTAGGAAAAGAGAATGAAGCTCCCCAAAAACACACACACATACAGAGTTAAAAACATGATCTGCCATGTTTTGGTCTACCTTGCCAACTAAAAGCTGCAGTTTGTTGTTGGATCAGGGATGCAAATATTGGAAGCAATGCTTGTCTTCCAGCCAGCTCGTGACAATGCAGTTTGATTGCAATCTTGCTCTGTATCATGCCCAGGTTGTCATGTCACATAAAACTTCGGTGGTGTATCACCAAATGAAAGAGGAATTTGACTCACTTGGCTCATCCCTCGAATTTGTGTGAACGTACTGTTAACAAAATCTCACCAGGCAAAGGTTTCCATTGGCAAGCTCTTACATTTCCTCGTGCACCACAGAACTAGCCTTCCTGACAACTCTCATTTCCAGCCCTGAGTGAAACCAGAACACGCATGAAAAGCAAACTAGGTGGGAGAACAAAGTTAATCAACTTCAGAAGCCCTTCCAGAAGCCTGTTTTATAGGAGGGCTTAAGACAGGTGTTATTTCAACTAAGCATGTTCAGCTAAGCCCCAGCATTGTGCCTTGATAGGGCATTAGAATACCTAAAGATGTTGTTAATTTTCACCTGGCAAATATTTGGCCTTCAACCTCACACCGAGACCTTCTCCATCAGGTCTGTCCACCTCTGTACTCACTTCCACCTTCCTTTAGCTTCTCACAGGGAGTCAGCTTCTCCTGGCAATCTGCTAAACCTCTTCTATCCTTTAACACAGTCTAGTCTGCAGCTATTCTGCAGCTCTGTTTGGAAGGCTTTTTAGGCAATATTGAAAATCCTAGAGATGCTTCATCTCTCCTACTGGGTCTCTGCATTGTGGCATGTGCACCTGCCTCTTTCTGCTGTGCACCTAGACAAAATGCAAGGTTTCTCTTTTATGCCAGTCAGCCCCCTTATATATGAAGGCAGAAAATTGTGCTATTTTAGCCCAGAAGGTCTGGCAATGGTGGAACTCATAATGGCAGCAACAATACTGTCTGGCCAAAATGCTCCTTTCGTTAGATTTGGCAGAGTTGGCCATATATCTGAAATGTGTCATGCAGCAGCCTCTCTGTAAAATTCATCATATAAGGGGAAAAAAACCCACCAAAAAACAGCTGAACTTTAAAAATGAGACGCATTTGCACTTGGCAACACTGGTTTTCCGATTGTTTTCTAATGGCAAAGACTAAACAAGATGGCTGCGGCAAAGCAAAGGAGACAACTGAAAATGAAGGCCAAAACAAAAAACCTATAGACAACCCCACAATAAAGACAATTTCCATGCAAACTGCAACTGTTGAATTTCAGGCCTTTCAGCTGTCTATCTGCTTAAAAGCTTTTTATTCAGCAAACAATTTACTTTGTAACAAACCTAGGCCTGGAAAATTTCTGCCTAAAACATGCTTCTTTCACAGAATCAGAAATTAGCTGATGACTTAATAGCAACACTCACTACTAAGCATTATAATAAGGAGGTATTTTATGTACTTGCCTCGTATTCTACCGAAGACAAAGATGAGAGACTTTCACTGTTCCTGTATCACACATATCATGGATCAAAAGTTTGCCAGTAAGGTTTCCAACGGTGGCGTTCTCTGGTCTTTGTGGAAGGCTAAAATATCCCAGAAAAACTAACAACCAAAACTCGTGATGAAATAACTAAATGAAATTCAGCTTGGAAAGTCAGGCTTACGCTTCCAGAGAAAGACAGTTTAAGAGAGATGTTTAGGGATGACTGTAAAAGCAATGTATGGATAACAGCCAATGCAGCAAGCCCACAGCATATTTGGGAACTTAGAAGTAACAGATGGAAACAAAGGGAGATACAGCCATTTTCACAATAATACTCTGAGGGTGGAAAAAGGACCTAAGCCCTCTGAATTTTTGTTTCAAAAGTCCTGTTCCAATCACACTAAAATCCACTGTATTAATTCTCCAGATATCACCAGCAAGGTGATCTGAGCGACATCTGGAAATATCAGCACTGCATTTGGGACCTGGAAGAGGGACCGGGCAAGGAAAAAAACCCCAAATCAACTTCTCGGATACCAAGTGCTAAAATATCTTGGCAAACCCTCAGCTATAGCATTTGGGTCTATGAGAGCTGCAGAGTGGCCATCTGGTTCAGCATCCTGTCCTCAACAATGGCCATAAGCAAACCTCATGTCTAAGTTAAGAATGGGGGCAAACATATATGATATTCACTTTGAGCAATTTCCCAGTCTGTAATTATTTTAAGCTCAATATATTTCCTGAGTTTGGGGTGGCCATTTAGCAACCTTCAATAGAGCTGTCCCTTCCAGGTATTTGCCTTGTCTCAAAGCTGTGCAGACCTTTTTTTGTATCCAAAGCATCTGTTGGCAGGAAGTCTACTTCTAGAAGTTATTTTTCTTTGTTTTGAACATGATTCCTGCCAGCTTTGACAGTCCTTACTTGTTCTCTAAGGGCTGGCAACCAATATCCACGTGCCCACTCCACTAGTGATTTGTAGACGTCTATCAGATCTCACCTTGCTCACTCATTTTCTGAGCTGAAGAGTCCCAGTCAGTTCAGTCACTCTTTGCTCAGACCTTTGGTCTTTCTTTCTGCCCATTTCAGGGCCTTTTGTAGTTTTTGGTTGTGTTTCTTTCTTTGGCAGTAGAGGGGCCAGCACTGCACCAGGGTGAATTATGGGCTTGCAGAATGACATAGTGGCAACTCTCCAACGCTCCAGGGCCACTTCTTGTTTGGGACAAGAAGAGAGAAGAACCTCTTGAAACCGCAGGAGAAAGGGAACAGCAACAATTCCCATGGTAATTGTGGCTATAGAAGTATCTGTTCCTACTGTAATGATCTGAACCTCAGTTGAGCAACAGCCTGAATATTGACCAATAGTATTACAAAACACCTTTTGAAACTTGGGTGAACAAACCCAGGTCTGCTCAAAGGTATCATCTACCCACAGGTGACGCATTATTCAGCCTATAAAAGTGGCCATGTGTCTGTATATATTTTGCTTCCACTTTTCTGTCCCTTAAAACCTGTCACAAACTGACTGCAACGCCAGCACGTGCACATTTGTACCTGTCATGCTCATCCTCATAAGTAACTGTGGGTTTCTGGGATTCAGGTCAGGTTTGGTGTTTGTGCCCGGTCTTACCACCACGACACACAAAACCAGCTAAAGTTTGAAATTCCTGTTGACCTTTCTCGCCCCTTGACTACAATTTTGCTTTTTGCTTGGCAGTTTTTCGACTCCGTTGTTATGGTCTGATGGATTCACCAAAAGAAAGCACAAGGAAGAACTTGGTAACCAGAACTAAGTTTGTGAAAGGCTTTTTATACACTTGAAAGCATCACCCTAAAGAGACCATATTCCTGTAAGCCTTCTGCAGAATGGTTGCCTGTAATTATTTTTCTCATCTTTAAGTGCATTTATATTAGGACTGCAACAACAATTGGCACATATGAACAGCAGATTGTCTGTGTTTTTCATTAGTGTGGCAGCAACATCTCCTTTGTTTTTCAATCCTGGGCTAAATGAAACATCTTCCACAGAGACAAATCTCCACGATGATTAATCATGAAGCAGCCCATATGGATGCTGATATCCCACATGCTTTAAATGAGGCTGGGTGGGAAATCTTCTGCTTTGCTCATCTCTCAACCCAAAAAACTGCTGAAAGGTACCCAGAGGTTCATTCTCCTGAGATTATAACATCCCTGCAGATTTGGTTGATACCAGGTTAAATGTAGAAGCCTTTGCTGGTGTTTTACTGATCATTTACTGGTGTAATTTTTCAGTTTAGTTTTTCCACGAGGACAAAAGCCCTAAACATGGTTATACTCACACAAAACTATTTTTGCTGAAGTGGCTTATTTCACTGACAGACCTGATGTGAAGCCATACCATATAAAAGTGTTTTCCAACAGCATAAACCACACTTCTTTAGCTGAGAGAGCTTAGGATGTGACAGAAGGCCTTGGCTGTGCTGCAGGCAGACCCATTTAGCGTTCCATGGAGTACTGCAGCGTGGAACCTTCCCGGGATACAACTGAACCACACTTGGGTTTATATTTTGCATTGATGGTTTCACCACATACTGCAGAGGAGTGGTCTGAGGCACAGTCGAACTGTTCCATAATGCAATATATTGAGCACAATACACTAGCCAAAAATCAGCTCTAAAATAAATAGCCCCAGCTTAATTGACGCAATAGAGGTCTATTTGCTTATACTGTTACTAGCTTGGCCCTCTTCACTTATTTGACTTCGAGTCAGAAAGTGCATTAAGGGTCTAATACCCATTTTTCAAGTGGAAATAGAAGTAACTTCTTCCTATCTGCACATATAAATTAAAAGACCAGAAGTCCAGCACAGTATTTCCTTGCTTTATAACTGTACCTCAGCCTGAAGTATAGGTTTGGTTTTGACTTATTTTTGCCTTCTCCCACACGCGTTTGCTGTCCCACTTCATCAAAATCAATTATTGATGACAGGCTGCCTAATCAGCCAGTGGCTCTCCTGACATTTCTTTCATCTTCTGACCTGCAATGGTTTTAATGCTGCTCTGCAGCTGGGTCTCTGCTGTCACAGTGTATGAGAAAACCACCAGGCTTCTGGGCTTCGGCAGGAAGAGAATAGGAGGTAGATCCTTAACATACTTTGTAGCCCTTACTGAAGCCCCCTGGAATAAAGCTGGTTCCTGGGATGGCTTCTTTGGCTATTGTTCTCTGCCATTCAGGTAGTGGGTGAATGAACAAAGGCCTAACAACTGGATATCCAGATGCAAACATAGGTAAAAATAAATTCACATCTTAATGTCCCTCTTGAACTAGGGATAATTGGCTCTTAGTGTTACAGTGTTGGCCCTCGCTGGGATGTTTCTGTCATGGCTCTCTTAATCCAAACATTTAATCAGCTTCTGGCAGTTCAATACTTTCAAGGTGTCAGAAACACTAACAAACAAGAGCCCCTAAAACAGAATCTTTTCCTTTCTCTGTAAGATTCCTGTCACAGCATGCTCTCCATCCAAAGAGCTCAAAGGGCTTGGTAAGAAGATAGGCAGATAAGATTGTCTCAATAAGGAACTTTGAAGGATCAGCTCTTGCAGTGATTTGTCTATAAAGATGACAAAAGGCTCCTGCCAACTCAAAGCAGCTTGAAGGGAGATTTTTGTGAAATAAAACTGTGATAGCTGTATATTCAGTTTTCATTTACAAATAAAAATATAGCAGGTATAAAACTGCCAGCTTAAATGTTGTGGCATTGATGAAGACATTCAATTTGCTCTTTATTAGCAATTATAAATGTTAATTTCTTCTAGTTATTTTTTAAAAGGTTAAGCAAGGTTCCAACCCAGATAACTCAAGAAATACTCTACTGACCTCACTGAAATATTCCTCAATTCCTTATGCTAAATGAGAGGGCGAGCAAAATAACAACATATATTAACATGTTATTCAGAGGCATCACAGAGTTCCTGACCCAAAGGATCAGTCAGATCTCCCCCAGGTCAGGTCTAAGGAGAGCCAAGTGGACTGCATTTCTTTATACAGTTTTTTTCACACCATTCCAATTATTAGTCTTGAACTAATGGCGCTTTACCATGAATAAATATGCAAAGTGGAACCAGCTGAATGGAATCCAAAAACCTGAGACACAAAGCTACTCTGCTGTGTGCCAGTACATGGCAGCTGCTGAGGCATGAGCTAGAAGACAGCTATACTTGCCTGGTTCACCAGAAGACTCTGGTGTGGGCTCCATTATACACCAATATAAGATTAAAGGAAAAGAAAATCAAACCTTTCCATAAATCCATCTGAAAGCAAACCTATCAATGCTGTGGAGACAGTGATTTACACTAACACTCAATTTTAGGGACTAAAACGGCCCATCTGAGCAACAAACAAAAAAAAATTAACCTATTGTTAACAATTTTCTCGTTTGTTATTTAAAACAGAAGCATTCACATAACTTGAAAGAGTATCAAACGTGCTATTTTTTTAATCACTGTGAACAGCAAAAATGGGACTTTTAACCACGCTTAAACCACAGCAGGGGCTTTACCACTGCTCATTGAAAACAACAGCCTGACCCACGCAGTAAAATTCTGACATATCTGTGATTTGGCTTGCATTTAGCTGAAGCTCTGAAAAATGACACCAGCAAACAGCATTTGAATCTGCTGCCTTACGTGGAAGACTGCCTGGACCAGTGGTTTTGTTTTAGATTTATCACCTTCCTTTGGTCCTTGTTTGAACTCCCTTCTCTTCCCGTCCCCTTAGTGTACTCCAGGGATTTCTCTGGAGCTGTGCAAAGGTAGCAGCTTCTGGCAGACACAGAAACATGACTAAAAATCACCACCTAGTATTTCAAAGGGAATATGACTTTCATCTGAAAAGGAAACCATGACTTCTATCTTAATTATTTTGCCAGGGTTCTTCCCATGGTTTAAAGGCCACCAGAAAAAAGTAGGAAGTCTTAGACTTCAGTGCATTGCTTGAAGTATCTGAAAAGCCCCAAGGAAGGCTACCTTCTCATTTCTGGACTTTCTGGAGTAGAGGTGGAAAGCATCAGGCAATTTTGCCAGAGGAGTTACTGTCTTGAAACTTAACAGGCATTGAAGGAAAATTCCTTGCATGGTGATCAATTAAACCCTCAACTGCAATTGGTATCAGATTGTCTGGCACTCAGCTTTTTGCCAGGGCATTGGAAAAAAAAAAATTGTCAGCTATGGTGTCCCTGCTGCTCCTTTTGCTACACACATCCTGACTCACCTGTATTCTGAAAGCATGAGCTACAGAAATACTCAGATCTACAAAGAGTAAAGTACTGAAAGACACATCAGAAGGGTGATCCTTCATCCTGGTGTCCTAAGCAAGGAAAGTTATGGAGCTTAACCTGCTTAATTTTGAAGTGCAAAGAATTGGTTTTTTCCCCTGGGAAAGTATTATCAGGCCTTGTGCTAATAATAATCATATTATTATTTACTAATGCCACTGATTAGCCAACTGAAGGCAGCTTTGTGTGCCTGCACCAACCAAAAACCCAGGAAGTTTTATTTTCTTTCAAAACAACAGCTTCACCTTCGTGTCACTGGAGCTCTGGGGCCTTAGGACAGATCTGTAATTACTGGTAGCACCACAGCAGTCGAGATCAGGGCAGTGGATTTGGCAGCCACTGGGGAGCTATCGGTTTCCGTGCCTCCAGCACAGACAAGACCACCAAGGAAGTGTAGATAAACATGGCAGGAGGCTGAGAACTGGACTGGAAGCTAGGACTGAGCTTTGCATCCCAGGGTTCCAAATAAGATGTTGTTTAGGTACAAGGAGACACAGTTATGCACAGAAAATACTTTACAATGGCTGCAGACGGATCCGAATGACGCCTTCTGCTGGAAGATACCAAAATTTACTAAACACAGAAAGAGATCCCGTGGATCCTAATACATAAACCATGGTACAAATTCAGATGTAACACTAACTTCAAGTCTCGCTGTGAGGTTATATGGCTTTATGTAATCTTGCACTTACAGCTGCTTACTTTTTGGGCTGCTCTTTTGTTAAAACCACCATTGTCTGCAATGGGCACTATGAAACGTGCTCCAGACAAATTATGGTAGAAGAATTCTTTCCTATTTCCTGTCCTTCCTTCCCAGTTTTTCTCTGCCATCCCTATTTACCCTGATGCCCTTTGTGTTTCTTCCTGATGTTGCCAGCCTGAATGGTTTGCCTCCCTCTTATGGATGTCACGATAACCCTTTGCATTTAATGGAATCAGAAATGGATTTAAACAAAAATCCCACCAGTTTTTGCAACAGTATTAAATATTCTCATTGTGTGAATATACTTAAATATGTCTCAACAGCAAAAATTGAAAAGGATGGGCAGATAGCGCAGGCAGTAACTGAGAAAACCACATGCCTGGTCAAACAAGCTCAATCTATCTGGTTAGATGACACTGACCTGCTCACAATTACCCTAAATATGCAGCTTAATCTATTGCAAGTTTGTGACAGGAAAAAAAATAAAATAAAATAACTCCCCCTAAAAAAAAACCCTGACCTTTGAGTTTTGCAGGAGTCACAAATAATAAGGATGAGCTGCAAAATAACTTGATTTGGTCCAGACAATTACATATGGCTCTCTTCACAGCAAGTCCTACCTAATTCTGGAAAGGAAAATTGTAATCTGGTAGCTGTAAATTAAAGGGAAATGGAGCACCACTGACTGGGAGCTGCAGTACCACTTGCTGGAAATACAGAAACAGCATCTGTCACACCATTCCAAATGCCACTGACTCTTCCTTTCAGTGTACAGCTAAAAGCAAAGAGACCAAAGAAAACAAGGCTGTTGGCGTCCTGAAGATAATTTCTGAAGTTTTTATAAGTCTTTTGTTATCTCAGTCAAGGGTCCTGTCTTGTCACGAGGTGATTCCAAGGAGAAGAGAGGGGTTCATTACAGAAGGATGTCCACACACGGATTTTCTTCCTATTCCTCAAACTCGCTCTGCTAAAAGTAATTTGCAAGCAAAGTCCTGTAACACATTGTACCCATAAACACTGGTTTTGCTCCTGAATCACTGGAAGATATTTTGATGTCGCTCCCAGCAACTATAACTAGACTTCCCAGCCTTTTGTACCCTGACAAGTGCTGAGGGGAATACTGAAAGCTAATGGCCCCCACATGACTGAAATCAGGGAAATCACATATCACTTCAGAGGCTGTATATTCAGTGAAAGTCTCTAAGGGTGGCAGCACCTTCATGAGACCACCCTGACAGCACATGGAGGCCATAGAGGCTTCATCATTTTGGTCTTCAGAGTCTCTAAATTAACAAATCTCCCAGGTGGGCTGCACAAATTAAACACTGTTAAAAACAGGTATGGTTTTAACAGAGACCTCGCTACCCTGGGGAACATCTGGTTGAAAAGAGCAGTGCTAAAGGACTGGAACCACTAAATTAAGGTGAGAATTCAGGTATATACCTAAGGAAGATGAATACATCTTCCTGGGAAAGACATAATGCACAAACAGGAGGCCATCAGCCTCAGGGAACCTGCCAGTTCCCAGCACTCCAACACTTGCTTTTAGCTGGATAGTGAGTGCTACCTATCCCTTGGCAAGGAGCTGGCCCACCACTGTCTCTCTCTCACTGCTGTGTTTGAAGGCAAATCTTTGTTCTCACACATCAGGCTTCTATTTTTCCATTAGAATCGTCCTTAAAAATAGTAACGGGAATAGTGGGAACAAACACCAACAAAAGTAAGGCAGGGAAAGGATTTACTGCTCGTGGCACTAATTCTTCCACTAATAAACCATAACTGCAAATTCAGTTACTCTTAATAGCAAAATTAGGTTCTTACCTGTTACTTTTTGCCATTCACATGACCTTTAGTCATTGGAACTGGAATTGGCTTGTGTGGGTGTAGTTTGGTATGAGAATTGAAGGCTCTCGTAATTCTCAAACACACCTACATTGATGTAAGAGCTGCTTAGTCTTTCAATGGAAAAAAAGAAAAGATAAGTAAATCTTGATAATGTAAATAGTGTTCAAGCTTTAGAGATCATTTCCTGAATAAGCAGAGTAGGCCAGGTCAGGGGGGCGGGAGGGAAGACTTAAAACAGGTTTGCCATCAGGACTTCAGAAATCAGTTGGAAAACATGTACAGATTGACAAAATTTGTTATTTTATAAAGATTGTGGATGCTGTCATGTTAGACATGTAGATTAACTGATCAGTCCTGTCATGACCTGTGACAGTGCTTGGAGCTGATCATGGAAATAGTCCAATTCTTGCTTTTGGTTACAACACTTGCTATAAGGAAGATTATGATATTCTTTTCTTGAACATTCTCCAAAGTCTCACTATCTCTATTTACCCCCAAAACTACAAGATTCTGCATTTATCATCAGACACTGGTGTGCTTTTTTTAAGCTTTCCTTTGTGAGGCTTGTTTGTTATCACGAGCTGAGACTGCTTCTGAGGAACAGGCCTCCCAGGCATACCTGAGTTAGCACAGGACCTCTGAAGCATTTCTCCATCCATGTAATTTCCCCACGGTGAGGGACAGTTTGAACAGCTTTTATTCTTTTTGGGGGCTTTTTTTTTGTTTGTTTGTTTGTTTTTGTTTTGTTTGGTTTGGTTTTGGTTTTGGTTTTTTCGTTAAAACTAACCTCACAAAGATAATGCTACATCAGGAGCCTCCTCTGATGCCTGTTGCAGGGAAGGGAGTCCGACAAACTTTTCCCATGTAGGACTAGGAAAAAACATAAGATTTGGGTTTTTTTTGGCAGTGAAAACCGAATGAGAAAAAAAAGTCAGCTCAAAATCAACTTGATCCAAGTCACATTTTCTTCCCGTTCCTGCTATTGGAATGAAAAAGTATCTCCCCGTTCTAATCATATAGAAATTTAAAACTGTTTGAAAATAAAAATAACACATTTTTACTCTTCCCTCAGGTGCCTGTGCACGATAGAAGATTTTGGAGAAGATCAAAATGATCCTCAGATGAGCTGTTATTCGTTCAGCAGGTGGCAAACACATATTCAGGTCCCTCATCTGTGTGAGGCTTTGAACACACACTTCCCACCCGAGCATCCTGGGTTGCATGAGCCACTCATGTCTATCTAGGACAGAGGAAACCACAATACCACTGAGAGGTTCAAACTCTTCACCTGAATTTGGGAAATGACACCATCACTAACCAGCAGTCCCTCCCTTGGCACTTCTGCAGTCTGTCCATGCTGGAACAAGAGGTGAGAAACCTCCCTTACCAGCAGCAACCAACAGGCAGACACCCAAATTAACTCTTTCTTTCTCTGTGGTTCCTGCTGAGTGCTCCAGTAACTGGCACCAGGCAAGCCACTCCAACGTTGTCACCAGAGGATCAGGGCAGGGATCAAATATCCTGCTACTCCTCCAACCTTGCAAAGAGTCCCCAGAACAAAACAGGCCAAGGTAAAGAGAAGAAATAATAACTTAGACATCTGGGTAACTCGGGCATCTAATTTTTTTATTTCTCTTTCCAAAGGCCAGTTAGACTGAAGTGAACAGCCTGAAAAAGGAACTTTCAGTGTGAATAAGGAACTGTTGCTGCCAGGAGGGAGGAGCACACGATGTACCTGATGTTACCTCATGCCAGTGCTGATCTTCCCATATTTCCTTTACAGCCAATGAAGAGAGGCTGGACTTTTCCCAAAAGCACCTTGCTGAGCTGCTTGAAAGACCTCCTCTTACCTGTATTTTTGAAAACTACTTTTTTTTCTTTACTTTAAAATCCACACCTCTCAAAAATCCTCACTAAATCATCCCAACCTTCCTCTGCATGAGCAAAATACCCCTTTTTATTTACACTTTGTTTATCCTGTTTAATGCTCGAGCATCCTCTTTAAGTCTTTAACATCCAGCAACAAAAGTGTGAAGCCAAACGCTCAAGGCTCTGTATTTAACCTGTTTAGACTTCAACTGTCCTCAGCTTTAAGCAGGAATCTGTCATAATAATGCATACAAGTGGCAAATACCATTTATCAGCAACGATCAGATATTTCTGGAATGCAGCAATATTTTTCCGTGTTAGTGCTCATTCCAAGGGGTAGTATATTTTCTATAGAGAGGGTGAGAGCCCACGTAACCTTTTTGAGGTGAGAAATGTGTTTACAAACCCACGTGTTGGCTGCACTTCCTGCTACTGACACCAGATTTTGAGAAAGGGATCTTAGCAGCAGAGTAAATAACACAGCAGTTTGCTCCCAGAGACTCAGGGTTTTTAAGTTCTTACCCAACAACGAGGAAAACCAAACGTGATGGGCTCCATCCCAGTCAGCACAAGTTATTTATCACCACCGACCCATCAAAAATTGAGGGCAGCATCTGGCAGGAAAAGCCTCAGTCTGGAGGAACTGGAGACTTGCCTGTCAGCAAGAGAACCACATACACTGCCTGTTGTACCAGAAGGGTTTATTTTTCAGAGCATCAGTGTCATTGATGGTGTTAATAAAGCTAAGTATAGGAAAGAAAGTGGTAGAAGTTGAAATTATTAAAATAGAGCTGCCTGGAAAATAGGAAGTTGGGGGGGGGGTTTCTGCTGAAGAGGCAAATTTTTCCTCACAAAGTTGACATTCCAGACACTGAGGAGATAGTCCTTTGAACAGGGATCTGGGACACAACTTCCTCCTCCTTCACACACTGCCCTCTCCATGCCTGGTCAGGGCAGATGGTGCAGAGATCCAAGGATCACTCTCTATCCTTAGAAATGATACCTCCTGGGGAGTCTCACCCATAAGAGGGTAAGGAGGTGACACTCACAGAACTTTTAACTCCTTTACAGCACTGCTGTGATGAAATGCAGGGCATCCAGTACTTCCATTTTCAGAATTCCTGTTCTTCAACAGAATTGAAAACGCATTTCTATTTGAAATAATTCCTTTTCCCAAAGCCTAACAAAAGAAACAGTTCCAACGACAACAATAAAAATATCAGTTTGGTTTAAGTGCTTCAGCAACTCTCCCTGTCATTTCCTTTTCAATCCTCTCCCTGGGGCTGCAAAATCAGATCCCAAGAGAAATACTTCTCTAAATCAATGACTAAATGCTCTCATGAGATTTTTTTCCCCAGCCTTATCTTAGACAGACAATGTTGGACTTACAACATTAAGAAAAGAATTCTAGTTATTGTCCTCAGGCAGGCACCCCTCTGACAAAATAAATTTAGGCAAACCCTTACAAAATAAATTTAGGCAAACCAAAAACTCCAGTAACTACAAGCAATATATGCATTCTCTCTACTGAAAACATAGTGTTGCTCTGCAAGTTTATTAATGAGTAGATATTTTCAATAAATTTTTCAGTAGACTCACTATTTCTGACTTGGGAAAAGCGAAAGGGAGTTTATGGGCATACAAAGCAGGAAAAAAACAATCTGACTTCATCTGCTAGTGACTGGGTTTTTGTCAAATGCATATAGCCAAAGAGCTTTAGAAAAGCTGGAAATTACTGTTTTCACCTTCTTTGCCTGGATAGCTATCAAACATTTTTGTTATTTTTAGCATCAAAGTAGCTGAAAGGGCATTGTTAGAAAGAATGGGCTCTCTCTCTTGGCTCATGCAATAAACTTCAGGGAAGGGGCTTAACTTCAGAGACTGTTTGAAAAAATGGTTTTTCGTTCCAAACCCGGCTCAGCGAACTGAGTGTCTACCCTGTTCCTCAAAGCTTGTGGTCTTATTTAGTTGTGCAATGTGTTTTTATAGATATGTTGGGTTCCTGCGGATGTAACCAGAGGAGGACGGTGACAGCACCTTCTAAGAACATAAATGCAACTCCGTGCCAGACCAAAGCTAGAAGTAGCCCCATATCCCACCCCTGGAAGCTGTCACTGGAGGAGTCTTAGCCAAAGAGTATCAAAAACAGGGCATTTAGGAAGTGTTTGGGGCATTTTTGCCCCCTGGTTTCCTCTCAGTTTTTGGCAACTAGCGGTGCAAACGCTTCCTGAATGCGATGCTCCCCTGGATCACTGTGCCCAAGAGCTGTTTCGTGCCATTGTGTTGCTGATAAGTAAGGCTGTGACTGATGCTTCCTCGGTGTTCTGTGAGGCCTCTTTGGTCGTGCTCTCTTTACCACCTCTGGTTTGTTTCTTGAATCGTGTGTTGGCAGCTGAGACAATGAAAAAACGTTCTCCAGAGATATCGATCTGCGAGGAGCAGATCAGCAGTGTGATTGTTGCGAGGTTATTTGCAGAAACCCCATTACAAGTGGTTTATTCTTTTATAGCAGTGGCTGGAAATTGCACAGGCACACACTTCTTAGGGCACTGCATCAGGAGAGGAGCGGTCTGGGCCAAGACCTCAAAACCGGGAGCAAAACCCAGGCTCTACAGTCTCTCCACGTGCACCTTACAGATCCTACAGAGTTTTCTGCCTAAATAAATTCTTGCACCTGACAGCAATAAAATATGATGACTTAGGCTACTGTGTCCTGAAGTCATCTATTTCTTGTAGCCACAGCACAGTCGGTGCCTCTGGCACAGCCTCGTTTGCAAGGAGGTTGGGGAACTCCTCTGTCTTCTTGTACCACAGGATTTCCTAAAGTTATGCCCCATGATGAGCTAAAAGCAGGAGAGTGATAGTGTAGAATGGCAGATGCACTTTTGTGTTTTCCCCTTCTCTGCCTTCTCACAGCAGGCCTCGTAAAAGAAGAGAATTATCCAGCTTTGGGCAAGTTTCGCAAACTTCAAACCAAAGACAATATTGGAAGCAGAAGCCTCAAAAACACTTAACAATTACATTGTTAAACTTCGTGCAATACAAACATTAATTAATTAATCTCAGGAGCTGAAATTCAGCTCCAATAAAACTCTGTGGACATTTGCCAGAGGGAAATTTAGCCTACAATTTTTTTTTTTCCATCTCTGCTTTTGGCAACCCTGGGAGCGTTTTGCACTTCCCACTCTGTCAGTTTTGTCATACCTTTTGGCAGAAGCAAATTCCTGATGGTTGCGGGGAATCAAATCCTGCCCTCCACAACAGCCAAGCAGCCCCAGTGATTTCCTGGGTAAGACCAGAGGCACGTATTTGGCCCACCGTGAACCCAGGGGAAGAATGAACCTCCCGGGAAAACAAGAATAAACCTCTTCCAGCTTTCTCAGTTCTACCTTGAAGTTTAGAAACTTCTGCGATTCCTAATCCACATTTCTCTGAAAGTGAAATACAAACAACAACTTTGCCTCGTTTCTTCCCTTTCAGCAGCTCACTCTTTTTAAATGTCACAGACAGAATCAGTGTCCCTCACACAAGAAATTTTCAAGTAAAACTTAGAAAATGCTTTCTTTTAATGCTCCAACCTGCAGCAAATATAAACCTTTGTAAATGCAACCTAATTTGCTAACATGCAGTGCTAATTTGATTACTCCAGATAAAGGTCTTAGTGGGACCAATTGGCGGTTGCTGCAGTGTGAAACTGGAAGGATAATTTGCTAAGAGAGAAAAGTGCAAGCTCTCTTTGGCACCCTGAAATGTGTTCGGTTGGTTTTGTGCTTTTGCATTTGAGTGAGTACTCCAGCACAAATTGGGCACAATTAGCAGCACATTTAAAAAAATACAGCTCAGTTCTGGTGCTAATTTGTCCTTGCAATAACACCAATTTCCCCTGTATTTACACTCAGTAAGCGTACAGAGGCTAACACAGAGGAAAGCTTTGGACAATTCTCATTTGTATAGCACAGAGCAAATAATTCTTTGTGCCCTATGTGAAATGAGTCGAATATCTCAGCCCACTTTCCAGAGAACATGTGTCTACATCACAAAATCTGCCACCACAAGTTGGCACTAATTGGCAGTCTCAGCGAAGTGGCAAAGGAATGAATGGCCCCTGGATACCGAACTAACATTTTTCCCCTACAGGTGGTCTTTTCAAGTCGGAATTGAGACGTACATTGTTTAGGCAAGGTGAAGTTTGTGCTGCTGGTACATGTTTTGTTGATTCATAGAAGATTTCAGTCTATAGCGAGGGTTTTCATGAGCGTTACATTCACGCTATTAAAAAAAATAAACAAAAACCTTAAATTGTATTAAAAAAAAAAAAAGCCAACAAAACAAATTCCAGCTGTCCCTATTTTCCCCCACTTTGTCCTCTCAAAATCCTCAGTATGTTCAAAGGCACCACCAAATCTTTTCAGTTCTTGTCAGCATATATTGATGAAACAGCTCCCTTAGATCTGATACCAAACCAAGAGATTAGGGTGCCAGCTGCTTTTATCAGGGACCTGACTCTCCAGACTTTATTCATATGTAGCCCTGTTTGTGCCATTTCCTTGTCCAAAATCCACTGATAGCAGTGGGAAGTCCCTAAAACTCCAGCAAGCTTTAGAAAAAGCCCTTTGGCGAGAGGGGTGTTAAGGAGTTCAATCCGCACTGCACTGTGCCACAGAAAAAAAATATCACAGATGCTTTGACTGGGGGATATAATCATATTTACACAGAATAGAAACAGAATACTAAAGAGGCTCTTCAGAATGATGGAAAATCACATCCAGATAAAGCAAAATAAGTTTTTAAAAATTGCAATCAACTAATGCAACAAGTTTCTAAAGGTAACACAGAAACCCCTGTGTGTTGCCATCTTCAGCTCACAGCTCAAGATAAGATGTTTGTTTTGAGATGGGCTTCAGTTATCCTCAAGGGCTGACTGATATGATATGTTGTATATAAACTCAATCTAAATGATCTAATATAATTATCTATCCTGTAATTATTTTATGCACTTTTAGATATGTTTTCAGAAATCGTCCTATTGTTTTCAAGATGATGAGTTGATTGAATTTTGTCAACCCCCTTTCTGAAACTTCCACCTACTGCTTGATTGCATTTTCCGGGAGGATTTTCTCCTCCTTTTCAGAGGCTTGCAAATGTGGAGGAATACTGAAGAGCAGAAGGAACAGTGTATGTCATACTTTTACGAATAATCATCAACATTTCTGGGCTTCTCTTGAAGAGCAGCTTTTCAGATTATACAAAAATAATTTTAAGCTGCCTGGCCTTTTTATAGGATGCAAAAGGGAACCTCTTTATACAGTTCTGGTATTATGTGCTCATCTTACAGGGATACAATTTGACATCATCAAAAATTGTCCCAGAAAAAACTTTGACCTGTAGCTCTCATATGACTTCACTCAAGTTTTGTATCCAAGTTAGGTAGAGAGATTGGAAGAAAACAACATTGTTTTCTTGTTATCAAGAGCAACATATACCATAAGAAACCTGCTTTGGGACCCTGACAATCCTTTGTTCCACATGTGCCAGCTCAGCTTGTCAAGCCAAGTCAGGTCCAGCACCATTCACAACTTGGTGGGTGCTCTCTGTGGTGAATCTCTTGTGCCATCACTCACTGAGCCTCATCGTGTGGTTATTAGCCAAGATTTCTATTAGCCATGATTTCTAGACACTGAAACCTGTTTTAGTAGGACAGGTGAGCAGAGCAGGCAAGATAAGGATTGATCTTGCTGTCAGGATACCACCTATGGCTGTAGAAGGAGTTTAAAGCCAAATGCTATTTTCTCGCTTATTAATGTCTCAAACAATACCTTGTCCCCTGGCACATCCCACAGCATCCATGACTGATCCCATATTCCTAGAACTTCACTCCTTTTCATTCTGCTTTTTCTCTATTCACCAGGTACAGAAATGGAAGAATCCCTTCTTATGGAAGAAACATAACAGTGATCCTGATGAAACAACACAGCACTTGGCCCATGCAAAGGTGGTGCCTTTTGTACCATGCTTTGAAGAAGGACAGAGTTACATACTGCAAGTGCTAAATATTTCTGTTATTATTGCCATCATGGCCAAAGCCCCAAGAATTCCTGTTTGGCAATTAATTGGACTGTTGAAACTCTAACCCCTGGTTGTCCTCAGGCTGCTGCGGAAGGAACACTAAAAGGAGAAACCAAAACAAACACCACCTTGGAGAGAGAACAGTCTAAGAATGGGGTGGGAGATTCAATGAACTGAAGACTGGGAGGTCCAGCTTTTTGGCTTTGCAGGGATGCTCCAGGTGTTATCATGCACTGACTTCTCCTATCAGCCAAATGTATTTCCCTCATTTTAAACATTTAATTCCAAAGATCTACACAGGACTGAATGAATGTTTTGTTTTTAACAAGTCAGCCCAGTCCATGTTCTTTCCCTAGGCCTTACCTGCCTTCTAAACAAGCCAGATATTAGACATGGTAGCAGGCTCTGCTGACTGATGTGAGTGCTGAAATTACAGCTGTGCTTGCTGCTACCACTTGTATTTGTTTTACACTATTTGGAAAAAAAAAATCACTAAATACATTTGAATAGCAGGTCAGGCTGCTTAGAGTATTTCTTTATTTCTGTCCTGTGAGAAGGTCTGGCTGAGCAAGAAACTCACAGCAGGGATCAGTTGGCTGATACGGGCAACAGAGTTGTGTTTGCTGCTTCCACTTATTTTTGTCCCAAACTATTTAGAAACTGGTTCAGCCCTGGGAGTTTTGTGTTTTACAGCATGCCAGGAAAGTTGTTGACAGTTTGTTTGTTGATAATCAAGGAAATTTTTTTAATTAAAACAAAAATAAAAATAAAACAACACTAAACTAAAGTAAAAACCATCTTAGATCTTAAGATGACAGGTGATATGTGCTCTCATAGCTGTGACTGACCTCCCTTAGAAAGAAAGAAAATTACAATAAGAGCTGAAAAACAAGCCTGCAGAATCAATCCTCCCTTATTTGATTTTAAACCCCTAGGTGTTGGGTATGGTGAAGATATATTACCATAAATCAAAGCTAATACCATGAGCCAGATGGTTCAAATTTGTGTACTAAGTGTTAGGCACTAACAGAGCACAACAGCCTGTTGTCTTTCCACGGGAAGGTTCTCAGTTTTGAGCAGCTAATTAGTCTAAAATTAATGAGGGCCAATCTGAACATTTTTCCACACACACACACAAAAAATTGAATGTATGCAGAAACAGGCCAAAATCCCCTGTCTCTGACTAGAGCAGTAATGGCACTGAGAACAGGCAGGAGGGAGTTGGATGAGGGAACAGTACAGATACAGACAACTGAGGCAGGCAGATTAACAGAAAGAAAGAAAAAAAAGAAAGAAAACAAATCTCTGGAGAAGAGAAATTGTCCATCTTCAAAGTTTATGCTGCACTGAGAGTCAGCTTGTCACAGATTTAACCCAGATTGTTGGAATAAATATCTTACAGGTGATAGATTTACGTGATGTTTACGTTTAACCCAGTCTCCTGTCCTGCAAGTCCTTTAGACACTTAGGGACAGGGACACATAATTTGTTGATCCCAAATGAGCTGGAATGGCAAACTACTCTGCCCTGCTAAGAAGCTGAGAGTTTTGCTCCAGATAAGTATTCCCTGGGAACTTTTCTGGTAAAAATGCTGACACCCAACCCATTAGGCAGCAGACTTTCTGGATGACACAGATACCAAAATTCCACCTCATTTCCACTTCCTTCAGGCATCCAAGACTTCCCCCCCCCCCCAGATTGGAGCCTCAGCTCTTTAATGGGACACAAGCCAAAAAGGTTCTGTAAAATGCAGAATTATTTTTTGGTTCCTTTTTCCTCCAGTGAGGAAAGCTTCATACTCTCAGATGTGTTAGGCACTTTGGCAGTGCTGAGATCCAGAGCACTGCAATAATGTTTAATCCCATTACTAATGCTTATTTTAGAATCTGCTTGTCCTTAAAGACGTGATAGTGATCTTAATTATTGTCTCCAACATGTATTTGCCTGAAATAATTATTATACTTCATTCCTATAGAGACAATGAGATAAAACTCTAATTTCATTTTATTGGCCCTTCTATCCATCAAGAAATTAGTTTCTTGTGAGAGCTTTGAAGTAGTCCCCTTCACGGATTAAACTCCTTGAAAGTACAAGAACAGAAGGGCGGGGTGTGGGGGGAATTGAAATAATTTACATACCAGCAGACATGTAATGGGAATCAACAATGCAACTAGACCTACATGATGGTTGAGAGGAAAACGTTGAGACATGCTATTCAGCATGAAAAAAAAAAAAAGAGTCTGGTTAGCTGCAGCTTTTAGCTCAGGAGACAGCCAAGGGCTGCACTCAGTCAGAGGAAGCAAGTAGCAAAGAGGAGCTTCCCTAATCATATTTAGGAAAAAAAAAAAACACCAAAAAACCCCCAAAACAAAACAAACCAAAAAAACCAACAACCCCCTAAAACACCCTTTACTGGATAAAAGAACATCAGATGCTTAACTGTCTCTTGGCTGCCCGCCAGGCCAGCACAGGCTCACAGCATCCCTGTCAATATTATACACTGTGGGGCAATAAATAGCACAAACTCTGTGTTTGCCAGCAGCAGCTAGATTTGATATCAGATCTGTGCAAGATGCCTGCTCCAGATCTCCCCAAAATATGAGAAGTTTTGCACCCTGAGTTTTGTTGCAAGCCAAATTCCGGCCACGTTTTTCTCAGAAGACAAAAGTTGTAAACCTGACTGCTGAGGTCATCTATGTATTTACCTCCAAAGGAATACAGACCGATTTTCTTCCTTTTTGTTAAATTTCAAACAAGATAAAGAAGAACCCCTATGCATAAAAGGGAAAACTTTGAGCACCAGAATAATTTAAGCTGAAATCACAGCAGCAAGGCTCAATATACAGTTTTATGCAAGGATGGATTTCACACAGTCCTTAGAGCTGTCTCCTGGGATGGAAGGAACAGTTTGGGCTGGGCTTGTAACATCTTCTGGAGAGCAAGTGCTTTCCCACGGAAAGCAGTTGGATCTTAAGTTTTTGGGAACTCGATTGTAATGGGTGCTCGGCATCCTGCCCTGGAGCTGACAGAACAATCACACACGCTCTCAAATTCAAGTTCATGAGCAACTCAATTGATCTCAAATTTGATCATGCCTTTAACTCTTGAGTCTGTCTGGAACCAGGAGTGCTGATGTCCCTGCTGATTAGAAGCTCTATGGTCAGGATGCTTTAAAATATACATTAACACACCTTCAAAGAGAGAAATATAAGCATGCAAAGAACCTGCCCCAAACTTTAGCACGTTCAGGATGTGGGTTTTGCAGTGCTGGGCTGCATGTAGCACATGTGGCATGTGAAGCAACCTTTCCTAGCCACCTGCCCATCATGGATGTAGCTATAAAACATTTATTTTCTTTTCCATATGCTGAATATTTAAATTTCTGTCTAATAATATCCCCACAAACAGCTGTCATTTTTTCCAAGGCACAGAAGTGGAGACACAAAGACGGTACATTACCTCTTCCCCCCCTTCCACACACACATACACACATAGACTTTTGCTCTTTCTGCCTTCTGGCCTTAATGATTCCAAAATAAAGATCTCTCTGTCTGACAGCAAGTGGCTGCTCTTTTTAGTGAGCCTTCCCACTGTACTGCAGCCCTGATACCACTGTGCTGCCAGAAAAGTATATTCACTTCATCCAAACACAACCTAGAAAGCCCAAACAGTGGGAAACCTCCTACTTGGTATCGTGCCAAAGAAAGTTTGAGGAGAAAAATGGTGGTGTACAGATGGTCAGGAAAATACTATATGTGATTAGATTATCACAAGAAACGCAATGCAAAAGGCAATCACATGTATGTCACTGCTGCTAAATATAAATGTGTCGGGGGCCTCTCACGTGGAGAAGGTCCAGCTGATGTTGATAAGATTTTATGCTTCAGCTGCTGATTGAAAGGTTTCAGTCCAGCTTAAAGGTGTGTGCTGACACCTTCACTGTAGTTTTTGTGAGAAAAGGTTTGCATCCTTCATAAAAAGTCACATTAATCCTGCAGACAGCAGAAGCCCAGGGTTCTATATCCCACAGATTTTACAGCCCCCGGAATGTCACGCAGCAGTTTTCTAAGCTGGCCTTTTGCAGATCCTAAAGTTGCACACACCAGCCTGGTGTGCAAGAGGAACATAGGGTCCTCTGAAACTATCCAGTTTTTAAAAAATGAAGCATATGATGATAGTAACTTCCTCTTTGCTGATTAATGTGCTTTAAAACTCTCAGCACTGCTTAATCACGTGATTAAAAAGTACCATTTCTGCTGCTGTGCAAAGACCGAAAGGCCAACTTGTCTTTCAGCTCTGTGGCACTGATGGCAGATGATGGCTTTTATAAATAACAAGGCATAAAAAAAAAAATCACATCATAGCATTTAGAAAAACAAACCAGCAGTGTTGCTCAGGTGATACAGGGGCCACGCTGGCTGCCTGCCAGGGTTCTGCCAGGATCCACCACGGGTCGTGACTTCCTATGGAAGGAGTTGTATCATCTTGTTAGGAAGTAACAAGTCAGGCAGAATCACATGCTGTATAATGTGGTTTCAGAAGTAGTGCCAAAATTGTAAAATTGATCACACAATAGACAGAGAGAAGCAGAATTACATCAGTCACATTTCAAATCCCTCTCTGACTGCTGTTGGCAGCAGGCTTGCAGATACAAGAGACTTTTGCCCTTGCTAACTCTCAAATCTTACAAAAAAGGGCAGAATGAGGGGATAAAACGCAGAAGGAGCTGTGGGACCAGACCTGGTACATTCCCTCCCTCAAATGATTGTCCTCACCTCTGATTTATGGGGAAAGGGTTGCTGACAGATATCAGCTATGAAAAGAAGCCTCACTCCGTAGTTCAAAGACATGATTCCCCCACTTCTGTTGGCTTTCCACCTGTGCCATGTTCCCACTCCCTGGACAGAGCCAGGAGAACTAAACCTCCACCAGCACTTCAGCCACTGCCAAATCATAGCTGTGCACCTTTGCCCACGCTGTTACTAACGTGTGCAGGTGCAGATGCTGTCCTGGACAGGGATAATAAACCTCTGCCATGGCTTAAATGGAATGGAAGGTAGGAAAAGCTGACACATTAAGCATCCTGGTAGAATTAACATAGGACTTTCTTGGTACAGGCAATGCCTCTTTTTTGTGCAAATTTTCACGTGTCTCAAGGGAGACCAAACTACTTTCTTAGTCACAGACAGACATTTAAATAACAACTCCAATATCTGTGCTGTGTGAATAATGTCTGGTGCTGCAGTACTGGGTTTACAGCAGTTCAGTCCCAGCCAAGCAAATATGATTAGAAACTGTTGGAAACTGCTGATTTTGAAACTTAGGAAACCCCCAGCTAGGTTAAAACATTGTCAATGATTTCCCTCACAGCCCATCTGGTGCAGCCCGGGGAAATCCTGCACAGTACCCACAGAAACATCCAAGGAGTAAACAGGAACGTTTCAGCGTTTTCTTCCCTCCCTCATCCCCCCGGAGCAGAAGAGGGAGTGGAAGTTCAGCGCAGACTTTCGTTTCTGTGCTGTTACATAACTGCACCGTGCCTTTGCAGGAGCCCTCCCGCTTTCAGCGTGATCAAGCCCCTTTGGAGGCTGGGAAACTGAGACAGGGAAAAGGTATGTGACTCGCTCAGGGCTACGGGGCAAACCAATGGCAGAGGTGGGAGGGGAACCTGCAGGTCCCGACAGAGCCGCTGCCGAACCCCTACAAGGCTCCACATTCCTGCCATTCCTTGCACATACTTTTCAAAACCTGAAATGCTGCTGCATCACAGGCTGACCATCCAACCCAACGTACCACCTGCTTCCTGACGATGCCTTCACCATCCAGGGTGCACAACAGACACTGTAGCTATTTCTTGCCTTTTTTTTTTTTTCCAAGATGATTTAAGATTTCTGGAAATCACGCCCATCACATTCACTGACCAGTGATTTTTCTTTTTGGTAGCTGTCCCTAACCACAGGCCTCATTTAGGCATCATCCACTGAGTCTCCTATTCTTTTAAAATTCTGCAGTAGATTCCATTTACTAATACTAACAGGAAATCCCATGAATCTGCCTCATGCCCTTTCACTGACTTCACAAATCCAATTGATACAGATAGAGCCAATTTCTGAAACTGCAGCTGTCCACACTTACAAAGCTCTGACTGTTAGATAAGAAAGTGCCAGCTGGAACAAGAAGTTTCTCCTACTACGAGATGCCACACTCCCAGCCAAGCGGGCAGCTGTCGGCTTGGGTGGCGGCAGAGCTGCATGAACGGGAAACCCTCAGATCCAGTCCCTTCTGCTCGCCCTAAAGCAATTGGACAGTCCCACGACAGGAAAAGCCAGCAAAGCTCGGTCCCAGAAGAATGCAATTGTACTTGTCTCTGAGTTTCCAATTCCCTCTCCGTGTTACTGCATCCCTTATGGGCCACGGGAGATGGAGACTGAGGGAGGTGCAGCATTTGGGCCAAAAAGATGTGTTGGCCCCTCTTTGGATCTAAGAGAAGGTGAAGGTCTCCTCAAGTCCGAGCAGTGTTTGGCACTTCACAAAGTTAACACGTGGTTTTATGATGATTTTCACCGCTGGTTTTAAATCTGCACGTGATTACAGCTCCCAAGATGTTTTAACAAACAGGTGCTAGGCACTAAATTGGGAGGTGAGGGAATGGGCAGAGTGGTTGGCTCCACCATCCTCAACCTGGATGTGCCAAAAGGGAAACATGAATCGTCTCCCCATGTGTGGGGTTGGCAGAAAACAGCCTGCCCGTGGCAGGAGACAGTGAAGGAAAGCCAAGCCAGAGGCTCACTCTGCCCTCCTGAGGGCTCTTCTAAGTCAGGCCTATCGAGTAATCATCCCCAGCTTGAGACTTTACATAATCAGGGTATAACTGGAGACTAACAGCACCGTGTGCTTCACCTGGAAAGTGGATTTCAGAGAACTGAGACATGCATTTACCATCAGCAGAGGTGGCTCTAACCCACGATTACACCACGATGTGGCTCTGCTCAGTGCCACCAAGTCTTTATCCAGGCTATGGCTGTGGGCCACCTACCTGTGTATCAGGAAAACAATTTAGCAGTCTCTTTGTGGATCACTTATTCACCTGCTTTTGGTCCAGTATGTGAATAAGTATCATCATCATGACCAGGCTTCACAAATGAAGATTTGGGGAGGGCTCTACCCACGTGTTTTACAAGCACGCTGGTGGCTAAAAAGGCCAATATGAGATAGATAAGTCCAGTTGCAAAAGGCACAGCAGAAGGACTCCTTAGGTGGTATATTCTGCAAGACACGATTCTTTCTGCATTGTCTTTTCTCCTCAAGAGTGATCCTGCTGCGTTCTCAAAGGCATCAGCAGCGTTATAGATGGTGTGTCTCCAGACCTCCCGACTGGAGGCCAGAGTAGACCAGTTATGGTGATCAGTATGGCCAAGGCTGAGATGTTGTTTCAGGGAGTCCTTGTACCTCCTCTTCGGGGCTCCTCTCTTGTGGCATCTGGTGGCAAGTTCACCATAGAGCAAGATCTTAGGGAGGTGGTGGTCCTTCATCCTTGAGATGTGCCCTGCCCATCGCAGCTGTGTTCTCAGCAATATGGCCTCAATTGGTGCCACTACTCTGTAGCTCCCGTTAAGGTGAGTTTTCTTGATGTTTGGGAAGGTTTAAAAAGATAGCCATTTACATTTAAGCATTCCACTCACTCAGCTATGACTCAGCTTGTCCTGCTGGTTGGACAACACGAGCTCTTCCAGTGCTCACTCGGTGACTTGGAGTTCTTAGGATTACCACAAATTCAGCTATGAACATTATATCCACGTGTATATTTGAAGTACTGTAATGCTAACTAGGTCAGTGACTGATTATGAGCCTTCACATCTGACATACCTCAGCAGCAGGCACAGCTATTTTGATTCCATACACTGCATAAAAATTAAAGTCTAGTAATCACTTAACAGTAAATCAAACGTGACTGCAAATCAGTGCTTACTTTCAGCTTACTGCAGCAAGATTAACTCAGCTACCCAAACTGATGTACCTAACGTATTATATGAGTTTTACCATTTGATAATTGCCTTTTTTTGAAAAGCAGGGAGTGAAAGGCTTGCCCTAGCTGTTTCAGTGGGGCAGAAGCCTGTGTGCCCCTCTGCAGTGGTGAGCTATGCTGGTGATGGTACATGCCTTGGGCAGGGTCTCTCATGCCAGGCAGGTCATAACAGAAGGGTCAGGTGAGTAAGTATGAGCAGTATGAAAAAAAACCCATGTCATTAATGGTACTCGACAGATCCCATCAGTGGTTTCCTAAAGGATTCCTGTTTTACAACCAGTCTGGGCTCACTGCTCTTCACTGGGGGAAGGAAGCAGGACTCAACTGGTGAGGTGCAGCACAGAGGTCCTGTTTCCTCAGACACTCAGTGCCACTCTGTTTTTTCCCCACTCCTCCCCTTTGGCAAATAGGATAAACACAACAATGAAAAAGGCTGTCTGGCTCTTTAAGTGGGCTCCACACAGGGGCACTGAAAACAACTCCAGAAGCTAAATTCTGAGGAACTCCCTCCTGACATTGGAGATAGTTTGTTGTGAGGTTATTGAATCTCATTGGATTCAAAAGACATAAGAAGCACTGACAAATACTGTATAAGACTGCATACCTGTAGTGAATCTTTGAAAGTTATCAGAAATTTTTTATTTCTTCTGTAGAGTAATATAGTTGCCTACTGGAAAGTGTTCTGTGCCCATCCATTCTGTTTGCAATTCCCCTGTTTCTCAATTCTGCATCTACTTTTCCAGAGACATCTCAGTGCCAGTCTCTCTCCTCCCTCATGCCAACCACCAAGAGAGAATTTTTAAAAGGGCTTGTGAGTTTTGCCCTTTACATATGGACTTTCTCAAGATCTTTAATCTTTTTAACCTTCCTCCTAAATAAGGACCTTTTAAAAGCACCTTTTCTAGTTGGTAAATAGCATCAGCTGAGTACTTTCACAAAAATGAACAGAAATACTTCAGTGCCTTTGGATAAGCTGAGAAGAACATTAAACCTGTGGCCTTTAAAAACTTTGAGTTACCCATGGGGACCTGCAGCATCAGCATGAAATAACTGATTTATCTAATAGGATACATAGATGGACAGACAGAGAAGAAGGGATGCATCATTGTATTTAAGGGACCCTAAGCCACTAAGAAGAATGGGACAGCCCATAAATCTGATTCTGCAGATCAGAATTCACAAAAGCAATGAAAAATCCATATGTGAGATATATATATATATATATCTCCCCATTTAAGCAAAGAAAAATTGTTTTTAAGAGATGAAAGACTTCATGAAGCCATTTGTGTAGATACTTTAGCACCCATAATTGCATTTATCCTTACAGTTGTCTGTACTGTGCTTCCCTGAATGGGAGTAGGGTCCTCAGAAAAAAGCTGACAGAGGAATAAACAAATACACAACTAAGTAGAAATTAATGCCCAAAGAGTAAATACATTACTCAGTGCTTTTTTTTTAATGGAAACTTTCTGTATGGATCCATGCAAGTTACATGTATGGAAAGCAGACTGTGGCTTTGTGGGCTTCTTATATAAATATCCTGACATAAAAATTACTATTCTAGAAGGCTTTGTGGAAAGATTGGAAGAAATCTCCTCATACACAGACCTATGTAAACTGTTTAGTAACTAGGGAGAGATTTTTTAGGATAGAAGCCATCTTTCCCCATCCCCCTTTGCAGACTTCTGTCTCATTTTGTAAAACTTCCTTGCTGTGTCGTTTCAGAGGGGGCAGCTGAGCAATCCGTTTCACTGCCTCTCTTTCCCATGGAACAAATCCCCCCCAGCCCTCCTGCTGCATCCTGACAGAGACGGCAGGCCTTTCTTCACCGAATTCTTTCAAATAATGCTGTAATTGCAACATTAGGAGAAACAATTAAGACTAAAGGGAGCTGCTTCTGTATGCCAGATCTGCTTAACAACTTAATTAAATAAACAGAAATATAATTATAATGTAAATATTTCCTTTCTTTAATTCCTGGACATCCTGAGAGAGAGAGAATGCCGGTGAAATGATATAAAATTATTGAAAACCTTTTCAGTTCTTCCACACTTAAAAACCATTTTGCTGTCTTCCCACACCTTCCCACTTGTAGCATTTCACTTTTAAAATTTCAGAACCATCTATCAGATAGGGAAAAATGCATCCTTGGAAATTAATACCCCAGATAGTCAAAAGTGTTTATAATTGAAAAGGAACCATGAGGAGTAAATTGCTCTGTAATTTATAACTGCAGGTTTCCTTCCTCAAATTATTTTCCTTCAGCAGTTTTCTTTGACAACTTTTACAGTTTCAAGTGTTTCTGGAAAAAAAAGACAAGAGACACTCAGATCATGTTGTCTTTTGGCACGTACACAACCACCACTGAGAGATGATGACCCTGCTTTATGACTTAAAGTTGTATGAACTCCAGTGGCTTCAATACATCTACTCATGATTTGCATCAGTTTGGGATTAAACTTATCACCAAAAAGACTGCTCCCCTTCTACTTACACTGGGGAATTTTCTTTGGCTTCACCACAACAAAATTCTGAACACAACCTGTTGCACCAATTTATTCAGAAAGAACAATAAAAATCTAATTAGTGACAGTGATACAATCCTGAAACAGCAGCACACGCAGCAACACCTCAGATCAAGCATCATGAAAAATCTCCCTAAACTACCAAGAGTAGCAATATGAATTTTCCTTCAAATTAGGAATAAAACTCCTATTGATAACTAGATCTAACTCCAAATTACGGTGATCTGAGCTTTGTCCTTGATCGCTCAGAACTGCCCGAAGTCAGAGTGTAAATGTACAAACCCTCCTAATGCTGACTCCAGGCCAGCATAAGCTTGGGAATTCTTCCTGCAGAAGCCTCCAAGAGCCCCTGGGCCTAAGCAAGACAGTCAAAAATTTGCAGGCAACAAAAGGAACAGCAAGTTCCAGTCGCAACGATTATGGCCAAGCCAGGTTTTCTGGCAGTGGTTTCCTTCTCTTCACAGTTTAGACCCGTGTTTTCCATTTGACAGCCTCCATCCTGCTCTTTTCCACAGGTGCAGGTGCCTTAACTCTACATGCCACAAAAAGTGCAGGAGTTTTCTGCCTGGTGCCCCCTGTGGTTGCCCGAGGTCCACCTCTGGCCTGGTGTCCTCCTGCATCGCCCCAAGGTTCAGGGGTTAATTAGAGATTACAGACACATCAAAAAGGGTATGGAAGAGAAGTAACAAAACTGATTATACCCAGTGTTAATGCAGATCAGCATTATGCTTTACTTTATGGCTGCAAACTGGTATAAAATCAAAAGGAAAATTACTTCATCAAAAAATATGCATCTTCACAATTCCCTGTTCCTTTAATAGTCATCTTGTCTTTAGAAAAAGTAGCCCTGGGCTTGCTGCCATTGCTGCTTACATCTTTCCCCTCTTCAGACCTATTCTTGATGCACTTAATTCCTTAAATATAAAAGTTTATATTTATCTATATAGTTATACACACATATTCCACTCAATTTCCTCAGGATATGACTCTTCCATGCTGCATAAACTTCCTTCCCTGGACTTCTCCAGCTCTATCATTCTTTTTGCTCCCGTCCAGGGTGCAGCTGTCAGGGGCAGGAAGCCCCAGACTCTGCTGCTCATACACGGATTGATCAAGGTCAGGAAAAGGGTAGCCAGTACCTGCTGCCTCCCACCCTCTCAGACCCTTCACATCAAAACAAACGAGTCCCCAGATAGCCCAGTGAGCTTTCAAATGCAGAAACAGATGAAGCAGTTGGTGTGAGTGAGGCAAAACCCATCTCAGACAAGGCCCCGTCAGGTTATGGCCCTCCCAGAGGTGGCAGAAGGCTGAGAAACGGGAAGGGGAAACTCAGGTGACCACCCCAGGCACATAAAAACTGCAGTAGGAGCTCATGGTGATGAGGTTTCTTGTATAAGAAAGCTTCAAGGCATAAAATGGATATGCCTGAATACTGCACTTGCTATATTCTTTCAAATAATTAATAAAAAATGAGATTAGATAAGTAACTTATCTACATTTTATATGTAACCTGTTCAGCACTCCTAATTACCAATTGCAGACATATATTTAGATTACAAACTGGATTTTTTTTCTTATTCAATTTTGCTTTAGTCTGGCATAAAGAACGAGAGAATGTATAAAATTGTCACAGGAAACTTACAGACGATGAAATTACATAAATTCTCACTCATTCTGTCAATGTGCAGATGAGAAAAAAAAATAATCCATGGTGGTTCTCCTCTGAAATTTCAATTTTGGAGTCCTGTCATAATAAGATTAGGAGAAACTGAAGCCGAAATGCTAACTGAAAGGGAAATTTTGTGAATGGATTTGGAGAAAAAGGATAGCATAGCTGTGCTGCCTGCAGGGAGACCGAGGCACGGAGAACTCTGGGAAATTCAAGAGAGTCATCTTAAATCCAAGTGCTCATCAAAATGTCTCACATAAACGAACCATCATGGTTTCTGAAGGGTGAAAAATTGCCATTCAGTAGAACCGGGTTTGAACTCTGAAAGGTGAACTGGAACTGGAATGAACTTTCCCATGCTAAAGAAAATGCTTACATCCTGCCTGGCCAGCTTTAGGGAAAGAAGTCAGCTACCACATTTGGATGTAGAACCAAAATTCTTGAGTCAGGGGTTCTCTAACCTGAGGCCTCAATTGAAACCCATTTCTGTGGAGGAACCTTTAAGCTCCCTGACAAACCAACATCAACCAGCACCACCAAAGGCAGATTCTGCAAGGAGTCCTCAACTCCCCATCAATTCCAGCTGCGGTCAGTGGGTGTTAAAAACTTAGGACCTTGCAGGATTTGACCCACCTTGAGAAAATAAAGCAGCAAAGCTATAAAGCTACTCAGAGCTGCGTTTCCTTTTGTAATTTCAAAACCCCCAGAAACGTGATCTTGTCATTGGAGCAATAGGATAATTGTTATGGCAGTAAACTCTTAAAAGTAAAAATGTCCTCCATTTCTCTTTGATGTTGAAAGAAGAATAATTAATTCAGAGGCATGCAAAAATTAGTGGAATTTAAAATACCAAGGAAATGTAGTCTAGTCTTGTCAGACACAGTGTGCCTTTTATAAGACATTTCCCAGCTTGCCCAACCACAGTGGAGCCCCCACAACTTTTTCAGATCTCCTCCACAGGGTAGTTAGATTATCCTAGAGCACAGCAGAGTAATTAAACCACACCAGCTGAAATGGATGTGACTTAAAGGGCTCTTTTTAAAAGCACTGCTCTCTATGAACTCGCCCATTCCGTGTTGTGAAAAAGCTAAAAGTAACATTGGATCTCTGCTCTTGTGAGACTCCAGATGGATACAGCTCTGGAGCCCCCAGCTCCAGACATGGAAGACGTGGATCTGTTGGAGCAAGGCCACAAAGATGATCAGAGGCCTGGAGCACCCTTCCTATGAAGACAAGCTGAGAGAGTTGGGGCTGTTCAGCCTGGAGAAAAGAAGGTTCTGAGGAGACCTTAGAGCCCCTTTCCATACCTAAAGGGAACAGGACAGCTGGAGAGGGGCTTTTACAAGGGCGTGGACTGATAAGACAGAGGTGAATGGCTTTAAACTGAGAGAGGGCAGGTTTAGATTAGATCTTCAGAAGAAATTCTTTACTGTGAGGGTGGTGAGGAACTGGAACAGGTTGCCCAGGAGAAGTTGTGGATGCCCCATCCATTCCTGGAAGTGTTCAAGGCCAAGTTGGAGAGAGCTTTGAACAACTCAGTTTCATGGAAGGCGTCTCTGCCTACGGATGATCTTCTAAGGCCCCTTCCAACCCAAACCATTCTGTGATTCTATGGAATGTGTATTTTTCCTTTGGACATAAGGTCAGACTTACGATTATAAGCTTGGTAATCAGCAGAAGTCTTCAGCAAATTAACCTACTTCTCAAGCCTTCATCCACCCACTGAACTAGCACCTCTTCAGCAGCACCACACTGGGTGGACAAAGCCTGTCTGTGGTTGCACCTGACTTTTCCCTTCAGCTCTTGTGGACATCCATCTCACAAATGCTACTGCAAGTTACAATCTGTGGCCAGTGCATGATTGGCAGTAGTAGAATGAGAACCCTTAAAACAGGACCTGCTCTTTCCTAGAGCATTCCACATTCAGCACGTAATAATAATGCAAATATTCTAATTCTACTGGGAAAAGCATTTTTTGCAGTTTGAGTTGCAAGTTCAGCGCTTGCCTTGTGATGATGGTTTAGTCCCATTAACTATGCCTTGGATCAGACTTGCTGTTATGTTAACCTATTTTTTACCCCCTGTATCTGTCCAGCTGCAGCCTCACAATGCCAACAGTTGAAAGGACAAGGTCTGAATAAGTTACCTCAGTCAGTATTTAGCAGTGAAGCTTAGCTCAGGCTACCTACCACTCCATATATTCCCACTTCTCAGGAGGGATTTTCACTTGCTGTTGTGTTCCACATGCTTCAGTGACAGTAGTTTGGACTTGCCTCATTTGTAAACCCCTTATCAGTGTAGCTTGTGCCCTGAGTTCACAGAAATTCAACAATTTAGCCTAGGTTTGGTCTTAGTTCAGAAGGCAGGCTTGGAGATGTTCAGCGAGTCGTGGGTTTGGCACATAAAAAAAATGGAAGACAAGTATTTTTGATTTCCATTTCTCAAAGGCCAAGTTCTGCAGTGCCGATGGCCTTCCTTTTAATATTACGGACTGATAAAGACTGATGTTTTTGTTCTTGTTTTTTTTGGTTTGGTTTGTTTTTTTTTAAGCTGTCCCTTAGAAATTTCCTTTCTTTTCAGTTTAAGCCTGCAGGTGCCGTGGTTGCACTTACAAATTAGCTCCTTGAGCATCATCATCCAAGCACCATTTACTGTGGTGGAGGCTTGTCATTGGAGACCAGCCATTGCCATGGAGTCTGAGGATCATCTGATTCCCCCTGAGAGAGTCCTCCACTATTTCTCAGTTAAACATTCCAGGCCTCACTAAGCAGGACAACACGACTAGAATGAAGGCAATACTCAGCCTATGTACTGTGAAAGCATAAAGCAACATCGGAGCTCCCTCTAACAGATAACCAGGAATAAAGGACATGAATCATATAAAACACTATTTTGCTTTTACAACATTTTTTGTTTGAGGATCTTTCATGTTTGTGTCTCTGTGGTTAACACATATCTGACTACTTTGTTCTTATGATATTCATTATAATAGGCAATCCTTACTATATTTATGGTCACTCAGGCTACATCCACAGTTGCACACTAAGCAGTACCAGGACTCCCTCCCTGGCCTTTACATCATTTAGCACAGTTTGGCCACTCCCACACTGTTAAATCTTTTTCCTCACAAAACAGACTGGCCACTTGCAATTGCCTACCAGGAATAGCCAATGACTCTTCTTACCTCTCTGGCTTGCTCAGGAATTTTGCAGAACACAAGTTGGCCCAAACTATGCCGGGGCCATTCCAACAACGTAACACCACGGGAGAACAGGAATATTGATCACTGCTGTGCTGGTAGACATAAGCTCTGTGACACCTTTTACCCCTTAGAAAATGCACATCCTATTTATGAAAATACACAGTTTAAAGGCTACTAGTAGTAAAAATTACTTGCATCAGCTTTTTCAGGTGTATGTGCGTTAGTGTTCAAGTTCACGTTGCTTGTGAAGGAACTTCCTCCTTCAAATATCCCCAGATACTACATTTCAACTCCCACCGCACATCCAACTAAGAGCAGGGATTCAGTTCCTTTCAGCCAAAACAAAACTGGAAGGGCACTAATGCTCTCCAACCAGCAGTGGACATCAACCTCACAAACCAGATCCCACTCGTAGCCAGTCCGAAGCCCAACGCTGCCATGAGGAGAGCCCAGTCCTCAACACCTACTGTTTTGTTCTGTGGATCTGCTCCACACTAACACAGGCAAAAGCTCTATTTGCAAGATTCTCCCATTAAAGCCCATGTATTACCTGCACTCAGGCCCCGTGGGCTGGTATCGCCCCGGGGACAGCGCTGTGACTGCACAAATAAGGGTGTCAGACTCTAGTCTGGCATTTAGTCTCCCCAAGGAAGTGAAGGACCACTCTGGGTGAAGCCTGTAGTGCCCTCTAGTTTGACTCCCTCTTCAGGACTGACTAGATTCAATTCCTCTGTCACTACAGCTGGTTCCACAATAGACTGAAAGGTTAATGCTGGTCTTCAGTAGAACTTCCTCTGCCTGCAAATGAATGAGTTCCACACAGTTACAACCACAACCCAAGTTGCAAACTCTGAATTTGGCTGATTATAACTTACTCCTGTGCTTTTTACTTTATCTTGCAAAGTGGTCCTTTATAAATAAGCTCGGGACATGAAGCTGCAGCTTCATATCATCAGTGCACACGGTGTCACTTATTATATTGTGTATATTTTGCCCCGGAGGAAGGTGAGGGAGAGCTGCAAGCACACGTGATGCTTCCAAGTTTATACGTCTTAAACTGACTTTAGGCTTCTTCTTTTTCTGTAGTACATATTTTCAGAATTTTTTTGGGTCTGATTCAGCTTGCTCTGCTGAAGAACAAAACAGTTTCCCTGCTCTAAGACTGGAGGAACACAGTGGTGAATCAGGCCCTTTATTTGACTGCAATGCCTTACTATCAGGCCTACTGCAAACTACCTATTGAAAGCATGACAGCGAGCACTATGCTCTATAGTAAGCAGTTGGAGTATCACGCTCCAAGTACAGGCCATATGAAGAGGTCTTTTGTTCAGGAAAGCAAACTGAACACTCTTTAGTGAGCCA
This sequence comes from Lepidothrix coronata, assembly GCF_001604755.1. Classification (NCBI taxonomy): domain Eukaryota; kingdom Metazoa; phylum Chordata; class Aves; order Passeriformes; family Pipridae; genus Lepidothrix; species Lepidothrix coronata. The sequence continues at coordinate 2,989,513 of NW_016690310.1, read as the reverse complement.
CAGTCCAAATATAGTATCGATAAAACAGGGCTAAAATCAACTATTGCCTCAACAGGCATTCACATATTTTGTCTGAATTAAGCACGCTTGAATCTTTGGGCTACAATGCACTCACTCAGTTCTTTCACAGACAGTTCATGCAGAAATAGAGTAGGCTGGGACCTGGTATCGGGCAATGCACAAGAACTTGAGGCTCCAAGTGGGGAAGGAAAAAAAATTAGGAAAAAAAAAAACCAAAATAAAAATAAACCATATGGAATCCACACTCAGATGCCTTTAAAACAACCACAAACATTCTTGCTGCCTCAAGCTGCAAATGTCGTGAAACAATTACTGGGCTGGGGGACTTCAAAGGTTCACTGAGAGCAGCAGTTTTATTTTTCAATCAAACACAGGAATAGGGGTTTTTTTTCCTTCCCTCCCTCTCTCGCTCTCTCCCTTTTATTTTTTTTCTGAATGAAACAGCACCCAGGCTTCCTGATTTCAAAACCCCTGTTCCGCTTCGCTTGACCACTCCATAACCTTAAGAGAAGCTCAGAAACTTCAAAACGAAACTGTGAGTCATACTGAATGAAAAAAAAAAAAAGAGACATTCTTATATTTCATTAAGGTTCAAAACTACTGCATTCCTCATTTCTAAAATTTACATGAATGAGCTTTAAGGGCTTGCAGCTGAACGCTGTGCAAAGCTTGAACTTCCATAAACTCCTGTTTACTTAATCATTGATTCTGGAAGGCGACTGACAGTCATTTGTGGGGATTTGGAGATTCAGAACTCACCATGCACAGAAACAACTGGACTACTTCTTGCCACTGCCTCACCTATTTATACTTCCCCCCCCCTTTTTTTTTCTGCTTTATGAAGGACCTATGCGCTTTTTATTTCACATTTTCCTTTCAGAAAGGCAACGGTTTAACCTCAGTTTCCTTGCAATAGCTTTTGCATGCAAAGTCTGCAGGGTGCACCCAGAGCTTTGGGTTGCCGGTGGAAGTAGCTGTGCCTGACATGTTTTCTGATGGCTGAAAGCACTGGGGCACGTTTGGCAGAACAGATGCACGGCCAGCAGCCCAAACCCTGCCGTGTTTAAGGAGCAACCAGGAGAAGCCAGGCTGCTCTGGGAGGGCTGGGTCCCAAAGGGTTAAGTTGGCACTGACCCCTCGGTGGAGAGTCATGCACACAAAAATCATGCAGAAATAACATGCTGCCCCCCTTTGAAGAGAACTGAGTCAGATTGTTAAAAATGAAACTGAGTCATTGTAGAAACAGTGGTCACTGGAATGGCATCTCCACAACTGCTGCGGTGAGAGAGGAAGCTGCCTGACCGCAACTGCCTTTGTGCTTATTCTAGCTGTTTAAGTTCTAAAAACCACAAAACCCCATTTGAAATTCCACTGTATAGCAAGGTTTGTGTAATGAGGTTACAATTCATAATAGGATCATTGAAAACTGAAACAAGCAGCATTAATATGTGGACTGCCTGCAACGAGCTAGCAGCAGCGTGATGATGTCATTTTTAATTAAAAGTCTGTCCCTGTTTGATACGCTAAAAAAAAAAAAAAAAAAGAGTGCAAATCAGGGAATATGCTCTGATCCCATCCATAGGGAAGGAGTGTCAAGCAGCACAGTGGTATCACAGAGCACCCTGCGAGCCATATGGCATGGCTTTAATGGAACTAATTCCCACGTACTCTGCTTGTGTCACGCGTATCAGGATTCTGCTCCCACACTGAAAAGACATTAGTCAGAAACAGGGGGAGGGGAGGCTCAGTGATAGCCTGCATCGTGTCCTTCCTCCTGTGGCATACCCTAAATACTACTGAGATCAAGAGGAAATGGGCTGCAGCTCCATGGAAGTGGGCAGATCCTTCATGTGCTGAAGTCAGTGACCACACCAATTCACAGCAAAGCCAGTCTAGGCCTTCTGGCAGAAGGGACCAACCAGTCCTGTGAAATATGAATTAAAAATGGCTGGTACTTGCAGAGCTACTTATTCATCCAGTACTGCACTTCGTCCCAAGACTGACTGACACAGAAAATGAGATGCTCATCCACAAAACCCTTACCTTTTGAGATCAGCTGCTTTCAAATATTCAGCACTGTTGGTTCCCTTTCAGCCTCTTGTGCTTTCCTTAAGGCAATCAAGACCAACTTTGGGCTTCAGAAGAAGCAGAATGCCTTCCTGTGAGTGTCAGTGGCTGCTGGACACATTCTCCACCTCACAAAGAGCAGACACCAAGACCCCCATCCTTAATTCTCTGAACAGCCTTTTTGACTAGAGAGAGGTTCATCCTACTCAGCTAGATAAGAATTATAAGATGTTAGTAACAATGAAGCATGTCTCAACTTGTGTGAAAACAGCAGAAGAAAGATGACCAAGAAAAAGTTCACACTTCACTGTCATTCCCATGTCCTACAAATACTTTGGTGTTAATTTTGCCATTTATTTATAATTTTACTGTTGGTTTTCTCTGCCCTGAATTGCTGGGTTTGGGTCCAAGTCACAAAGACTAATGTGAACAATCCTTATACCAACCTGTTCTGCAGACCTGCATTAAACCAACAAGATTTCCTTTTTGCTTTATAACATTTCAGTGTAAAGTTTGATGTAAAAGGGTATATGGGCATCTTTGAAAAATATCGAGTTGATCATGAGCAAAAAAACAAACTTAGGAATCAATAACTTAAAGTTTTGACTTCAGGTCTTAGTTTATAGAATCCTGCCCTCACTTGATGTATGCATTGCCATTAACATCAGAGATATTTAGCTGGGAACTTCATTTGGACTAATGGTTTTATTTCCCCCAGTACTTTAAGCTCCCCAGACATTTCTACAGAAGATGCAAGAATGGAGAAACCTACATCTTGTCCCAGGTATCTGCAGGCCTGCAAAAATCTTCCTTGATTGACATTAAAAACCAGAGAGATTTTCAAAAGGTTTCAGCTTTAGCCTAAGCAGGGAGTGCTCAGGTGTTTCAGTGCAAAACATCTGGAATAATCCCACTCCCTGAGCACCATCCTACAGGATTCCTCTTCATGGGACAGAAAAAAACAGGACATCTCTTGCTGCAGCAGCTACTCTTGTAAAACCCTGTGTGTGGGGGTGTGTGGCTGCAAGCACACACGTGTATGAAAGGGAGAGAGTGTGTATAACCAACTTTCTCAGCCAGTGGGAGGGAGGGATTACCATTGGATTGGACCCCACATGTTTAATTTTCACACAGACTTAACGTGAAACATGTTACATCAGACCTAAGGCAGTGGTGTTCAAATTCTTATTGACCCCAATCACTTCAGGCCTGTTGAATGCCCTACGCCGTATAGAAGGTTTAAATTACACTTGGAGAATGTTTCTTGTTGGTACTGAATACAATGTATTTTCTGAAGAAATAGTATTTCCTTCTTGGACCACAATGAGCAAGTCCAAGGGCAGACAAATCACGTGTGGTAGGACAGGTTGCAGTGATCTGCACACAGAATTTTGTTATTCAACTCAAGAAACTTGGCTATTTGTCAGGGCATACAAAAGCCTATCTTCTCATGCTAATAATTGATTTAATTCCATATATGCATTACTGTGAAGCCAAAATTTATCAACTGAAAAAAAAATTCCACCCTAAAATCTACCTCTCCTATAAAAGACAGATCATTATTTGCACAAACTTTACCCACTTAATTACAGCCAGAAAAAAGATAAACGAGAACTTTCAAATTTCTTTTCTTCTGCGGAAAAAATACTGGTTGGAAGATTAAATGGAAAGCTGTTCTCACTGAATGCTAATCTATAAATAAAACCCTGAAGGTCCCTAACATCGGTATAAATTTTCCCACCCCTGTTCATTCTTGCCTTACCTTAGAGGCATATTAAGAAATGAAACTGCCGGGATGTTTCTGCCCGATACCCTTTTTATGTGTTTCACAGCTAGAAAAGTGAAAGGCTCAGCAGGTTAAATACCAGCAGAGTAAAGTATTTTTTTCAGATATCAGTTGCAAAGATCAGGGGAGGAGGGGGAAACGCAGTGAGGCCTTTCAGCCTGCAGTGCCATGGGAGAAGAAAAACGAGACAGCAGAAGTGTGTGGTAACACAAAAAGAATGTTATCTCAGCGGAGGGGAAAATACTTTCAAATGCATAATTGCAAACACATACCCTCAGCAGCTAACCCAGAGCCCTCTCAGACTGCAAAGCTAAGGGTTTGGAAAGCGGCCAAAGTATCAGTTTTATTTGAGAGATCAAAGTGATGAAAGAGAGAGAAAGAATAGCATCAAATATGATTGATAAAAAGTATTGCTTTCTTTGATTGGTTTCTGCTCCCCCTCCCTTTTCCACCTCATTCTTCTCCCAAGCTCACTAAGAAAAAAACGTCAGATCTGTGGTACATCTCGTAACACATGCCTGCATGTGAGATGTGCCTATAGGAAAACACCTGCTCGCTGCTCATACCTGCTTAGACTCATAATGGACACGAGATTCCTGCTCGCTGCAGGTAACTGCTGGGAGCTGGAGTACAACCCTCTGTAACACTTCAGGTATTGTCTCACACTGTGATATTTATTTGGGTTCTTTGCACACAGTCTCCCTCGTGCTGCTGAGCACCCACGGAACCAGCCCGTGGGTTTACAGGGGACTCTGACCCGAGTGAGTCGGCGTCTCGTTATTCCTGCCCCGTAATTATCCCATCTCCCACCTTTATTGTGCACACCATCCTTATATAAATACACTGAGGAAGATAAAAGGTTTATGATGGCAACACAGTTGAGTTTATGGCTCCTTTCACACACGTAGGAGTGCGTTACCTTAAGCATAGACCAGCCAGGACGAAGACCTTGGAACTGAAAGGCACTTTCACACGTGGTGGATCCAAACCACTACCAAATGCTTGCAGGAATTGTAGCTGATGGGCAGGTGTCAGGTCATGTATTTAACGATATTACACAGGCCAGGGCCTGCAAACAATGTACACAGTCACTTTATATGTGCATAGATATTGCAAAATCACTTCTTTGCATCAGGATTTTGCAGCCTGTGGGGATGACATTTACTAGAACCACTTACATGAGCAAGAGTTTATTGCAGAATAGAAGACAGATCATGCCACAGGAATTCTGAGAAAGAAGCTTGTGGAGATTACTGGTGAGCAGTGAAAAAAGTGGAAAAAGTATTGGTTCCAAAGCAAGACTAAGAAAATGAGAAATTTTACAGAGAAAGCACAAGGCAGCTCTGAATCATGACAGGTGTTAGGAGCTGAGAAGAGGAGAGGGAGGCCACAGCAAAAGGAAAAGCAAAAAAACAAGCCTGAAAAGATTTGTCCAAGAACCAGAAATTACCAAGGTCTTTCTATGGTAAAGATGAGCAAAAAATCAAAATAATTCAAGAGGGATGCAGCCATGATGATGAAATTGGCCATTAAAGCAGACCAACAAGATACAGGAGACCAGGTAGGGTACGACCAGACAATAAATATTTTTGCAACAGGGAGAGAGAGGGTGTTTTCTTTAAAGAAGGAAAAATGATCCACAACAGCAGACTTGAGCAACTCCCTTATGGATTTGATAAACTCAGTCTTAGCAAGATGTGGTTGTGAGCCTGGTTCATTAATCATTCAGCCATCCAGCTAATCCTGCATCCAATATCTCAAAGTCTGCAATAATCAGATGCTGTCTTGGCAAGCCTGAACCACTGGACAAACAGCACAATGAATGCATCACACCACATAACTCTGCAAGGAAAACAGGAGACATGTAGGACATGTAGGATGACTTGAGTCCCAAGATAAACCTGCCCCTTAAAAGAGGAAAATGCTAGAAGGGGGATGAAGAACAGGAATGTGGGCAAGAGGGCAGGGAAACTGCACTGTGGGTGATGTGTGTGTGGTTAGGAAAGATGCAGAATGCTGAGATAAAAGGAAAGGGGCAGGCACATCATGAAGGAGGACAAGAGAAAGTTTAAAAATAGCTGCACTAACAGTTTCTCATTGCTGCAATTTATTTTTTTTTAACACGTCACCATGGCAGGAGCAAATCAGATGTGCTATGAAAGGAGGAGAACGTGCAACACTTCAGTCCACGCTGGGTGCTACTAATTTGACAGATGACAACTCTTCCTTTCTTCTTCTGCCCACCCCACCAAGTTCTCCCTCAGTTCCCACCCTTCATCCATCCACCTGTGTTGGTGTGCACCAAGATTTCTAAGCAACCTGACAAGTCAAGTGTCTCCCAAAATGAAAGGACACAGAAAACCAAGTAGATAAATGCAAGGGACCCATCACTTTGGGGACGAATCCAGCCAATTCAACTGTTTCCTTGCTTGGTCCCTGGGGTGTTTCAGTAACATCTTTTAATTTCCAAGCACTAATTGTTCCTCACAACTTGCCATGAGATACCTAAGCAATTAGTATTACAACCATTTAACGTGGCAGAAAATTAAGACTAATAAATTGAACAATTTAACTACACCACGGGGAAAGTTAATTCCCAAAGCAGGGATTTAAACAAGTTCTTAACACTGTTCTCCGACAGTAGTAATCGATAGTATTGCTATTCCTGAGCTCCTCAAAGCAAGACAGATGACTGCTGTAAGACTTTACCTGTTTGTCATTCATTTTACACCCTGTGGTTAATCAGAATCCAATACTGACATAACTGAAATCTGTACAACTCTCAGGGCCTTAATCAGTAGCCAAATAGTATTTTTTTTCTGAAGAGAAGGCTCAAACTGCAAAAACTACAAAATGTATTTAAAAAGGAATAGAGCAGAAAGAAAGAAGTGCTGAAATCCAGTGAGAAAACCCAAGTTACTTCAGAAACTAAGTGCACAAAAAGTGTAGGGAACTAATGTGAGAGGAACAACACAACGTAGAGCAAACCAGGGCTGTGAGCTACAGGGAAATAAATCTAAACCAATGCAGAATGTAGCACATGGAGACACCTAACAACTCCAAGGCTGTGAGACAGCAGGATACCACATACCCTGAGCTCCCTGGAGAGTTAGTTCACCCACTGGTTTCAAAGTCTAGCAACTGCAGTTACCAGGCAATGACGTCTGCAAAGCACAGAAGAGCACGAGAACCCACCTCCACAGAGTTCCAGCCTAACAAAGAGCTGTTGTACCCAAGGAGGGGTGTAGGGAGGTCAGGTTAGCAAGAAGGACATAATTGCAGCTAGACTGCAACCATCTTCTTGGTTTAACTGTGCTATCCACTGGGTTTTGATCACGCAGGTGATGCCTGGCATTCCCACAAGCTTTTCCCATAGTCACTCATTGGTTTCCACACACTTTCCTTGCTCCAGTATAAGTATGGTGAAAATGAGACAAATTTGCCTGCAAAGGTTGCAGTCAGAACAATATCATAGCCCCTGTACCCCTGTCCAAGTCAACCTTGCTAACCTGTGCTCATTTTTTGGCTGTGCAGCCTGTGGCATCCTTCTAACTTCTGTGGCAAGAGAGGGACTAAGTGTCCTAAATCCACCTCCCATTGCTCACACAAATAGCTCTGAAATAGTAGCAAAGGTACAACAAAAAGCTTTCAATTAAGAACAGGTATTCAGTAAATCTTTCACTCCTCATCTGTGCAAAAAATTCTAGGCCTCGGAATGGAGAGTGCTTTTTGGCAGAAAGTCTTACCTTTTGGGGCCTTGTTGTCATAAAGGAACAGTGACTGGTGGGCAGCACCTTGCTGAAAACAGGCAAATCTTTATTGAGCAATCCAGAGGCTTTAGAGCCAACTAAGAGATGTTATGGTCGAATTACACATAAATTTTCAGTTTGCTTTACTTTTTGCTCATTATTTTTAATTGCTCATTATTTTGCCTGGCAGTTACTTCAGTGTCAAAACATTCTCCCTAAAAAACTGAAGAAAAAAAAATAAAAAAGGAATGAATGGCACATGTAACGTGCTGATGATTCAGCAGAGGCCTGGTGGTGTGGGCTGTCAGATAAATATCCTGTGAGATACTTTGTTGGCTAAGCCTGAGATTATTATGGTAGAAAGATAAATGGTACTCGTGCTGTTTCTGGGAGATTTTTCTGTCTCTTATTTAGATGATATGCACACGATCACAGGTTGGTAACTGCCCGTGAAACACATGCTGGTGAAACTCTGAGATTTATCATTTTCTCTGAAGGGGGAAAAAAAGTCACCCATTAGTTTTATAAATATAACCAGGAAGCAGCTTTTTGCACTTAAAAGGAATCAGCAACAGCCTCTGCACCTCAGAGGTTGATTCTGGATGATGTTTCAGGCACAGAAGGTCCAGTAAAGTTGATCCCAACTTAAAGAACACAAGATCATTTACTCCTGGAACAATAAGCAGTGAGACTGAAACACAAACCTTACCTCGTTTTGAAAATGGCTTGGATGGCTGCAAATAAACAGCAGAGGCTTTAGCAGCCCTAGGATTCAGGATATGCACTTCTCTTTCAGACCTGAACACTCAATTTAGGATAAATAAATTATTATTAGAACAAGTTTTAGGAGCGTCTTAAATAACCACTTATTTAAAGGTCTCCTACTTTTTTCTTCCCCTCTTTTGACACATTAATAACATTATTGTTTTGTTGAACTGCTGCAGAAGGAATGTCCATTGCAGATGGATTGCAGACACTCATTTACTTAAGGAATTAACTTAATTTGGAACTAAATCAAAGTGGAAGCAACGTATAAAGGTAATAATGTCCCACCTGGATAATTAAAAAAAATAGTTTTAAAAAAAAAAAAGTCTATGGGTTTTAGGAATAGCTCTTGAAAAGGACTTTAACAAGGGCAGGGCTCAGCTCACAAATAATTGCCCCCTCTCGATAACCCCTTGAAAGTTTGTGGATAGAGGGTACAGGTGTAAATATTCAAAGAGACAACTGCAAACTGTGGCAGCTAGCAAATTAGTATAAATCATCAGCTAATCAGAAAATAAACCGTAGGACAAAAAAAGGTGTGAAATTAGTTTTTTGCAACTTACAATTCCTCTGTGACAGTGTAGCCACCCGGATACTTTACCTATACTAGTGATGCTAAGTGCCTGGAGAAAGTGCTCCAGTGTTGGCTGAGCATTCCAAAAGGTTTTTGCTGGAAAGCCAGCTTTGCAGAGGGTTTATTTTCACAAGAAATGTAGAGGCAATTTGGGCCAACCCTCTTAAAAATGCTCAGACACTCTAGAATTTACAAAAATTTCCACAACTTGTTCCCTCTGTGACAACTCCAGCCTTTGGGATGCATTAACATTTCAGATTACTCCCATTACTTTAAAATACCCTCCTGTGAATTAGCACAACGAGATGGGAATCGGCTTTACTGACACTTCATATGCCTTTTCCTAAAGGAGCCACAATCACGATTCAAGTCTTCAAGTCTTTCTCGGTTTGAGAAGAAAATAAATAATAATAATAAAAAAAAAGTAAAAATAAAAATCTCTGAGTAGCTTCACGCTGGTGTCCTTCAGAAACACCCCGAGGTGCTTGAGGTGTCTTCCCAAGCAAAAAGGAATTCCTCGGAATAAACAGCCGGCCAAGGGGGAAGAACAAGTGTCTGGGGCAGAAAGAGAACTCCATGTAGCTGAGATGAAACAAATGTGTCCTGTGAAACAGGAAGAAAAGGGGAGGGGGGCAGTGGAGAGGGCAGCAGACAACTCTGACTTGCTCGCTCTTTCCAGGCTTTGTATTTATTTCTGTCATGGATCTGAAAAGGCAGCAGCAGACTTTGTAGAAGCGCCTTATGAAATGGGGTAAATAATGGACCCCAGATGCCCTTGTTTCCTTCATTATTCAGCCCAGGCCTTCAAAGCTGTTTTGCAGTGTGAGGTATCCGAGGGAGGTAGAGTGTTCTGTTAACAAGATTTCAATGAGCTTTGGAAGCAGGTCCAGGGAAGCTGCTGGAAATGTTTCAGACATACAGCACTTTTGTGCTTTTCTGACCCGCGTGTAGTGAGAAAACACGGGACAGAGGGTGCCTTGAATTTTAAGAAAACATCACCTAAACAATATGTAAACAACAGCAACACTTTGTGTGTATGTGATCCCGTTAATTCAAGATTCTCAAAGCATCTAAAATACATTGAAGGCGTTAAGTCTGAGAATACTGCTTGGAAATGAAGCACAGGCGGCTTAGAATATGTATTTTAAAAAAAGCACGGTGAGCAGTGGGGCCATAAAAACAGGGATTTGAGCTCCTCTCATTTCCCTGGTCCTTCCCCTGCCGGGAGACAACACTGCCTGCCCACTTAGCAACAAAATATATTTCATTTTTGCCTTGAGACCCACCCTGGACGTTTCTCTGTGCATATTTTTAAGATTCTTCATGATTCATCATCAACCAAGAGCCACGTGAACCCCACTGACACATCCAAACACTCCAGTTTTTGGAGAGGTTCAGCGTTGGTTGGCACTTCATATCCAAGCTCCCCGGACCACACCCATTGCTAATAACTAAATATCTTTTCACCAAGCCTGTTCGCTTTTCCTTCCTTGCTGATATTAACATTTAAAAGCCAAACTGTGCCTCAAAGTTTAAAAAAAAAAAAAAAGAAAAAGAAATAAATAAATAAATTAAAAGGGAATGTTTCAAGCTGCCATTCTTCTAGCTCTTGCTTTCCCCTCTGTTGACACCAGTCGCTCTATATTTACTCCGGCAGCACTACATCCTGTGCGTGGGGATGTTTCTGCGCGCTCAGATGTTTCCGAGTCGCTCGGGGTGCAGGGATGCATTGTGCACCGCATCCTCTCTGTCACCGGGTCCTCCGCTCACCGGAGCGGGCAGTCTCACCTTAAAAAAACCACAATGGCACCACCTAAAGGACACAGCATGTATATGGGAAGGCTTATTCCAGGCGTTCCTCTCCGGTCTCTGCCCCCGTGCGCTCATGTACACGCCCGTGCTTTCGACAACGCTGAGCCCTACGGTGGCAATATTCATTTTTCTCAGGGCAGCACAAAGCTTATTCATGATTATAAAATCATGCATACAGGAAAAGACATCCATATTTTTATAGCCGCCCCGATAAGGCTGTAACAGAAAAGACAACTGTTAAAAGCAGCTGCCCTTTTCCCTTCATTCGAAATGAGTGTAACAGGCATGCCTAATACAGCAATTCGAGCAGTTTTAAGGAAGATTAAATAAAGGAAGAGACTCCCTTGGCCAACGGAATGGCAAGTTGACATTGTCCATATAAATCTCAAAAAAAAAAAAAAGTGTTAAAATACAAGAAATTGAAAGCAAGAAGGGATAGGAGATCCTCTCATTCCATTGCATATAGGTAATTCAGCAGCATGTATACTACTATTTGTCTTCCCATATGTTAGGCAATGGTCCTAATTTTCCAGAAGAATGGGGGAGTTTTTAAGAACAAGTTTGACTTGTTCTCCTTTCTCAGCATCAGTCATAGCTTTCATAGTTCATTCTTATAGATCGCTTTCGTGAAAGCATGAAGTGCTTTCACAACTGAGGGCAGGCATAACACAGACCCTTCCTAACAAATACACGAGGGTTTGATCATTTGGAATGTACATTTCTCCAAGACAAAACAAACAACTTCAAAGCTAACACAGGCAATCGAGTCTATTAGCGGTTTCAGTCCCACGTTATTGCATTTATCTGAGTTGCTCCATTTACATCTAGAGAAACCCAGGAGAAAGAAAAAAAAAAAATCTGATCCTTTAAAACAACATTTGTATGTAAATATAACAGAGAGAGAGCAAGTTATTCATAGCAACTCGTTTTCAAATGCTTATGGCAGTGGTCATACAACACAGCTCTGTTCTGTGCTTTGGCTTTAAAAAGGGAAGACTAAGACACAATCAACTGACAAAGACTAAAGTTATTTTGAGGGGTATTAACTAGTTCCAAACGTTGTTAACTGGGTTCAGGAGATTTTCACTCGGCAACCTGAAGTCGTTACCACACCATACGTGTGCAAAAAGCCTTTTAATTGCTTCAATTTGGATACTAGTTGGCAATATTGCACAAGAAAAACTGCTTCTTGATAGCTGAGGAGGGAGGCCAAAGACTGATGGGGCATGAAGAACGAGCTACTTCCAACCCCCCCAGGTCAGGATGCAGGGGATTGGCAGGACTGGGTGGGGAACAGCAGGCTGTAATTGCCTGGGTAGTACACGGGTAAGAGACTTTGATCTCCCAGAGAGCAAAATGAGAAGGAAATGTGTTCCAAGGCTTGTGTTTTAAACACTATTTTCAGAATCAAATTAAGGCAGAGCCTTTCAAAATATTTAATACGCCGGTTGTCTAAGAAGGATGTGCCAGCCTTAAACATACCCGTTAGGGCCCAGATATTCAAAAGACCTCAATTGCCCACGTGCATTTCCAAATCAGATGACTGGATTTCCTGAAGCACTAGGCCTCCAGCAGAAGTTTTGATTATTTTGGCATTTCCTTTAGGAGTTGAATTGGAAGTTGACAACAACTGCTTGAGTGCTCAGCTCCTTGAAAAACCTGGCCTGGAGATTAATAGCTTTGCAGTGCTGAGCACAACAATTGCCTTTTACTCAGTGACTCTCATAATTTACAGTATTAGTTATTAGAGTCTAGTAATAGCTTTTGGGAAGCTAACCGTGCCCACTTTATGGATAAAATAAATGCAAAAGTACCTGTTCTAACAATAAATCTAGACTAAAAGCTATCACACACTCGAATTTCTGCAGTCTTCTGCATTTGTATTAAAAAGTAGCAGTAGAAAGGTGAATATTTTAGAAGATAGCAATAACCTCAAGGCCTCAGGCAAGACTGAAGACACACATAATCGAGGTGCATATAGATGAGAGCAAGATCTGTCATTCCTTATGTGAATTTGAAGCTCTGTGCTCATTCTCAAGAGAGACTTCCTATGTGATTATTCTGACCCTTCAGAACATCCCCTGTCTGAAGAGGGACCTACAGCAAAAAGTCAATGAAAATCGTGTGAAGGGCGCAGTGGATGGCAAACCTACCACAGAGGGGGGGAAAACAGGGCAGTTGTGGGGTGCATCTTTCTGGAGAGCATGGAAAGGAAAACGTCAAACCTTCTAAGCCCTCAGCCATGCGCTGCCACAGCCCGGAAAAGCAATTCTAGCTACATCCCCCAAGCACAGTTTTTCCTAACACTAAAGGCCAGCAAATCAACTTAACGAAAATTTATCAAGGGGATCATAAACCCATTATTTTCATTTCAACTAGAAACGAGGCAGATGGTTAATAAAAAAAATTTGGTTACCTCAAAACACAGGGATACCAGCCAACCTCCGTGTGGGAGGGACACTTTTGTGCCAGTGCATTATGTATTCATTTCTGACTGAGTGGTTATAAAAGCCCAATAAAAAGACAATATATAATATTATATTTTATATATATATAGAGAGAGACAATTCAAATTGTCTTTTGAGCAATAACAACATAGGTAAAGATCCCCTTACACAACAGCCATCCCCTTAGTGACACGTTCTTCAACTCTTGCTAGTTGTCTGCTCTGCAGCAGTCACAGTGCCAAGCCCAGTAGTTTTTTTTCTAAAACCAAACATCCTTTTAAAATCTGTAGGATTTCACCGGAGCAGGAACCTCAGGATCTGGTTTGCAGGTTATGTCTTGGAGTGCACAACGTGCAAAGCTGAGGCTGCGAGCGTTCAGCTCGAAAAGTAGCGAGGCATAAAAAAAAATTAAGATGAACTGCTCTAGTCACCGAGATCAAATGTTCAGAGAAAAAGCCTTAGAAATGTTTATTCTCTCAGATTAGATGGAATTCTGAGCAGTGTTTACTGGGGAGAAGAGATGGAGTGTGCTATGTCTTATTCTTGTTTCCTGTACCCGCCTTTCTCTTAAAAGTGCTAAGTAGCAGGGCTGCAGGGATTATGGTGCTGAGGGAATTCTCGCCACTTTCCTTCTCTCTCTCTCTATTTAAACACGACAACTCTTGGCAGGCCTCGGTCACATTGTTTGTGTAGCCAGGACAAGAGGGTGGAATTCTGGAACACGTTCCAGCCCACATTCCGGATTTTCCTATAAACTAGCCCCTTATTTTAAACACACGCCTCTGTGAATTACCTTTGTGTTGCTATGCCATTTGAAAATCTGTTTCAAACACTCCTTGTAAATTAAAATCTGATTCAGCTTGAGTTCCAACCAAGGTATTTCTTCATGGCGAATAATCTACTAAAAAGACACTGTTTGGTTTTGTAGGAAAAAAACAAAATTAAAGGGGGAGGCGGGGTGGGGAGGGGGAAGAGGGAGGAGAAATGGCTCAGAATCAGCCAGAGAGTACGGGATCTTTCCCTCTAAATTAGCAATTTGAATAACGGCATATGTTGATTGCATAACAATTTATACAACTGGACTTTATTGCTCATCTTGTCAGAGGACTGGCCTACCCTTTTGTGAGTGCAATTTGCATATCCACCTTTTCTGCACCAGCCAAGTAACAGGCAAAAACTTCGGCAGTCATTTGCCTGACAATTGGATGTGTTAATTTGCAGCTAAAAAAAGTACAAAATGAAGGTCAAACCGAGGCAAGTTCAAAAATTCAGCCCCTGCTTTCTCTTACTCAGCTGATTGTTGCACAAAGATCAACATTGCTCAATCTGGTGTGTGTACTTTCAGCTCAATAAGTGCTTTCATTCATCATTCACAACTTGCTTCATTATGAAAGTTGAACTATATCTTTAACACAAACCACACTTCCTTTGTCCTGAATGAAAGATCTGCCCCGGCACACTGGAGAACAGGCTCGTTGTTGATGCAATGTTATCACATGCACTGAGGCCAATATCTTACATCTTAAAGCCCTCAGCACAACCTATGTAGGACAAACTTCCCACATAGAACAAACTACTCAAGCAAAACATTTTTTAATTAAATGATGGAGGGGAAAGGAGCTTTTTCCCTACCGGTGGCACCAGGTTTAACAACCCATTTGTCACAAAAAACTTTCTGCATCTTCTTTCACGGAGCTGCTGATGCATATTAGGACCTACACTCCCTGCAGGCACGGCCCTCCTGGATACCATCTGCATACCCTATTAGAAACTCATTAACTGGCACTGCTGTAACATCAGCTCTACACTTGTGTGCCTAACACTCTCTCCTTAGATGCTGTGTCACTTCCCTTATACTCACTGTCCATTTGACTGTTTTTCCATCCTTAGACGTTATTTGGAAAAGATATTGCATTCCACGGACAGATATTCCCTAACTCTCTAAGGGAAAAAGTCAGAAAAATAAAAAAAAAAACCACAAGAAAACATGGATGTCACAAGACACCACTTCACTTCCCTGTCAGCTTATAACTACAGGGACAGAAGGGCAACAAAACCAGGCTGCCAGACAGTAGGCAGAGCAGGAGAATGGGGAGGGTGTTAGGAAAGAAATAACAAAATAAAAAAGACAAGCAAGAGCCTACTTACATTTGTCATGGCAGGCACCTTTTGTGAGTATGAAGGCTGCCTAATGAAGTTAGAGTAAGTTCAAGAAATGCTTGTACTGTCCATATGTAGAGCATGGATTTCATCTCACTGTATTTCACAAGCCAATTCTGACAACTGAGATAAGATGTGTCAACACCCTTTGCTTGTAGAGTTTTTCACTCTTTTAGCACATCAAATGCATTTTATATCTGAGCAAAATCTCTTCTTCCTGCTCCTCTGCAAACATAGACACATTTTCCTGAAGGAAAGTGCTATTAAACACAGGACTGTATCATGCAAGAGAAGAACGACTGGAGAGTCACACTTTGAGGGTCCATTTTCCAAAGGAGCCCCTTCTGGTTCATGAACCCAAAAAATGCCAGAGGTACTGAAGTATCTACTGCTTTCCAAACTGGTGCTGCTTGGTTCCTGTCCATCCAAAGAACCCTCCTGCACAGTATCACAGCGTGAGTGCTAAGTGATAGCCTGAGAAAACAAGTCACACGTGTACTGCCATGCTGGATAATGCCCATGTGCTCCCCTTATCTCTCCTCCTCCTTCCCTGTGCTGCTGAGAAACCATTAACACACTGAGAGCTCTTAGAGGGAGAACAACAGCAGAGGAGTGCAGGGATTCCAGGTGACCTCCTGAACTCTCCCAGCTGAGGATCAGCAGGCACCAGAGCAAACCTTGTTATCCAGGAGCTGCTTCACAGCCACCAGCCCATGGGTATCCCACCCCACTCTCCATCCATGGGGAGACTCTCCATCCTCCACCTGGATTGAGCAGCTCCAGGATTAGCAAGGTAGTGGATGCAAGGCAGCCACAGCTCCCAAAAATAAAAGAATAATTGGGAACACAAAATTTAGGAAAGCAGGGAACACCCTGTAAATGAAAGCAAAGGTAAGTGAAATGGGTCTGGGAAATCTGGAACCCTCTCTAACTGTAGCAACCCACAAGAGAAAAGCCATAAACAAATAGGCATGATCACAAGACAAAGCCAATGTTAATTATCCAGTTTTTGCAACTGAGACATTAAATGCCTTTGTGAAATTTTACAAAAACATACAAATCTTAAGCATTTGAGCACCTCCTTAAAGAGATCTTGGATAACACTAAACTGTAAATAAAGCCCTAAATTCTACTTATCTTCCTTACCAATTCCAAGGTTTTCACAGAATATAGATTTACTTTAATTCCTCAGTATTAAAAAAAACAAAGAAAAAACCCAAACCAAAACAACAACCAGGAACATCCCATTTAAAGGGTGACTGATTTCTGATCAGCTACAATTTTAATGCACTTCTATCAAAAAACTTTCAGCATTTTCAGAAATTAAAAAGACCCTCAGCAACAGAAATATCACATGTTGGGCTGCAGAAGATTGACAGGTCTTAAAATGCTACAACTGTTTCTTTTTTCATGTCACTGTGGCTATATTTCAAGTCCAGCAGCAACTGCACATTTCTAATAGCAAATTCCATATAAATGGAAAACATGCAAAGCACACAGAAGCTAACAATATTCCACCCTTGGCATACAGGTATGCTAGTTTTCTCATTAAGAGCAGAATTATAAAATTGGCAGTTCCTATAAACAAGCATTTATCAAATAGGAATCTGTTTGTGTTGAGTGGGTAAGAATTTGTATTTAAATTTTCTGAATGTATATTTGTGTTTCATCATGCGTTTGGCATCAATCTGTGATTAAACTAATTTCTGTAATCAAATGGCAAGAACTATCATGTTTAAAAGAATAGCAAAAGCTGTGAAAGATTCATGATAGCAGAGTTCATTAAAAATGAATTTAAGTCCTACATAAAGCCCCCTGCTAAGATTAATTTCAGATATATGCCCGAAGGTTACAGACAATTTATACCCTATTTAAAGTCATATTCCACAGCACATTTACAACCAGTCCTTTGCAGTGCTGATTTAAAATTAAACCAGACACCCAAGGACTTTTCACTTTAACTTAAAGAGCTAATGCTTTCGAAAAGTGGTGGAATAACCATCACTGGAAGATTTTAAAAGCAAGAGAGACAAACATTTGCCAGGAACGATCCCACCTTGGGGCAGAGGGATGGATTAGAAGGTGTTCTGAAGTTTCCTCCAATCCTATTTTTCTTGAGTTCCAAGGTGTGGAAATGGGAAAACAAAGAATCACAAAAAATGTCTTAACAACTGAAGGAAAAATAGTTGTATAATTGAGACCAAATTATTAACTGATTGCAGCTTCCACGTTACATTTGGATTAGAATTAGTTAATAGATAATAGTACAGATTAACTGAGACAGGGGAAAGATAAAAACACAAGGGAAACCAGAATTCAAAAAGCTGTTGTGGAATGGAAGGCAAATGTTAAGGTTAAGAAATTCGACAGCCTATCTTGCTTATGCTGAGATTACTGCACTAAGCTCCCAGCAGAAAACCAGACTTAAAACAAAAAGTTTCTTAAAACAAAAATATGCATTAAAAAGACAGATGCAGAAATGCAGGATATAGTGTTACCTCAGAGCAGTGGGGAAAACTAAGATGTTTTTCCATTTGTTCCATACTGTGTTCAGAGTTTGTACCAAGGGGATGCAGAACCTCAAGGGAATGTCCTTCAAGAATGAGAGCAGGAGTTTAGAAGATAGATTCCTTTCCTGACTTGGCCACCAGTTCCTTTGGGACAAATCATTTAGTGTTATGATACATTAGCATTTTGAGCACTTGTACTCCCTGAGAAGTATAACTGACCTGAAAGAGAAGAGTGAAGAATAAGCATAACCTATATGATAAGCAATAGCTACAGATTTGATGTGACATAATTTTAGAAAACCACAGTTTTCTGCAATCTCTGAGACCATAGAAAATATGAGCAATTAAGGAGTGTGCAACAAAGCTTATGAAGACAAGGGGACTGTGCAGAGTCTTGTACCTGTGGAGCTACAACGATACTGAAGATGGGCTCAAAAGTGACTTTGAGCTCTCCTATTTAAAGGGAATGAGAAGATCAAATCTCCCAAGGGGCCAGCAGAACAGTCAAGAATGGTGTACACAGATTTCCCAGTCCTATCCCTAATCTGCCCCAAAGGCTACACTGAAAGTGAGGAGGATGATGGTGGCGGGGACTCTGAATCATCCAGAGTTCATGTACCAAGAGCATCCTCTTATGGTTAAGGAGGACTTGCACAGGTGCTGTAATGCAAAGTAAAGAATCAGGGAATTAACCCACACACAGAATACATTTGTGCTTTATCTGTGCACTTTTTGACTGTTCTTCACCATTATTTGTTCTCTTCCCACTGACAAGGAAACACAAACAGAAGTAAAATAATTCACCAGCATTTTCCTTCTTTTGCAACCGTTACCACTATGATATTTCCATTATGATGTTAAAGTTAGAGTTAAAAATAAAGGAAAAAAAAAATCAATATCAGGTGGCATTAGTCAATAAATACAGAAAGACTAAGAACAAAGCATCTACACTGCACTGAATATCTCTCCTTGCCATTCCTATCTTCATTTATTTTAGCCTATCCCTGTTTGCATAGGAAACAGGCACTGAGTATTTGGAAGCAGAATGTCTAGGCCACGGAAATGTCAAAATCTGATCAAACAAGTGAAACTGGCAATGTAGTCACAGCTTCTCTCTCCACCTGCCTAATGCCTAACACAAAAAAAAAAAAAAGAAAAAAAAAGAGTGGAGGGAGAGGACATTTCATTAATGGATATGTTATTGTAGGAATCAAACATTGTGGCTAAAATTATCCAGCAAACACAAGCCTAAACTGCAAACTGGTCAAGTAAGAGGGGCTAATAATCCTTTTCTGTTGGTTGTAAAGTGGAGACAAGTAGTTATTGGGTAGGTGCTCTGCACAGCTGTAAAGTGTGAGGGACTTGGGAGGCATTGTGACTTAGACACTAAGGGATTGAATGTGACTGCATAGTAGTGAATAACTTGTTTGTCGTTCATGTGAATAAAATGTGGAAGTAGATCGATGCTTTTCTCCATAATATGGGTTCTCTCCTAAGCACAGTAAATCTCCGTCTCACTACAATGGTGTGAGATCATTCATGCCATTAGTTTCAATGACACTGACTCTATACTGCATGCAGTTTGCTGTTCTCTTTCCTCAGTATAACAAAGCCTGAGAGTGCCAGCTGCCTCTTGAGCCTTAAAAAAAAAAAAGAAAGAAAGAGAGAGAGAGGGACTTTTATTTACCGTGATTTTGATTGGTTAATTTCTCGCTATTATTTTGTTGCTTCCTCCCATATGAAGAAATGCATTGTGGCCCAAACCGACGCACACGAGAAAGGCCGCCCAGTTAACATGCAAAACATTAATTACCAGCCAGTAATGACGCTTTGAACATGGAGCACAACACCACCATCAGCCTCAGTTTTTTCTCTCCAAATGTCACAGATTTTTTTATTTATTTATTTATTTATTTTTAAAAAACTCTCGCAGCTGGGGCGCTAATCACCATCTCATCTGCTGAGCTTTAGCTGAGTTCAGTGTCCCGTGCCCACGGCCGTCGGGTTTTACGAGCGGGATATCGTCGTTGTCGCAGGACGCGGTTGGCACGTGAATGAAAGCCACGGTTCCGCCATCTACGAGATAGGACTAAGCTATAAAGATAACTGCACAACAGAGGAATTTTCAGGCCATTTTAATGGCCTTCTGGCTCTGCTGCTGCATAATTTAATACGCTGTTAAATTTGCCGTTGGTGCTCCTATGGAAAAATAAACCTGCGTCCGCACACTGGCCGTGGAGCCTCTTCCCTCCCCTCCCTGCACTGCCATACCTGGTGTGGCAGCTCGAGCACTAAAATGTGGCTGCATCCCCAGAACCTGGCAAATAAAGTGCATTTTGTTGAGAAATCGCAGTAGGGGACGACAGTAAAATCAGAGAGGGAAAAAAAAAGATTACGGTGCAGGCGTTTAAATACATCTCCGTGGGTGCATCGCCCCAGACCTGGTCTTTAAAGATAGACTGAAAATGTTCAAATAGAAGACATCCAAATTCCAAGGGCATGTTCAAAAGCACTGGTCTCTACACTTCTGTCTCAGATGGATGCGTTGGTCCGTGCACTTGGGTTTCAGATGCTTTCAGAAAGTGTTTTTTTGAGACCCTCGTTTCAACAACAAGAAGAGAAAGTTGCCTGCTACCTGCTTGTGTTATTTAGAATAATAGGAGGGGGTGAGATAAAAATGTACAGAACACCCAGAAAATTTTACTTTGAGAAAACAACCTGATCTGTGTCCCCAGATCAGGTGAAACTGCTGGTGAAACTTGGATAGGTTATTAATCTTCCTATAACACAGATTACTCAGCTGCAAAACAAACTGAAGAGGGTACAGCTACCTCAGCTGCAGAGATGAAGTGGTTAATGTGCAGAAAAAGCACTGTTTATATGAGGTATGCAATGTATTTATACTGTTTCTCATCTCTTATAAGGACTTCAGCAACACTGAGGACCTGGCACTGGCCTGACTACCCAAAGTGCTTGGGCGTGAGCAACAACAACCCATCTGTTCCATCACCAGCAAAACAAAGCCAGCATTACATAAGAGCACAGTAATATATGGCCTTATTAGAGAACTGGTTCCAGGGGTCATTATATGCAACATTACAGTGCTATATAAATGCATATTAATAACAGCCCACGTTTTCACAGTTTGGCACATGTTAGCTTTGAATATGTGCATGTTTTTCCAATAAGTGGTCATGGCAGCTTTCTCAAAATTGATATAGCCTTTCCACTTTGAAAAAAAAAATAAATTAAAAGTCAGCTGTTAAAAAAACCCACCCTAGACACACATTTGCCTGGTATACTGGAACAGCATCTCCTGGGTAAATAATTCATGGGTTTTGACATCAGTACATGTTCCAAAGTATGTATTTACCTGATGGACCATAACAGCCCTGAAGGAGCCTGTCTAGTCTACTGGGTAATATCTGATGGATTTTTTTTCTTTTTTTTTTTTACAATTAGTATGCAGGCCACTAAGCATCTTAAATCACATAAATAGTGTACCTTTAAAAAAGCCAAAATAAAAATTCAGACAATCCAAAACACACAATGCTCTGGACCACAACGCGTGGGCAAGCTGAATAGTTTAGGGGTTTGTAAAATAGAAGCAAGGAGAGATAGATATTTTATACTCTGTAACACGAGCCAGAATTTTGAAAAAAATGAGCTGAATTCTATCCTGGTGCCAGAGACCCAGCTACCAAAAATATTTCACAGGGTTTTGCAATAACCTCATGGTAGCTGCTCACTTAATCCATTGGAAAGAGTGAAGCTCAAAAGCAGTTTCAGAGCTCTTCACCACTGTGGTCTCCTGTTTCTATACAGCTTTGGTCTCGAGTCATATGGGCTGGCCACGTTCACAACTCACACCACAGGCTGAGGAGAAAAGGTGTCTGAGGTGATTTCACCTTGATGGACACCAGTAGAGCAGGGTTTGCCATGTTTTTAAACCCTTTCAAACAAGGATGAATTTCACCTTTTGTCAAGTAACCCAGAGAGGCAGGGAAGGAAAAGGCCATTGAAGGAGTTTAAAGGGAAGGGGACAACCATTAGAATTCTTTACAGTGCCTACACTGGGAAAAGTTCAAAGTTAAAAAACACCCCAAAACCTAAAGGGTGTAACCTTTCCCTTTAATTGTTAGCTTGCATCTTTGTGCTTCACATACCATTGTGCATTCCCCTAAAAAAAAAAAAAATAATTGTCAGCTAAACGGAATCTGTGGGATTTACCTTTTTTAATAATAAAATGTAATCACTGAAGAACATTTTTGGTGTTAGGGGTTGCATGTCCTTGGAGGCTTCAGGCAGTTATATGTACCATACACTCGCAGGACTTTCAGGGAAAAATACCATAGTCATCACTGCCTCAAATTGTATTTTGAGTGCAAAGTATTATTAGTACTTGCATATAACTACTGCTACTATTAAACCCATTACTATGTGCCAATCTATGGTCTATGCTCCATTTAAGTTCCACTTAGCTCCCAATTGAGAACCAGAGCAGGCTTTATGCCTTCTTTAAGATCTGTTTGAGGCGTGAACTTTATCCAAGGAACACAATTCCACAGTTTCAAAACTTTTTACCATATCCCTGGTAACCAGAAAGCTAAATAGGATTCATTGTACGTGTAACAAAATAAACAATCAGCGAATGGGAAAGATGTTAACGGTGACAGGCTTTTCATAACTTCCTTTCCTTAGGTAATGAGGCCACTTTGCTACTTTTGCTAAAGCCCCACTATGGCTTTGCAACACTTCCAGTTGGATCCAGCTGCAGACAAGCAGCCACGAGAGATGCTGAACAGCACAGCTCTCCTCCCCAGGCCTCTGGATTTCAGAGGCAGAGCAGTGGTTGACACTCTCAGCCTGAAAAGCCAGCCAGCAATCTCAGTGCTTCAGTCCATGCTCCAGAACACGTCTTTGTGTGGGTTTACAGGCCTAATCTTAGTTAACCAACACCCAATTAATAAAATTTCTACATGAGTCTCTAATAGGCATCATCTTGAATTTCACCAGCATTTTCAATTTTCACCACCATGTATTTGTGCCAGACACCAGTTTTAACCTCCTGCAATTTTCATAAAGAACTACCAGCTCCTTGAGTTACTAGAACTGCTGATAGTGAAGTCAAGACCTAGCACACATCACCACCAAACTTTACAAGGAACTCATTAATCTGAGGGGAAAACAGACATATATATATATATATATGAAAACTCTTTCAGAATAAAACTCTTAGATGCTGAATTCTTATTAACGGCATGAATACCTCCAAATTTTCACCAAGGAACCAAAAAAGCACCTATACTGTCAGTCTCATAAGTTGTGTGCAATTCATCAGCAAGGAACGTAGCTGGTGAGCTACTCGTGCTTTATTACTTGCAAGATAAATTTTCACTGTCCAGAATTGGAGCAAATCCTTTCTGGTCTGCCCTTTCTCAGCTCGATTTCTGGTCTTCCAGACTGTGAAACCCTTGAAGTAGGAGGGATGTTGTTCAGAGTGTTCAGGATCTACCCACAAACATCAATACAATATTCGGGTTCATCATTGCGAGGCTGAGAATTGACAAACTCAAAAAGCAAATATTCATTCAAAAAACAATTAAATTTAGGGATACCTGTACGGTGCTACTTCCATAGCACATATTACATATACTCTGCAATTACTACCACACATGCACATATATTTATTCTCAACTAACCCATTATTACTCTGCCTCTCTGGAGTGGTTTATTTTTCATTTGGGCATCATTCTCCCCCACGTTTTTTTTTTTGTGTGTTTTTTTGTTTGCTTGTTTGTTTTTGGTTTTTTGTTTGTTTGGTTTGGTGTTTATTTGTTTGTTTGGGGTTTTTTTGTTTTGTTTGGTTTTTTGTTTTTGTTTTTTTTTTTTTTTTCAAACAGGTGAAAGTGAAGCTTCTTCCATACCTGTATTTGGAGCATTTCCTCGCAAATCAGCAACAAAATTAACCACATTTTTTAAAGCTAACATCGAAGTATTGAAGTTTTTTCTTTCTTTCTAATTAAGCCAGAGGAAAAAAAAAAAGAGATGGGACAGTACAAAAAAAAAATTTCTTAAGGATTTTTTTTATATATTCCTGAAATATTTCATCAAAAAGCATGAAAACCAGATATATAACTGCAGTAAAACATTGCCTGTGTATGTCCCATTCCTCAGGGTGTCTGAAGAACAGCATGAATAAAGTCCAGCTACTGTAACACAGACGAGAAAAATGAATTTGAATGTAAGGTTCCTTTATGAGTGGAAACTATTACCTCTAGGTTTCATTTAAATAGGTCCCTAAAGGGAAGCAAGAGGCTGTTTCCACATGTACAGGCTGCACTGGACAAAGTCTAACTGGACTGACCATGTAGTGCAGCCTGACATATGACAAAGTACTTCCTCCTGGATGCTGGGGACAAGGGACATTTCCCAGTTTGCCATCAGCCTGTGTTGGAGCTTATAAAGTTGGAGCTGATTTTACTAAACCCCCCCTCCCCTCCCTGACAGATATTTGCAAGCAGACACATCACCAAGGTTTTCATGCAGCTTCAAAAAAAAAATAAAAAATAAAAAAAATGCAAACAGCTAAAATAAACAGGACTGTGAGCTCCTGGCCATGTGCAGGTTTAAATTCCATGAACCCTTTTGCTGCACCCCTGTAACAGCCAGACAGGTAGCAGGGAAATCATAAATCACCTTACTTTTAGTCACAGGGGTGTACTAGTGAGACGGAAATGAGGACAAAAGCTAATGTCTCAGTTTATGGTTTCTGGAGATTTCATTAACACAGCACTTACTGAAATCAAACAGCAATTCTTTTGACAATTAGTTCTTTTAGGTCAGTAGGATTTTTTTGGATGAATGGTAGATTTGGTCGGGTTTAGGGTACAGTATTTGATTCACCTATTTTCCTCCTTCACAGAATGCTTCAAAATCCAAAGGACCCCCATAAGTGAAAAGTGATAATCCTCCCAAGCTAAGAGCACATATTTTATTTGTCAATGAGAAGTGTGTCGCTTTCTGTGGGTCAGAATTAGTCTGAGCAGCTTGAAGCCAGACAGTTTTCACCCTGATAAGGACATTTTCATAGGTAGTGCTCTGAAGCTGAGATACCATTTATGGTTGCCACACAAAACTGGGAGTAAGGGAGTGTTCCCAAGTTTGTGCCAAAGATTACCTCTGTTGTCTCCAATAACTGACATAACTTCCCTCCCACAGAACCTTTGTGAGAATTCACTAATGTTTGATAAAATCTTTTGTCCTAAATAGGAAGCTGCTATAAAACAGCTGACATTTTTATGTTGATTATATAATTTTTTTAATGCTAGGGTCCATGTGATGCATTTCTCACACTGGAAGAGATCATTGCAAGGTCCCAGACTCCATTTTGATGAGAACTCCTAGATAATTCAAATTGTTACCTGCATTAAATTCTTAACTCAGACTAAGCTACAAAAGGAAGCAGGAAACAAAGGCATAAATTGAGGGTTTAACTTAATACTATAAGAAAGTTAAATTCACCAATATACATGGAATGTTTATGCAGAGAAAAGGTAAAGACCAGTAAAGAACACTCCTAGGCTAATGGCTAGGCTGGCCATCTTTAAAGGTTGTTTATTCTTTTAAAATCTAAAAATTATTCCAATAATTCCCCTTCCAAAGACTAAAAGTAAGTCGAAAAGCACGGGAGTTCATGGAGACCTCTAGTAGCAAGATGGTTAATTTATCAGTAATATCCTTTTATGCAGAAAGGATATTATTCATTGTGGTGAGTGCTTTTAATAACTAAGTAATTACCGTCCACCTGATATTAAGAAAAGATTCTCACCACTTACCCAGTGCTCTGCTCTTTGCATATCTTTGTGCCACCACAAGATGCAACAGAGATAAGGTGGGAAAATTAAAAAAAAAGCAGCAAACTTTTCATGTGTGATTTCCCCTCACTGTCCTTCCTGGCCCTCATTAAGAGCCTCTATTGTTTATCCTCATCTACTCTACCACCTGAACTCATCTGAAATACAGGTATGGAAGAAAAGCAGCAATTTACTTGTAACTCAACCAGCTGCCTGCAGCTAAAAAAAAATATCACATAACTGCATTTCAGAGAACAATCTGGTCTTATAGGAAGGGAGAGGGAGAGGAGAGAGATGGAGATGAGGAGGGAGCCAGCGAGCAGTTGTGTGCTGAGGTAACACTCTCTCCCCCTCCTTGTGGTCTCAAATTGTTCCTGCTGTCTGAAGGTGTAAATTTGAATCTCATGCAGTTCTTCATTTTGGGCTACAGTCTGCCCTCAGAGAGATGTTAGTAACTCCTCAAAGGAGTTACTAATAGAATGCAATTATACAGCAGAATTGCTTCTGCAAGGCGCATTTGTAAGTTCATGTATAAGAGCAGGGAGGATGCTTGCAAGACACGGTTCTTAAAGAGCAACAAATAAGGGCATCTGGTATAGTTTGCAAGAGCAACTGCCAGATATTATATCATTAAGAAGTAATTTTTTTACCCTGTGATTTGCATGGACAGTGGATCCTTTAATCTCCAAGCTGATGCTGAGATCTTGGTGGCTGGCACAGATATTCACTGGGTTACGTAAAGCAAGTTGGAAGGTTTATGCCAGTTCCTATTGGTAACCACCCACATTAACAGTGAAAGTGGCTTTTGGTGGCAACCTGAGCAAAGACAACCAAGGTGACAATGACTTATCACTCTGCTCACAGCATTCTGGATGACACTTGCAAGTGCAAAAACTAATAGTGGCAAACCAAGGGGACATATAAGGTGTTCACGTCACCATTTTTAGTTATTAAACATTCATTTAATTAGTACCATGTACCAGGATTACATTAGCCAATCTTAATTATCCATTTATTTTCCATTTTACTTGATTTCTGTAAATAGCCTGGCCAAGTGCACAAGTGTGAGTTATTAGCAGAGGAAACTGGAGCAGGAAACAGAGATGAACAAGGTTATTTATGGTAAACAGTAGGAAGAACCTACTGAATAACTCACTAAGTGGTAGTGAATTCATTCCACAACATCAGCCATAACACAGGCTGGAATTCTACCAGGATAGTCACGAAACAAATAGACAGATCATAGGAAAGAAACAACATTCCCTGTTAAACAATCCATGATGTGCCCACAGGTTAAATACTGCAGTTTTGTTTTGCCTGTCTTATAAAATGTACAATGGAGAAAGAAAAGTCATAGTCACGATCAAGAGTAAGGACCAGCTTCCACACAATGAATAACAACAGTCTAGGAGTCCTCAGGCTGGAAAACAGGTAATTATGAGGGTCAAGATGTCTCAAATCATGACCAGCATGCAAAAGGTGAACAGCAAACAATTACTCCCTGTAGCTACCAATACAAGAACTAAGAAATTACACTTGCAGGTGACACATTTGAGATGAACAAAAGGAGATCTCTCTTCATTCAGTGTGTTTAAGCTGGGGAATTCCTTACCACAGGATAAAACTGCAGCTAAAGGGTTTGCTCAAAAAAAAAAAAAAAAACAACCAGTGGAAACCTTTGAGAAATAAGATTCCTAATATTGCTTGTTTTTCTGCTCAGGAGAGCATTCTGAAATAGCATCACCATTACACTTACCATGTTCTTTTTCTCTTCCACTATCAGACTCTGTGTACTCAGGTGCACCTCTGCTCCAACTCTGCACACCCCTTTTATTGTCTTAGAACTCTGAAATTTAGACATTTGAATTTCGGCACTTTAAATACACGCTGGAGCATTTGAATAGATTAAAACCAACGCTCAAAGCTTCATTACCTCCTGTAAGTTTCAACTAACCCATCAAGGTTTTTATAGGAGGTGCCTTAAATAAACAAATGGTTGAATTTTTGCAGCACACTGATGCAATGAATGTTGGTGTTTTGGTACGGCTGATGACCCAACAAATAAATAAAATCAATTCCACTCAAAGAAAATTTCGCTTTTGTTATTTTTCTTCTGGTAGAACAAAGACTAAAATGTTTGTGCTTCAAATGTCACATTCCACAAAAGATATTATTTTCAGTCCATTGTAAAAAAAAAAAAAAAAAAAAAAAAAAAAAAAAAAAAAAAAGAAAAAAAAATGAAGGGTTTGACTGGCAAAGCTACTAAAGAACAGAGCTGCTCAGCACATTCATCAATTCTGTTATGAAAATGCTCACTCAGGTCTTTCCATTCTCTCCTCAAGCCCATCAGATCCTAAACTTAGGGGACCTGAGTCGCAGCCAAATTCCTTCACTTCCTACGTTTTCCCACTGCAACTCTACCAGCACCTACCACAGTAGGTATCCTACACCTGCCTTGTAGCAAACTCCAACCAAACGTCCACTGATTGTACTTTTAACCTTCAGAACAATAATGACTCTACTTGGGATGACAGTTTAGGAACTGCTGCTCCACAGCACTCTGGGAGCGTGGAAAGAAAGGAAGAAGGAAAGAAATTCCACTTTGTCATGTTGATATTGGTTGATCTACTTCAAGTATTTGCATCATGGGATAGAATTTGCAACTCCCTGAACAGCATCATTGTAAAAAGACACACATTCCTTCTTAAAAATCCACAGTTTCCTTGATAACTTATTATAATTTACAGTTAAACAGACTTAAAGGGAAGAATCAAATATGCTTTAACCCCAAACACCACTGACTGGGTGGTCATCTGCACTGCTGAAAAAATCAAACTCATTTCCCCTTCTCTGCTTGATTCCAGTGTGTTGAACCATGACCTCCCATTTGCCAGGAAACATTTCCTAAACACTACCCGTTGGTATTTGATTTAATTTATAAATGATTTTTTTGTTAGGCAAATGGATCATTGAATCTCTCCTACTATGTAAGAGATAAAAATTGTTGACCCAAGCTCCGGGCAGCCTCACACAATGAACCTCAGTGTTAATGAGACCAGGAAACTCAATGCATGTTCTGGATTATTGCAATTCCAGTTCAGCAGCTTCCCATAATTTCTCAGACTCAAACAGCCAAATTCATTATGTGGCTCCATTCATAAAACCCTGCTGTACTTCCTACTGGTTGATAACGTGAGGCCTGATGATAAGATACTGATTTAAAGAACTCTGGTCAGATCAGAGCAGTTTTTACACTTGACAAAACAGAAATGCAAGACCCAGAGAAGTCCTTTCAGACACTTCTGCCCCCGCCCCACCTAGGGATAACATGATCCTGTGAGGACTGGTAACAATTAGTTTAATAAGGAAGCAGGAGAAACAATTGCTATTGCTCCACCTCCCAAGCTACTGCATTACAATGTGGTTCTCGGTATCTGGAGTATTTCACAGATATATTGTTTATTTATTTAAGTCATGATTAAAGCAAAGCATTCTATAAAACTAGAACAGCGGGTGAGAGGAGGCAGCCTGTTCTCTTTTCCTCAGAGTAAGGATATCCTCAGAATAACTGAATATCCTTCGTCAATGCTTAAAATGGACCCTCACAAAAAAATTTTTATTGCAAGGTTCTGTTTTCTATTCCTCTCTTTTTGGGCAGAGACACTGATAGGGAAGATCAATATATCACAAGCAAATCCCAGAGTGTGGGTTTTAAAGGTCAGGAGACACAAATCTTTTGGTCTCATTGAAACACACAAGCTAGGAAAAAAGACCAGTGACACAAAGAATTAAGGAAAAGAACATAATTAGCACATTCTTGAAAAGGTGACACGTATGTGACATCACACAATGGCTATAGTGGAGCACCCCTGACCTGAGAGTTCCACTGGGGTCTACCTGCAAGCAGGTTTCAGTCCTGGCTTATGGAGAGTCTACCACAGCACCACAGGCTGCAAGACCGTGAGGAGTTTAAATAAACTCGATTTTACACCGAGCTGTTCTTCCTGCAGGCTATGCACAAACCTTTATCTGAGTTCCCACCACACCTCTGCCTGGGAATGGTTAGCTTCCCCTCGGGGTCATTTGATATGGAGTCCCTGCTTTATATACACAAACACCCACACCTTCATTATGCTCCTGCTTCATTTCCCTCCGAGGCTCGCAGTTCGTTCTGCCCTAGGGATAAAAGGACGAGGCATAAGGTGCTTCAGTGTGACTGCTCAGTTCAGAGCAGAGCCAGAGCAAACCCCAGCTGTCAGCAGAGGTGTTGGGAAGTCACCCAGCTCTCTGGCAGCACTGCAACCCACCCCTACCCACAAACTTTCTCCCAGGCTGTGTTACAGTGCCTTGTTAAATAGAGGCATCGCAGCCTGGCTGGGGGAGTCCTTACCTGGCTCCAGGGATTAGCTGCCCCCAGCTAACCCTATCCTGCTCTTCCCAAGCCCCAGTGCTGTAAAGTCTTTCACTCAACATGCAACCAAAAGCTTTTGAGACAGTGACAGATGCAACGATCATGCATTCCCAGCAGACTGGCAGCTATGAGATTTCTTTCTGAGCTAAATCAGGTCACATTAGCCCAAGTTAAGAACACTGCCACCAGTAATGATGAAACTTTCCCCTGCCAGCTTTGAAGTGCTGTTAGTTTGAAACGCAGACCAGATGATCTATGGCAAGATAATCCATGAAAACCTGTAGTCAGTGACAATAAGCCAAAGAGAACATGAACTGTGGGACAAGCTGGATGCCGTATTTCAGTCACCTCCAGCAACACAAATAGAGAAGATACAAGTTGTGGTCGCCCAGGAACAAGTTCACTCCCTGAGAATCTGGGCAGTTCTACTCAGAGAGTTTTTTTTAGCACACAGAAGAAGAGGTGAATCAGCAGTGAGCAGAGGTGTCCCATGCAGCCTGTCAAAGTTCAGCTGCTGGGATACAGCAATAGAAGGAAAGGTCATCACACGCATGACAGTTACGCAGAGCTTCAAGACTTTAAATAGAAAAGAGTTTATGTAACTGTGGTGCCCAAGTGCTTCCTCATGACAGCCTCTCACATGGTTAGGAAATGTTACCTGTTACGTTTAAGGGACTCTTTTATTCACATTGCAATTGTATCAACAGGCAAAGTATAAGGTGTAGTATTTGATGGATTTGTTTGTTTGTTTTGTAACAGGGGATGCAATCACCACATTTATTTTCATGCTACGGTTTATACTAGAGCAAGAGCATAATTCTGAAAAAAGTTTCATTCTACTGACCCATGCAGCAATTGGAAGTGTCTGTTGATTTTCCACCACACCACTTAGAAGACAACATCTGGATTTTACAAGATTGATATTTACCAAAAAGACACATTAATATAGCATCAATTCATTGATTTTATGTAACCATACAATAATTTGTTGTATTTTACAGGAAATTCTGCTTTACGTCTGTTAAAAATCAAGTTGTTCTCCCCACAAATCTAGCCTAAGATGCTTAAAAAAAATATATATATCATGTTCAGATGAGAAGCTCATCTCTCTATGGTTTAAGTGTTCAAAAATTATCTTCACGAGCTACACTCAGAATTTTCTTTAGGAAGTACCTTATCACTATAATAACATGAGATTAAATAATTGAGAAATTCAGCCTGGAACCAAAACAAACCAGAGAGTTTACACATCCACTTGAAGTGAAATGATACGTTTCACTAACCAGATTAATCCTTCAGTTGCTGCTAGAGGTGTTTTGTTGCTATAGAAATGAGTATTTCAAAATCAGTGCAACTGTGCATTAAATCTATAGTCAAAGAGCGATGGGATTATTATGATATGACAGACATTCAGAAAAACTATTCCTGAAGTACCATGGGCAAAGCATCTAAAGAACATTTTCTTGATGAAAACCAGTGTTAAGTTACTCACGAGCATCTTTGGGTCTCCAATGAATTCCCAACCTTAACAAATTACCTACTGTTGAAATACACATCCCTTTTACCAGAAGTAAAAGAGAGGTGAGCAGATTTAAGCACAAAAATGTACCAGTTCAGACAATTATACGACTGTATTTCTAGGTGTTAGCTTTTTTTCCTCGAGAATGGTTGTGGCAATCACTCAGAATTGGCTAAAATAAGCCACTTATTTTTATTTTTTTTGAAAGCTGCTACAGTCTGGGACAGGAGGATAGGAAGGAAAGAGAGGAGAGGGCACTGACAGTTTATCAATTTTGTGGGTCACCAAGAAACCAAAGCTCAGCCCATGGCAGCATGCACAGGAAAAACCTCTGCCTTCATACAGAGCAAAGTAATTGGTAACTACTCACTGAAAAAAAAAAAAAAAAAAGTTTGGCAAACCCAAGAACTGTCTTTACAGTATTCTTTGCATACCTTACATTTGTTGAATGCTTTCCAAAACTAAAGCTTTCCCATGGGAAGGCAAAGAAACAATAGCAACTTCTTCTGAATGAAGCTCTCCTAAAGCCAAAGAGTAAACACACGGGATGTGACCTGAGAGTTTGCTTTTAACTGTACAAGTGGCTAGTTACATAACTAATCAAAATACCTTCAAAAGCAATTCCTAAGGGAAGACTGGGGGAAAAAAAAAAAATAGAAGGAAAAAGCAAAAGGGAAAGAAAATAAAGGCAGCACAGCAAAGAGATGGTGATTGATAAACAGTTACACTGCATGAACTCGTATGTGTGTGCACATACACTCAAGTTTAATGATGCTTAAGGATTTATTGCTCTTCTGCACAGGACTGTGTAACTCAGAGGAAATCTGTGTTCTACCTGAGGTGCTGGTGCAGGTTAAAGAGAAGGATCTGTACACAGCTCCTATTCCAAAAGGGAACACGAGCTGATGACGTGGCAGCCATGGAATGCTGTTCCTGCATATCCCACACATACTTCTCAACATCAAACAGTGAAACAGTTTGAGCTTCAAGATTGATTTTGAAAGGTGGACGTGCTTGCAGAATTTAAATTATCCCTTAAAAATCAGAAGGGTGGAACAAAATCTGCCTTTTTTTTTTTTTTTTTACGGGGGAAGTATGGAAACTTGGCATTTAGAGAACAGCCCTTGAGGTCAGTGACATGACATATACTCACATCCCATATATGTCCTCCATAGCCATTTAACATGTGGAGTTAACCTAAGTGGAGGCTTGTTTTGTATCAATTCTTAAAAAAAAAAACAAACAACCAAAACCAAAAAACCAAAACAACAACAAAAAACACAAACTGACCCCCCCAACAACAACAAAAACCAGAGGAGTTCAGACCTTATAAACCCCTAAATTGGGCTCTGCCTTTTTGAGGCACCTGTATTGTAGGCAGAAAGGAATTTAAATATTTTTGTGCATAGTCTGTACAAGCATCAAATTCAATGAGAGTTTAACAAGACTGTCCATTTCTGTGCAAGAGTGGTTGCAGGTTTAGGTGTCCCAGTTTTGTCACACCACCACCTCTCCCTTTGTGCCCAAGGCAGGATTAGCTCAGGCATCCCCTGACCCCTGCTGGCAGGGCTGGCCCCTGATTTCTGCCTCCAGAAGGAAATAAGAGGGGAAAATACACTTTAGGGCTTTAGGAATGCCAAGAGGAACGCAGAAGGAATTTGAAAGCCAGACATAAAAATATTTCACAGGTAGAAAAGCCTTCTGTGGACACTATGGCAGGCTGAAGGTGTACATGGGAGAAATCAAGAAAGTTTTGGTATTGGAATCCTCTTTAAACCCTCTACTGGTTGAAGAGATCCATCTGAGGTTTATTTACCAACTGCTACAACAGACAAATTCAGCTGCCTGAGACACAGGGGAAGGAACTTCGTCCTGCTGCAGAAGTGCTGGTAGACAGCGTTAAAAGCATGGCCACTGCCTCATCACCCACAGAGTATCCAGCTAAACCTCTGGCTTGGCTCAGTCCCGCCCAGGAGCTACTGGGGGGAGGCCCTGGAGCTCACATGGTGCTGCTTCATCACCCACTCCCAGTCTGACGTGGGGATTCTCTTCACGGGGAGAGCTCTCTGCGGGGGGAGCCCAGGGAGAAACCTGGAGCACCTCAACAGCTCCTGGCTTAAAATGCAATGATTGCTTCTGCTCAGGGAGTAGAGTTGCCTCAGGAATCCTGCAGGGAAGTGTGCCCAGTAGATCCCTCCAATTCACAGTGGTGTACGAAGGAGATCAGCACTAAACTAGACCCACTCGCTTCTGATCAAATCCAGCTCCCTCTGCTACACAAATGGACAAGACATGCAGCTTTGGAGCAGCAAATCCTGAAGGTACTCATACAAAAGCAGCCTAGTAATTCCAATTCACAACAGCTGAAACAAGACTCAAGGCAAATGTTATCTACAGTGCTGGCAGCAAGCTGAAATTAAGAGTGGAGAAAATAGATTTTCAGACAAACTTCTAAGGAACAACAGTGAATGAGTTCAACTGGAGCTGGACTTATTTTTTCATTATGATGACAGGTCACTAAATATTCCACCAAGCATAAAAAAAAAAAAAAAAAAAAAAATCCTATTTTTGATCATTACATCTCCAGAACAGCAAGCTAAACTATGGAGATACCCACCTTAACTGGAATAAATTCATCTCTAGTTATTGAAACAAAGTCGTTGTTTTTGTACAGGACAGTCATTTACTAAGGGGTAAGTGCATTTAAAATCCCAACTACAGCATTTGCCTCACAAAATCTGTTTTGGATTATTTCAGCAACTAGCTGATCATGTATATTTAGCTGGAAAAGCTACAGCTCTGAAAAAAACACGAGGGGAAACCTGGAGATGTACAGTATAATTATGAAGAGAGACTTGCCAGTACCTCCAACTGAACAGGCCAATGTCAATATTCTTAATGAACTCCATTTTCTTCCACATGTGGCCAAAAAAAAAAAAGTATTAGAACCTGTTTATGTCCCAAAATCCAATCTCCTGGACTCATCCTCCTCACCTCCAGCCCAGGGAGATCTCTGTTATAGATCCATCTTTCTAAGGAAATCTCTGAACTCTGGGTTAACTAGCAGACTTGCCATATTTTCTGACATCATTCTGACTTTTGTATCAACTATGTTTCCTGCTAGGGGAAAAAAAAAAAAAATCATTTGGGAAATACATTTGTTGTCAAGACAACTTTCAGCACTGAATGCCCAAACTGTAAGAGATCAGATTTTGCTGAAGGTTCCTTTTCCGAGTAGTGGAAGGGTTTGCTTGCAGCATCTCCAGATGCAGCTCTTTGCAAAAATCACAGAGTCATTAAAGGTTTTAGGAGACCTCTAAAATGCCCCATTTCTCACTGCAACGTGTTGTCAGTCATGTTCTGCTCTGATGCCAAAAGAGACTCTGCTTCCCTGCTAGGAGAGAATCTCCTTGCCCTGCTGAGTCCCACATCCTAAACCAAGAGCAAATCAGCAACAGAATCTCAACACCATAAATCAAGTCAGGTGGACGACTTGCAAGTGGAGAAGGCCTTTAGCAAAAGCCTGGGAAAATTCCTCTGGCTTTAATGGGCCTTGAATTTCCCCAGTTTTTGTTTCTGTCATGGTGCTTAGTTCATCGGAATTAAACAAGCCACTTAAGTTCAGAAGTAATAAAGAGTTTTGAATATTTAACTCCAGAGCTTTGCTTTCACTGTTGTTACAGCGCCGTGTGTGCGGCCACGCATGTTTTACCTTCTGGAGCCTGTCCACAAAAATAAAGGAGGAAATCCTACTGAAAATGAAAACAAGGAACTATTAAAATATTCCATCTGTACTACAGCCCTGTACAACTCTTCTTTTCTCAAAAGTAACCCACTGCAGCTTCTTAGCCAGGGGCCCACATGACCTGTATCCCCATCCCCTTAATTTTTGGGGAATTACTACACATCTTCTCTCTCCAGCCTCTGAAGTTACTGATGCGAGGTAAACTTTATCAGAATTCATGTTGACCTTCCTCTCTTTTGAACTCTGAAACATTGATTAACTTGTAAGTTATGTAGCGAGTGGGACAACTTAAATAACACCCTTTTCTTGGTACTTTGTTTTCTCCCGACTGGCTATCGCAGCACTTGTAACTCTTTTAAAATAGGCTCTGCTAAAGCCAAGAGAGTTACAAGGGCTACAACAAGCTGATCTTCCTGATTTTTTTTTCCAACTCATGAAAATGGAGAATCTCACCTGAATATTAAGAAAAAGGTGATTCATTTCTTATAAGATGTTCTCAGTTTAAGCTGTTTGCTGCTCCCTGACAGTTGCCATTAGCAGCTGGTTACAAAGAAGTTCCCGAAGCAGATCTGGCCACAGGTCAGAAGGAAAGCAGGTTGCTGGAGTCATTATAAGCAGAATTTTGAGGAAATCTTAGAAATCACAAAAATAAGTGCCCCAGTATAAAATCACAGCCCTAATGTACAAACATCAAAGCCTCGTAGGGAACAAAACAAAACAAATTAAAAGAAAACAAAAACAACAGAAAAAAGTTAGAAGAAATCATTCATGCCCATAATCAGCATCTACAGATGTGCAGATGGTGTTCCACTGTTTCCAGTTTCAAGACACAATTTAGCAGCTTGTATTGGTGCAATACTGATTACGTTTTCTTTATCTTCCTTATCCCCTGCACCTCAGGTAACCCTGCTGGTTTTGTTCCTACACACTGAAGAAATTTTAGAAAGCTGATCTAATGACGAGGTCCAACTATCAGGCACTTTTCCTCCCAGACAGCTCCAAATTATCAAAATCATAGAGGATGTTTTACTTGCTGTCCCAGAGAAGGGCAGCAGGATTTCTCCCCCGGCCTTGCAGTATGGTCAAAACCAGCTCAGGATTTCCATTTTAGATCCTGTTCAGAATCAAGGGTTCCAACAACACAGCAACAGCCCAAATCTCTAAGGAAAACTCAGTTTTTACTGTTTTACTGAAGAACTGGTGCATCTCTTCACAGCAACCTCTTGTCTTAGAAAGGTGTCAGGTTGATTCAAGAGCTGAGAGGACCCAAACTCAAGCAGCTGGAGCTGCCATTATAAAGTGTTCAGAAGATTTACATGCCAGTTATCAGTTTGTAAGTATTACACTCTGTGCCTCCATAAACTGTGTTACCATTTCTCACAGTGCTGCTGCAACCTTATTTTTGAAGAATTCTCTTTTCTTTTGCAGTTCAGCCATTCCCACCCTGCTGCCTTTGAGTCCTGCCTGGTTACAGAGTTCAAGAGATAATTTCTTCCGAATAAATAAGGCCAGAATGAATAATGCCACTAGTGTTATTTATGTATGGATAATACATTCCGTGGATGTTTCCACCAAAATGACTTCCGAACGCTGTTTTGATATTCCTGTTTCTCTAATGAGCAGGGTCTTGTGTTCACAACTAAAACATAAAACAGTGTAACATGTACAGAAGCTTTTATAGTGCCGGCATCACAGCTAATAGGAAATAGTACAAACACATTCTTTTTTTGTGACACCACATTTTTAGAGTTCAATGGCCCTTATTATCTCTCAAAGCAAGATGAAGCTTCTCATGATTAACCATGTGCACGATATGACAGCAGAACCAAAGAGAGGTCAGTTATCTGAACAAGTAGGTTCATCCCATCACTTTAATTACTTTTTTGAGAATGGGGTGATGATAAAAGGTAAAAGAGAAGGCAGATAATATTTCCACAAAAGGTCTTTTAAACTATTGCAAATATTTTTACAGAGTAGGGTGTCAATCTAGTCATGTCAGTGCCGTGTGCTTCTGGTTACAAAATACCCAATTTCAGCAGCAGTTCTTCCAGTGAATTCTTATTTTTGCCTATGCCCACAGAAGAGTACATTGGGTGACTAACACATGGTAGATTTGGGCTAGGTGACCAGTCAAGTCTTTCCCATTACAGACTTGCTGACTTTTCATGTCTTTCTTCAACACGGTCACGTATTATTTCATAAAACAAATTTGCCCATAAATCCTTATTAGTGCACAAGGCACCGGGAGCAAAAAGAACTGCCAGAAGTCAAGAAAAACAAAGAGCTGCTTCCAGAGCCACTGACACTACTACAGGGAGACCTGCCTGTTAGCAACAGATACAGCCCAAATATTGAAGAAGTATCATCCAGCAGAAAGATGATGAGGTATTTTGTTGGCACACAGCTCCAAAACTCGGCAGGACTGGGAAAGCACTTCATGCACCAGGTATCACCCAGTTGCACATCTTCCTGCCTGTCACAGTGTTCAGTTTGCTGAGAGACACCTGGTATATTTGTTCACAGGTGAAAGTCACTTTAAATATTTGTTCTATTAGGTATTATTTTCGATGTCACCATCTGCACCAATATGACTCACCCATTCATAAACTTTCTTTTCTTTGAGAAGG
This sequence comes from Lepidothrix coronata, assembly GCF_001604755.1. NCBI lineage: Eukaryota > Metazoa > Chordata > Aves > Passeriformes > Pipridae > Lepidothrix > Lepidothrix coronata. The sequence goes on along the minus strand of NW_016690310.1, from coordinate 2,951,464 downwards.
CGGGGAAGTCATTGGTGCTTGTCTCAAATCATTCCAGCTCTGTGAGTTAAAAGCTTCTTCACTTCTTATTGCCAACCAGATGTTCAGGGTGTGAACCATTCAAACTCAGAGATATTCAAAACTACAAAAGAAAGCAAACCTGTGCATTTTTAAGGGGAGAATGTAACCAAGGGCTGCTACTGAGTGACACGAACCAAAAATAAAAATACAGATGACTAAGCACACACTTGCCAAACAACTTCTGAGACCAATTTAAGAATCAAACACGCCACTGCCAAAGCTTTGAACTAGAGGAAGCAGATGCTTTTGCTGCTGTGACATGCATTTCCACCCAGCAGGTAGACGGGATGAAATCCGGTCTCATCAGGTCACTGACAAGGATTCAGGGCTAACAGAAGATTGGGCTCAGCCAGCAATAACAACACTTTTACATATGATTTCCTGATACAGGGAAGTTGGATGTTTCCGCTATTTCATCTTCTATTTTTCTTAGGACAAACTGCTGAAAACTAAATTGCAAAGGAATGCAGGCATCTATTCTGATACACAATAGTTTGTTGAAATAAACTGCACAGGAAACCTTCCTCCCCTGTATGGATGTACCGTTACCAGCAAGTGAAGTGACCAGTGCACACACACAGGCAGAGGTAAAGATACTTTCAGAAAATTAAAGGTGATGCAGGTGGGATTTACCCCTGGTTAAATCACAGTCCCTTCAAAGCCCACTTAGAAGAGTTACTGCCGTGAACATGAGTTTTATTGGTTTATCATCATCATATGTTTTCACAGAGTCAAATCTTCAGATGTCTGTGTCTTTACTTGGCAGAAGCAAAAGCCACAGGAAGGCCTGTGAAACTCTGAGAGTCAGGTCTGTGTGAATTAAACTAAATTTTTTTTTTTAATTTGTACCGCTAGCAAATAGATTTGCTACAGCAGCAGCAATAGAGGGGAAGGTTTGCTTGGGAAAAAAGTAATCCTCTTTCCACAAGATATCTGTTTCATCTAGAAATTGTGCACGCTACACTCAGTTTCCATTTCTGTTTGGCTCCCCAGACGTCCCCAATGTCAGCTCCAGGCTGCTTCTGCTCACTTTCCCAAGGGAAAGCTTTGTGTGGCATTAGCGGCTGGAAAGGCAGGGATTGAGAACAGCATGAAAATACATGGAATATAAGGCTCTAATGACAGCAATAGAGTATTTTAAACTCAGGGTTCCCCAGGGTATTACATCAGTAACTCAGCTGAGACACTGAATCAAGAGAAGAATTCTCACATCGTTTAACTCTTTGCTACAAAAGAGCAAAGAGATGAAAAGGGAGAAGATGTTTTGATTAAAGCTCCTCAACAGCTAAAGCCTAAAGCCAAAAGCTCCCTGCAAGAGCCCACTGACCTCACATTTGCTTATGGAGGTTCTGATGCATTCAGAGAGGAGAGGAGTGAGGTAGAGCAGCACAAGGGGCCCTGCTCTGCCTGCACAGCCTCCACAAACAGAATTGTTTAGCTTAGAAGGGACTCTTGAGATCATCCAGCCCTACTCCATGTTCCCTTCGTTCACTTCCCCCGTGGAAGCACCACAGACCCAGGCATACAGGACTCGTTGATCAACCACACAAAATTACTGGCTACAGGTGGGGAGTTTATATATTTTTACAAGGTATCCACTGGCCAGTGCTGAAACAGTAACTGAAGCACACCCACAGCCTTCCTGAACACCTAAGTACGCCTCTTAACTGCATAAATTCGAAACAACACATCTAAAACCACGGGTAAATTAAAGATGCAGTGCACAGAATCTCACTGGGAGGTCAGAAGGAGGTCCTGCTCATTCAAGGGAACACATCAGATGCAGCCTAAAATCAATTGAAAGTGTGACAGTAAGTCTGTGATGAAAACAGTAGTCACCTGGAACGGACAGGTTGGGTTTAATTCGAATATTGGCTAGTATTTGAATAGCTCTTAGCACCAGAGCAGTAGCCAAGACCAACCCAAAATGCTGGAGACAAGCAGGGTTTGAAGGCATTCCAGCCATGCAGCGTCACTTGAAACCAGCAACAAGCACAGGAGTGACTGTGGATGTTCATTTGCTCTCTTATTTCCACTTGTCTCTTAACTATCCAAGGTTTCCTCCAGACTACATAGCAGATACAGAATACCACTTTATCTTTTACATAAATGTCTTCCTCGTGAGACACCTGGTTATCCCAAGCAACAGACACTCCAAAATTTCAACTGAAGACACAGAGAATGATGGTGGCTGAAAGATAAATTGAGGCCCTCTCAAAATTCACCTAAGTATTTTAAAAGTCAAATTATCTACCTGCTCTCAGATGTCACGACCACAGAAAGCAAAAAGGGTTATAGCTTAACATTCCACGTTGCACCGATTTCATTATATGGCTGCATTTTGTTCTGTGCAAAATTCAATAAACTGTGGTTGTGTATTAATGAAATACTGAAGAGGAAATGAAAAGTACATTCAGTTAAGTCTCATTTTCACAAAAGCATAAGCATAGACAAGGGGGAATATAAATAGTGCACATTGGAAGCCTTCATTATTTAAGTTGCATGTAAGCACTGCTTTCATCAACAGAGACTAAAGAAAGGAGAATTATGCCACAGATCATTTTTATTTTTCTTCAAAATTAGATAGGTAAAGATAGCAGACTAGAATTTATTAATAAGTGAAAGGAAGCCTTAAAAATCTGAAGAAATAATAAACTGATCCTCCCAGCTGTAACTCCTCCAAGTTATTCTGTCTCAATCCAAACACCTTCAACACTGGTCCTCTAAAAAGACCTTTTCAATCTTTCCTTGCCTTTTACAATACACCAGTGTTGCTCAATTCATTTAAGGCTTAATTCATGAATAAGAAACCACATTTACTCCACGCTCCTGCTTGGGATCTATCACACAGCTGGGATGAAAGGGCCTCGATTCAGAAGTTGCCAGGAAGCTGGGTCACAGTGGTACAGGGGCAAAGTTTAGGCCAATACAATGAAGCCCACAAAAATTTGAGTAATATGCACTTCTCATCACAATACACAGGAACTTACACTTAACGAGACCCACAAAATATTCCCTACAGGCCCCCGAAGTCCCATTAAAGAGAACACGAACAGAGACTGTGGGCATCAAGTATTTCTCATCCTTGGTTGAAAATGCTGGAGTGGGGGGGGAAAAAAAAAAAAAAAAGGAGATGGGAATTGTAGCAGAATGTAAAGCAGAGCACTGTCCATTCTCCAGTGCTACATGGCTGCTGACCAGAATAAATAATGATTTTCCTCATCTGAATCTTAAGAAACACTTTTGGGGATCACATGCATGTTGCATAATGTTTAGAGAGAGAGTGGAAAGGAAAGCACACTCCAGTCTTGGACAGGAGGGGTTGTGAGCAGCTCCCAAAGCCCACTCATGATGCTCAGGAACACTAAAAGCATCTGTGTGGCTGCCTCAGTTGGGCAGCAGCCCCCTCAGTATGCAGTTCACATACAGCTTTACCTCCACAAGAGAAAGAAACATTCAGCAGGGAAGGAAAAAAAAAAGAAAAAACAAACCAAAATCCATTAACATTCCAAAACATAAAACATTGGAACAGAGCGTTTGCATCTTACAGTGTTCACCATGAAATTCTCGACTGCCAAATGAAATGCATCAGGGCAAAAAATAGCAGAGGAATACCAAACGATGCCATCATGACCAGAACCGCAAGCATTTCCTTGTATTCACTATCCCCATAGCCAGACAGGGAGGTTCCTCCACCCAGTGTGACTGTAACTTCCCTTGCAGAAATACCAGGGGCGCTCGGAGTGAAGCATTGAATGTGGTTTGTGATGCTGATGATTCAGCTCAGAAGTGGCACACACAGAGCCAGGCTCGCTGGAGCAGCGTTCTGCATTTGCAAGCAGCAGCCAGAGATGCTGGGAGTATCCCCCTGCAATTGTTAAACAAATGGAAAGATGCCCTTTTATCCCGTTTCAAGCGAGCCATTACACAAATCATCACCTTCTCTTGCCAGAGCAACTATCTGGGGGTGAGATGCAATTTGCAGCTGAATGGGAAACCTTTGGTTACAAAGGGATGTGCAGAGATTCCTCAGCAATAGGGCTCTCCTCTACCTGGCTCCTGCTACTTTTGGAATGCTGGGCTTGATCCTTCTGCAGAACTATACCCAGTGCAAACTGAAGACATGAAAATGCTGCTCGATCAAGGGAATAACTGCTGAGTGTTTTTCAATGCAGACCTTACCAGTTCATCTAACGGTAACATAACCCCAGCTCCCATTCTGCCTCCCCATCCCTATCTCAGTCTCTCTGCTTAGGAAAGCAGAAGCCTCACCCTGGCAAAACTCCAACTCTCTTTGCAGTCACAAAGCTCTTTCTTGGTTGCCCCTGTGTCGTGTTCTAGCTCCTCTTCAGCCTCTGTATCCAAGTGTCCCCAGATTCCAGGCTCCTTATTGCAATCCTACTTCTCTCTTCAAGCCCACATCCTTCCCTCAGACCTTCCATATCAAGCACCCCATTGGTTTCTTATCATATTTTTCTCCAACATCCTACCACAAAACGTTGCTTTTTTCCTTAGTTGTAACTCTAATTTGTTCAAGTAAAATCCAGATTCTGGTTCTCACCTGTATTCCCTGTGTCCCACCTGCTGTCCAAGCAGTCTGTTCCCTGCTATTGTGCAGGAACAACTCTTTTAGAGCGAAGAAAATTAAATCCCCCTGTACAGTTTTTCGTGTTCAACACGGGACACAGCAATCTAGGATTGCAATTAGATCTAGGAAAATCCTATTCAGCTCTGGACTTGAAGAGTCCAAAAGCATTTTGCATGCTTCAAGGAATGAAATACTGGCAGTATCACAAATCTCTAATAAGTACATCCAAATTATGACTTGTTCTTTTTTGTTTTTTTCAATCTAAGCTTCAAGCATCAACACAATTAATGAACCAAAATAAGATGATCAGAGTATTTTTGACACGGGCGACCAAATGTAATTTCATTCTCATTCTGAGAAACATCTGGATTCTTACTGTAACATCCCTAAAACTCAGCCTAAGGTTGTTACTCCAAACAGAAACCACATACAGCCCTTTTCCCAGTCAAATGTTCTTACAATAAAACAATTGATAATTACTAACTTTTCTATAATCCATGGTTTTCAAAAGCCCTAAAAGACAGTCAAGTTAAATTTCATAGTGGCTTTGGACTGGATTATACATCAAAGAAATATCATTGGGGGAGATCTGCAAAGGTATAAAGGCCATCAGAATACCCAGGTCCCCATGAAATCCAGTGGGAGGAGAGTTATGCACAGGAAAAAGGTAAGCACTGCAAGAAGACCTTGAGTGAATCTGTGAGAGCAGACTGGGAATTTTGGAAACTCTTACCTGAGCTGTGACCTCACTGCCGATTCCTGAATGTCATTTCATGCCTCAGGGTGAATACAAGTAAGTGCCATCATCCAAAATCTTGTTCTGTACCAACACCCACCACAAACCTCAGTCTTGACAGGGCCAAAGAACTCAACCTAAGTCCAGATGTTATGTCCCTTTTTTTCCCCTTTTGGATTGAGAACCTCCCTTTTGGTGGGTTTCCTCAGGTTGTTCCTAAGATGCCCTGCAAAATCATGTCTCATAATGCTGATTTTTAAAAACTCAATGGTAACTAACCACTGCAAAATAGAAAGAGCAATTGCAGTACCAATGACATGGATAAATTTCATAAATCAGTTTATTTGCTGCAATATTTATGTTAAGGGTCAAAAGAGAGAAGAAACCAGACAGAGAAGATACAAGACAACAAAAGGCATGAGTTCCCATCTTCTATTTTATCCATTAGAAAAAAACAAACCCAAAACATTTCTTCCTAACTACAATCCTGATCCCAGTTCTCCCTTTAGCAGTTCACCCTAGAAATTACATGTTTCCACATTGTTTAACCCTGCCCTGTCCCACAGATAGTTCTTGAGTTTTGTCACCCTTCCCAAACAGCTGCTTTTTCTTAACTTATCCAAAAGGTGAAAGGAGGAGACAGAGGGAGCGTGGAAACAGAGCTATTCAGAACTGGCTTTTGGCTTTGGCCAAAACATCGTCCATGAGAGTAGGAAACAAAAAGGCACGATGGGGTGAAGGTTCTTGACTGTTTACAATCAAACACCCAAACCACAAGACATTTATTATTTCGTCTTTGACGTGCAAGTTTTAGGAAGCCAGAAGAGAGTTTTTGAAAACCCTTTTATATGGCATTGAGTTATGACTCACAGCTCTGATGTGAAAAGAAAAATCACCTCACTCCAAATGTGTCTGTGCTGATGGCCCCATCTAAAAGTCTATTAAATCTATTAAATGTTTTAAAAACTGCTGGAAGAAACACCATTTCCACTCCAGTGTGTACATTTGTGGAGCAGTTTTTATAAGCTTTGCAGGTGCTCATTGCTGTTGTTTCAGCAGAACTCCCCCCATGGCTGCAGGGAGCTCGTGCTGGACCTGGAACTCAAAGCACCTCTCCCTTTACCCTCTGTGGTCATCTGAGAATTTCCTGAATTCCCACAGAGAGATAAAGAGGACAGTGATACACGAAGAGGGTAAGGGAGCTATTCCCCAGTGCCATTTCTGGTGTGATTTCTCTCTTCATCTCAATAAACAGCAACTTCTTGCTGCAGCTACAATTTCATCAAAGGGGACAGAAGGACTTGCTGATTCCCAGGAGCATCGAGGATTAGGTCAAGGGAAAGGCTGGGAGAAGGTTCTGCAAGGAAGCTGCCTGCTGTACCCATCACCAGGAGGGCAGTTCTCCAGCTTCCAGCCACATTTGCACACACACACACACACACACACACAGAGTAAATATGCCAAAAGAATACCGTGATACCGCAGAATACACACCTTAAATTTTAAATGGAATTGCTTCCCATAACCGTGTTTGCCTTAACACTGTAAATACGGAAGGGTGTAACCCTTAACAGGTTCTTAACTACACAGAAACAAGAAACAGTTGGTGAGTTTTTAAATGTATTGACTCAGCAGTTTACTACAAGACATGACTTGGCTGCACTGAAAGAAAAGGTTGAAATAAAGGAGAGTTCTCTATAGGCAGTTGGCTCTCACTTGTGCTCTTTTTAAGACTCTGCATACCAAATTTAAATGTGTGGGGAGGAAAACTATAATGAATCTGCTTCTTCTCCCTCCTCTTTCTATAGAAATAGTGAATTATTTATTTATGCAGTATCTGCTTTCCAGATTTTTGAATATCAGTTAAAGTTTTTTGCCAATAAAAAAATAATAATCACAACAAGAAATAATTCCCAAAACATCATCAGTATATACAGGCCAAAGCAGAATATACTGTAATAAAACATAGCTTAGCATCTGGGTGACCAGTCTCACAAAAAAACTATGTGAGCATTTCCACTGAATTAAACAAGGCCATTCACTTGACTACTTGCAAGCTTGCAAAACTGGAGCTTCACGTTTTTACACACAAGACTTAAGTGAATATGTCATTTTACAAGGGAATCTGAAGCAAATGGTGATTCCTTGTTCACAGGCAAGTGGAACATACCGTCCTGGCTGGTCACAAGGGAAAAAGAATAGGAGGAAGAGTGTTTGTCCCTTAATATTCAGGAGAGTCTCACCATCACTGAGAGAACAGCAGAGTATGAAATCAAATAGAAAAATGACATTTTATTTATAGAAATTAGTATTTCCATCTTTATTTTATCCTCACCATTGTCTCCAAACTGCTGACCATAAAAGCACCCAATATTGAGCTTATTATCAATTACTATTAGACTGTAGAGCTGAAGACTTGGGTACCTCACTTTCCAGAAATGCTTCCAGTGTCCCAAAACCATTCCTAGACATCTCACCATCAAACCAGGTTTAATTTCAAACCATTAAACCAGGTTTAATTTCAGTCCAAATCCTTGAAGAAGGCAATGTCCAAGGCAATGCTGTAGTTACTCCTTGGACTCCAACACACAATCCAGTTTTGACCTAAATGGTTTACAAACTTTTAAGCATGGTTTGAATTTCACATCCAAAAACTGAACTAGAAACAGACATATTACTCATCTGTGGCATCTTCAAAAAAAAAAAGAGTTTACAGACTGCAGTAGTAAAGTCAGAGAAAGGAAGCTGGGGGAACTTGGACAGCAAATAAGGGACGTGGAAGACTGAGACAGCAAGGAGGAACTGTAATACCATAGAACAGTTTACACACTGTTTCTAGCTAGGAGAGAGGAAATAATCTTAAGGTAAAACCTGGATTTATTTGAACACTTTGATCAATAGCAATGATGGGAAGAATCTTAGAGAAGTTTTGCAATATTGAACTCAACAGGTTTTAAGAAAAAAAAACCCCAATGAAACCACCCAACCATCAGTGTGTAACATATATAGATAAAGCCAGTGTTCTACATCACCACAATTTAATTAGAGCCTTTGAAGCCACCCACCTTTGATCTGAGACGAGCCATAAATGTGTTATATTTTAAATGGATTATTATGTGTTCTGTTTAACACAGCGGTAGGTTGGAGCCAGCAGAGTCTTGGTGCAATGAGGAAATAACCTGAATGGAACAGTCCTAAGAAGCAGAGGCATCTGCTCTGTGCCTTTCAGACAAACAGGTGACTGGATGCCTAAGTGCTTCTAGAGTCATGACAAGTAACATCCACCCAGCCTGGGGAGTGAAGGACTGGACACACACCATTTGCAGAGTAAGAGTCTTGCTTTTGTGTTTTCAAGTACCAGTGCCAGGAAGTATTTTTTGTAAAGGTTTTCCAGTGCAACCAGAGAGGACCCAAAGGCAACAAATCTTGTAAGGGGCCCTTTGCAGCAGAATCGAGGCAAACCCAGTGTATTTGCTAAAACTGCCTTTTAATTTTGGGACACACAAACGGAATGCCCGTTCAGGAATTGAATCTCTCACTATAAAGGTCTTAACACAAGCCCTGGTTTCAGTCAAAGGCAATAAGACTGTCCTGAACTTGGCTACCTGAGGTTTTTCTCAGCACATCAGATTTTCTCAGCTCTAATTAAGAACAGTAACTGTCAGACAGCTCCAATTAATAGTTCTGATCCCTTGATTTACCATAAACCAAAACCAGAGTTATTTCCGTGAGGAAGAACAGGTTGGATCCAAATACATTATCAGCAGTGTGACTGTGTTTGTAGTTTTAATGGAAAGAGTGTTATGACTGGGCTGATCTGAAGAAAATAATAGCAAAAGGCAGACAAGTGTATTTCAAAGTATTACAACAATGTTAGGGGTACCAAGCTTAAAAAAAAAAACAACAACACCACAACGACAACCAAACAAAACCATAAAACAACTTACTTTCTGTTTTGATGCCCTGGATTAGATTTTATGGCCCTCACTGGAATCTCGTGTACCAATAAACATGACACTATTCCTTTATCTCTTATACCTGCTGCTATAAACTATTCTAAGCTATTAAGTCTCCATGAGCTCTTTTATAATATCAGTACCTTCCTCTGCAATTCAGTACAGTTACCTGTCTAAAAAGTGACAGGAAGGCTGTAAAGGACTGATAATAAACATACAAGAATACGAAATAATTGTCCACAGTGACAGACTAGTGGCATATTTGTTAATAATACTACACAAACAGCCACTCAAACCTCAAAGCTGCTGAAGTGGAAGAAACAAATAAACCCCAGTGATTATCAATAGCCCAGTGAAAGGTATCAACTGCAGGGAACTATGGGAGTGTCAACCCAGGGTGTTAATTCCAATGTTTAAAATACTTGGGCCGAATGCCGGTTTGGGAGGTTTTTCTTGTTGCTAGAAAAATGGGCACAAGGGGAGGGGAATAAAAAAATACAATCCACTTACCACCCCAATCATGTTTCTCAACATTGTCACAGTTGTCACTGTTTAGAGGCCAACTGAAACACTCCCATTATTGAGGAAGACTCCCCATGGAACAAAGGAGCTGTACAAAACCTCCCTTCTGGGCTGCTTTTGGCCCCACACTCCCTATTTGATGGGGAGTGCAGTAACTTTTTGGTGGATGCATTGTTTTCTCCCTTTTCACATCTCTTCCTGTAGAATAAAATGCTTTCTGAAAGAGCCCTTGGTCCACAATACACAAATCCTGAAGCTGCCATGTTAGAACACAGCAGTAATTTAGTTATATATGAATAGTTATCATATTCTTGTTTCTAGAAGAAGATTACTGAGAAAATTTATGTGAGCCATAAACATTACTATCAGAATAAAGGACACATGAAATTGTAGAAAATGGAGTTATTAATATACTTATTCTCATACTACCAGCCAGTTCCAATACTTACTCAGTAAAGTGGACTTTGTAATCAGCACATTGTGGACAGGTTTTAACTTCACCAAACAATAAATGCCTCTGATGCACAGTTTTTCCTTACTGTATATTGAAAACACCACACAAAAGCTTAAACTCAACTGTCTTTTCCATTACTGCTAATCTATACCTATTTCTAGTCTCTGTTTTTTTGGTCAGATTAAGGGAATCCAACTAGCTGCTTTGTAATTGACTATTAAACATCTCTCAATAACTGCATTTAACAGAAATTTTTGTATTTCACGATAAAAACCCCACATATTTTTCATCCAAGTCCCCAGTGCTGAGGTCTTGATACAGCAAAGAAGATGTTTATTAAACTGGCTGGAGCAGCACTAAGAGCATCCTCAACAAGACAATCCTTCCTCCTCTTCCTGGGTAACCACTGTGAAGGGGTTCAGCACTCCTTTGGAACTGAATGAATCATTCACGTGGGATCTTTCAACAGGTACAAGGGAGAAAAAAAAAAAAGCTCAGCTGATTCTGTTCCCTGAAAAAGTCAGGTGCTCGACAACTCCTACAAGCAGCTGAGCACCACTAAACACAAACATCTAAAAAGTGCAGCTCAGATGGGACCATTTTTAGTTCACCTCCATTCACAGTCCCATCAGTGAGAGCTTGGCAGCTGCTCTGTTTTTTTGCAGGGATATTGGTTGTAAGGCTCTGGAGGCTGTAAAGTAAGATGTGTAACTACTCATGTTATATAGATGCTCCTCGCACCTTCAAACTATAAAATGTTAAGTAACAATTACTTGATCCTGCACCAGCACAGATTGTGGCCTTTAAAACAACAACAAAAAAACATCCAAAAACCCACAACACTCCAATAACACAGAAACAGCTCATAAAATTAAGTTTTTTTCCCCTTTCATACCTCATATTTGTACATTTAAACCACACAAGTTCTGAAAAATAGCTCAGCAGTGACTAGATTTCCACTAATGGGGTTTGGACACGTATCCCAGTCCTTTCATCAGCAATAAGGAAACTCAATGTTCCCTGTTAATCAGCTCAGCACAGTCATTATTTAACCCGCAGACAATGTATGGCAGCAAAGCTTAAATTTTCAACCTTGAGAAGGCGGCAAGCTTTGCAAGCTGACCCTGCTGAGGGCAGGCAGAAGCCAGAGAGGCTCTCTGTAGACAAGAAAAGGCAGACACACTTCATCTTCTACTGAGAAAAAAATTCAATAAATCTGACCTACTGCTAAAGCCGCGAATAAGGAAAATCACCAGACTGAATCCGAAATTATGGATGAGGACTGCTCAGCAGAGAGATAACAGGAAAGGTTGGAAGGGATCTTTAAACTCCTCCAGGTTAATGGAGTTAAACACCCACAGGCAATAATGCATCAGCCTCATCCCTTCATAATCAATAAGAAGGAGAGGCACAAAGACAAGAGTGAATCGAACAGCTCTGCTCCGAGCAGAGGAGGTTCCTCTGTTTTGAGCAGTTCTCAAACAGTAAGCAACACAAAAGTGAGGCAGAAAGAGGCATCACCTCCCCCTGGGCTGCAGTGGAAGAGCTCTTTGAGCTCATCTTCCCGATGAGAGCAACAGCACATAACTGCAGGTTCTTAGCTGGAGACGTAAATATAGTTCCATGCCCAGATATTGTCATTCAGAGACACTATTTGACCCCAAGTCATAAAATAACTGTGCTCAGAACAGCAGGACAGACCAAACCAAGCTTCTGCAATAGGGTGATTAAATTCTAATACATTCCAACGTGCAATTTTAATTTCAGCACCCAGAAAGTGCTTTGCCATAGACCATCAACAGGCCATTGGTTTGCACAGTTGTATTTGTATTCCCACTGAAATTGCTCCAAGGAGATGAGATCTATAGGGTGTCACAGAACTTAAAAAAAAGCTGAATTTGCTAATGTGCAAAGGATTTGATTTGCTTTTACATTAAAAGTAGAAGTTCTCTACTTCTGCTTAAGCAGAGCAGATGGGGCATAACAGTTGAAATAGAAAGACATCAACACAGGCTGAGGGAGGGAGCACTCATAATAATTATCAATTTATGTTTCTGCAACAGAATAAAAGTCACAACAATAGATAGGTCTAGCCCCACTCAAAAAAAGACACATCTGTTTAATCAGAACGTGAATACTGACCAGAACAGCAAAACTAACTACTTTTAATTCTTTATATACTTGGTTCTGTTATTAAACATGTGACTATTAACACATGAAAAAGAAAAAAGTTTTATTTGAGGAGCTGAACAGACTAGGAATTTGTTGGGAAATGAAGTTTTCCTTGTAAAATCACTTTTGGTTTGTACTTTAGATCTGCCTCTGCTTGGTCAGGTGCCACCAAATCTCACTTGAATCAAGTCTCCTTTGAGTAACACAGTAATCATCGCTTTCTTTAAGGTTAAACCCCCTACATTTCTATCCACATCACTTCAAAGCCATGCCATGGGGAAACATGGAAGTGGCTGCAGTAGCCTCCTAAAAAGACCAGCAGTGTGCCAGAGGTGACTCCAAGCATCCTGTCACCTGGGAGCACCATTCCTATTTCAGTGTGTGGTAATACCAGTTATTCAGGCTCTCAAGCAGGAAAAGTCTGTGTACGAACACATTTTGTGAATATATGTCATTTCTTATCTGTAAGTGAGGTTTAGTGGTAGGAGCACAGGGCCAGGAATTCTCCATCCAAACACAGGCTCTGCCAAAGCCTTGCCAAGCTCTTTGAACTACTTTTTGCTTCCTTTTAATAATAATATTAATACTCAGATTCTTATGGTCTCACAAGATTAGAATGGCAGTGTTAAATTAACCTCAGATACACAGAAATATGAAAACTTTTGCTATGGCTAAAAGTTAAGCACATTTTAAAATTAGGCAAGCGAGCACATACCTTTGCAAAAGCCACATTGATTCGTCATATTCCGAAGCAGTTCCATGCCATGTGCCATAATGGCATCAATCACACACTCCCAGCACAGCTAAAATTCAGCAGCAATATGCTGAGTAAAGGAGGGACTGTGCATTCAACAGCAACTCAGCCAAATGCTTTTCAGGATCCATTTCACAGCTAGGAAAATAGACGGGAAAACCTAATTTTTTTTTCAGGGTCAGAGGCTGAACTGGATTTCCAGAGATCTTCCCTAAACCACAGCTAGAACTCGGGAACTTTTTGTAGCCTATAACACAGGGCATGAATCCTGGCAGTTGGCTCCAGAACAGGCAACTCAGCCTTCCTTTCTAAAGAGGAGGTAATTAGAAACACGCTTGTTATCAATAATTGGAAATAATTACCAGGTGAGGTTGCTTTCTACAAAGCACCTGATTCCCCCAGCATGCCCAAATACAGCCAGCACAAAGAGCTCATCGTTCAGTAATCCCAGTTTTCTATCTGTCATGCAAATCAGTGCAATATATAATAACATCCAAGTTATTCCTGTGCACTTCACTGGCTTTATTGGCTCCCCCTGAAGTGAATTCTCTCACCCTAATGCAAAAGCAATCAAAATACAAACGCTGCAAGTCAGCTTTTAGGAGAATGGGGCACCTCTCCTCACAAATAGGGTGCCATATGGATTCCCTTCATGAATATGGGATTTCCTTTGAAAGTCACAGAATGCTTTCAGCATTTAATGGCTGGTGCTAGTGCTGCTCAGGTTCCTTTTGTGATTTGTACCCCCGGGACACATTGCCCCCTGCACCACCAGCTTTTTTCCTTATTTTTCACCCCCCATTATCAATCTGTGTAAATAAGATGCACAGCATCCGCTAGTTCATAAACACACTCTCACTTTGATTACACTTTCAGTTTCCAAGTGCAGAGCTGGCTAACTACAAAGAATAAATGTGTTTGGGGTTTCAGTGTGCTGGCCTTGGAAGATTGTTCACAAATACATGATTCATATCCGATCCTGGACATTAACACTTTCCTTATGACTCATGCATACAGTTAAACAATCAAACAGAACGCTTATTGAAGTTTTGTTTGACGTGCATAAAGCACCTATTATGAATATTTTTCAATTTAATTGTTTAACGGGGTTGATCCTATTATTAGCTGCAAGGAGGGGATGTTTCCACTTCTGTCTCGAAATAAATACAAGCTTTTGAATTTACTCTGACTTATATTTAGAGTCTTTCAGCAGCAGTTCAGAACATAAATAATGAGAAGACATTGAGCACTGTATGGAACAGGGTATGTACCCTAACAACCTACCCATAGTGCATTATTTGAATTGATAGAAGGCAACTGCCCTATGTCTCTCATTCTATAGAACATGGTGTGCACAACATGCTGATCAACACACCATTTCCTCGCATTGTTTTCCTCTCCAAAGTGAAGGATAAACCAGAAAATTTGTCCTTCCTCACACAATAGACTCTTTAGGTCTTCTATCTGGTCCCTACACATTAGGATGTTCAGTGCAGTACAATTCCCGGATAAATTATAATGAGCAACTGGCAAATCTGAAACCAGTTAAGAGTTCAAGTTCAGTTAAAAAAAAAAACCCTCAGGGGTTATTTTTAAAACGTTATCCTTCACAATTTGGTCTTCTTTTAAAGTTTGTAAAGTCATCATAATGGGGCACTATTTGCAGTTTCACTGGGAGAAAAACCCCAGCTCCAGCTCCACACACAGGATCCATGGAAGTGCTAAGTAGAGCTTGTGAGAATCACACTGTCATGCAGATATACATTCAGGTGAAATGTATGATTTTCATCTCCAGTTTCAGCCTGCAGGATAGTTTCTTGTCTTGGGACATGAATGTCTGCCTCGAGTGTGTATTCTGTTGCCTACATGCAGCTTTCAAACCAGTTTTACAAATCTGCTCCTATCTTTGTGCAAACTATTTCTAAACAACCATGGAAGTAAGTGTTCTCCACTGCAGACAGAGCTTTTCAGTTTGCTCCATCGAGCTTTTCCAAATGATAAATCCTTCTGCAGTACTAGAGGACAAATTCAGGAAGCACACTGATGACACAGGAACATATTATGGAGAGGCTGCTCTTGTCAGTAACCCATCAAGTGATGAGTAAGAACCTCCTGGGCTTCATCCTAACCCTGTTGATGTTACTCACAAAGCAGTCACCCCATGGGTGCAAGGTTGACCTTAAATTCAGAGGTTGGCTCTGCCATGAAAATACTTTCACTCTACCCACTGACACCGTGTGATTTCTAAACACTTCCCAGCTCTCCGTGTCCCTCCCTGGTTGCAGTTGTGGTCCTGGACACGTTGTCTTCAGCAGCTGACCTTGCAGGGGCAGGAACAGTGATTTGCTGGTGTTGACAAAGCCTTTCTGCCGCTGTTTCAGCATGGCTGGGCAAGGACAGAGAGCACGGGGGAGTCGCTCACAGCACGGCACAAGTACCAGGCATTGCCCCCACGTGGCTAATCACTCAATCCCAGAAAACTGCACTTTCCTTAAAATAACGTTAACACTTCATCCGTGTCTCACTATTGGGGAGAAAACAGAAAATACTCCCGGGATGAAGCACCGTCCCTGGTTTTCCTCTCAGGTTTCCACAGGCGTTAAGGGAAAGGGAGTGGTGCCCGTGCTTCACCTGTTTGCTCTGGGACTCCAGCCCGCTTCCAGTCACCACATCCAGCTGAGAGGGACACAACCAGACTCTCTTGTCCCCTGCCAACCCCTTCCTCTGGCTTCTCCCCCCACCCCGGCCTGCCTGCCCAGGGCCAGGAGGGAGGAACACGCCAGGATCGCAGCCATGGAGCGGTGCCACGGCACACACCTGGTGCTGGGCACCTGCTGTGGCCGGGATTCCAGGGGGCACCAGGCCACGGTGCCTGGCAGACACCTGCCCAGCAGCCAGGAGGGACCAACAGGGGTGTCCTCGGGAGCCATCACCCTCCTCCATGTCCCTCGGGAAGGCACTGCTGCATTCCCACCCTCACAACCTGATGCAGCGAGGGCTCCGGGTTTCCGTGCCCCTCCATTCCAGACTGACTCCCGAAACACAGGCCAGCTGCAAGGCTTCACCTCATGAAACACGAGCCAGCTGCAGGTTTCACCGTGTGTGTCTCTTATCTCAGCACCAGATGACC
>NW_016690310.1:2895797-2935015 GCF_001604755.1 Lepidothrix coronata | reverse complement strand
AAAAAAAAAAAAAAAAAAAAAAAACCCCGAAGGGAAACAAGGAGCAGGGGAAGCAAGGAGCAGGGGAAGCGATTCTCGGTGTTTTCGTGTGCCGCTTGTTGCTAGGAAAAATATTTCCTTAGTATCTCTGTGGGCTCTGCAAGTCAGCATCCGTGGAGCTCTGCTGGTTGCCAGAGAGTATAAAACAGCAAATGTCAGGAAAAAAATAGGAAGAAGAAGTAAAGCTTTAAGAATGTGCCCCTTAATGAATGTCTGCCCCCTCACACTGTCAGCAAGGAGACACATGCACCTCCTGTCTTTGCTGGAACAAATCTTGGAAGCTTCTTCCCGAGGTATTTTGTCTAAGTCATATTATTTTGCTGTCTGGGTTTTATTTTTTTTGAAGGTTGGAAGTGGTTCTTCGCGTCAGGGCAGCACGGGGTGGAAGAGAGCCCCTCTTTGCCTACTGCCGAGCATTGGGAACGGGCAGAAGAGAAAGGGCAGGAAGGGACCCAGCACGGTGGGAGGCAGAGCAGCCTGTCCCCGGAGATGATGGGACCTGAGCCACCACCTCACCGCCCTGGTGCCACCAGTGACACTCCCAGTCATAAATGTACCAAATACCCCGGAGAGGGAGGCTGAAAACCCCTCTGCTCTGGACACCCCATGAAGCTCTGAAACCCCTGTGTCTCGTGACATGGTGTTCCAACCTTCCTAGAGGCCAAAGGGTAACCCATTCCCTGGGCCAGCTACTCGTCCATCCTTCTGCCAACAGCTGGGGCCAGTGATGATGATGAAGAGCTGGGGGTGGAGAATTTGAAGCTGGTTATCGCTCAATTTGCTTCATGCCAACCACAGAACAATTCAGTGTATCTGCCTGAGCTGGATGTGTAACCCTCATTAAATGGTTTCCAGTCCCCACTGATCACCCTCCAAATTGTCCTGTGGCTGCTCCCATTGCTGACTGCTGCTTGAGTTCTCACATGGTGCTCTTTGAATTTTCAGTTTTTCACAATAAAGTGGTCTTCTCCACTCTCTTTGCATTGTTTTATAAGCCATTTGTTTTTAAGTAAGACTCTTTTTTTTCTTACAAAAAGAAAGAGCAAGACTTTGTCTGAATACAAATCCCATGCCCGACAGTGTGCTGACATTTGTGCACAGAGATGTGCTTTCCAGTTTATTCTATTGTGCTTTACTTTTTCTTTTTTTTTTTTATTTTTTTAAAGTAGTTCAGTGGAAAGTTTGGATGATTCCAGGCGAGTATCCTTTAACACCACCACAGAAATAGCCTGAAAAACTGGAAATACATCTCAGTGCTGCCAGAGGAGTTACGGGCTGTAGGTTCCTTGCTTTTGCTTTATTTAATGCAAGCTATCCCCCCCCCAAAAAAAAAAAAAGACAATTTTTATGGCTGGTAATCAGAGATTAAATTCAGGTAGCAGCAGCACCTGTGTTTTTCTCCACCTTGGGTATATTAATGCCAGTGCAGGATTCCTGCTATCTCAGCCACCTGTCTTTTTAGAGCCCTCCATTGGAGCCAGCACGTGGCCCGTGTTGCAGCAGGTCCTGATGTCCACCAAGGACTGTGACTCCATTTGTAGTGGTACAATTCCAGCCACGAGTCCTTGCTGATGCCCGGCAGAGGCTGGGCACGCAGGAGGATATAAGAATATGGATGCTTCCACTGATCTGGATTTATATTCCCAAACTAGTTGCCAAGTTGTTACCTGACCGCACACCGGGTTTGCCCCAGAACATCCCAGGTAAAAGGCTGGAGCATTAATCCACGGCGCCATCTAGCTCCCACTGGAGGAATATTTCCATTAGCACTTTTCCCACACCATCGGGTCTCAAACCTTGCCTCGCATCTCGCACAGACACACAGGAGATGACAAACGGCAAGAAAAAACGAATGTCATTGTCGCTTCTTGACCTCCTGGGAGCCAAGAGAACTGGAGCAAGGCAAAGCACCTCACAGTCCCTCCTGTCCCTCTGGGTGGACCTTCTTTTCTTGCTCCGGGAATGACAAGTGGCTCGACCCAAAAACCATTTTAAGTACCTAAACTCCCCCTGTCTTTCTTCCCCAGAGTCCTCTCACCCTCAGTCTCAGCAGCCTCTGTCACAGCTCTGGGCCACCTGGGCTACCATTCTGCGAAGGGCAGTGGCCAGAACGTGCAAGAACATTGATAACAGGAGAGCAAATACATGAATAATTGCAGCTGACCTTTAATTTCCACTAATTGCATATAACACACGGATCACATGTCATCTAATTTGGTTAAGCCACGAATTTTCCATCTAAAATATTAGAGGTGATTGGCAGATTTCAGATAGACGGGAATTCAGGCCCATTTCATATCAAGAAACAAAATCTGAAGGCTGCCCATTTCTTCTCTCTGAACAACCTTCATTCACCAGGCTCTCAGCCTTTGAGCCTGTTTGCTAAACAGGAAGACCTCCATGGCTTTACCTAAAAATTTTCAGACCTGGGGATCTCCTTGTAGCCCCCAAGCAGAGAGAAGACAGGCTGAGATCAGACAAGCCAGGAAAGCAGTGAGACAGCTGTATAACCACAGGTAATATGCAAGCAAAAGACCAAATTTAAAGCTCCGACTCAAGTCTGCAGGACATTTGCCAACCTGTGAGTTAGGCTCCAGTGATGTATGGAATATATTTGCTCTGAGTCTATGCTCTGCTGTATGCCAGAAGCTTTTAAACCATCTTTACAAATATGTTCCCATCTTTTGCCAAGTGAATGTACAGTCTTTTTCCCTCACGTTGGTATCTACAGCTGTTCTTACTAACTCCATGATTTCTGAGGCGGCAATTACTCCTCAATATTCTCAAATATTTGTTTGGTGTCCACCAAACTCAAATGCTTTCTTATTTTAACAAAACAAGCATTACTTCCATATTGACTTTGCATGTGTGCTTTACAAAGAGATCAACAAAACTGCTTAAAAGTACTTCAGTGATCAGTGGTTTATGAGCCCTGACGACTGGCAGACTGGTCTGTTCCACTGCATTATTCTGCAATTAGCTGTTTGTCCACTCTCCTCTGCCTCCACTCCCGTGGAGTGATCCTCTGTGATCGTTTGTCCAGTGTAATCCTTTCTGCTCCCACGTACCTGCCACGCTCTGTGTCTTCCCCAGCAGTGACTTCTGTAAGCTTGGCCTGTTCTCTCTGCTGGAGCTTTTCTGATGTTACACGTAATTCTTTATTTTTTCTCAGGTACTGCAAGACACCTCTTTTCCTGCAACCACTCCCTTGCAGACAAAGACTTTCCTAGCTGTGGATATTCCTCCAGATTTCAGTTCTATACCCAAAATGCAGAGGTTCACTTGTGCCAGGGCCCCTCATTCCATGCCACACACAGAGTGCTCCAGTGCAGCTCCTGCTGTCCAAAAGAAAAGGTGGTATTAGGCTCTCAAAACCTGGTGAGGGCATGCAACCAGCTTAGATCTGCAAGTATTTCCATAAAAAAATAGGAACTCTGTCATCAGCACCTAACCCTAATGTTCTTTTGGTCTGCTGTCATGTCCTGACCTCATTCCTCCTCATCCTTTAAATTACATGGATGGGTAGAGTGAACTGCAAGCCCTTCTCTCTGGTTTTAAGTAACAACATTTGATAACGCAGATCGAGCCTGAAAGGAGGTGAAGCAAAACCAGGTGTTGCCCTGTTGCAGGACATCAACTCCACGAGAAATTCCACATCCAAGAAGAATGGATAGGAAGGTCCTTGCGACTGCTTCCGTGTATCATATTTAGTGCACTCAAGTCCTGGTGTTCGTTATCTTTTAGGCTCAAGTGCTTGTCAGATAAGAATAAAGAGGATTCCTCCTTTTCCAGGGGTCACAGCTGTACATGAGGTAAAAAACTAAAATTAAACCCGACGACTTTCACTAAGGAATGCAGGAAGTGTTGTGATGTATTTTCGTTGCAACCACTTGAAAGCAGAATTGCCGTGGAAATGAAACAACTCCAAATACACTGAACTTGCTGACTCAGTGGATCCAGGCAAAAAAAAAAGAAATTACAAGTCAGCAATTTCAAGCAACAGCAGCACCAAATGTACTGTATCTGCAATACTGATGTAATGTGCATTGCAACATCAGATTTCCCTGAATACTGTGCTCATGAGTTTGATGAGCCACAGCTTTTAGATGAAGCTGAGGATTTGCTGCACGTTACATAAGGGAATTTTCCTGACACTGGTAGATGTTGGACCCACCCAACTGCTCAAGAAACAGGCCATTTAAAGGGAGCAATTTCCTCCAGCTTCCTTCTGACCCTGACCTGAGGCTCACAGCAAATTAAAAGCAAGCACAGATCTAGCCAATTCTCCTAACGGATCCAGAATTATCAGCATTGCAGCATTTGCTTTTCAAAGCAGCTTATGCAAATACCATATGCAAATTGCCTTTTTTGGTCATTTTTTCAAGCAATTTCCTGATTTTTATCAGCACCTAATAAGCAAAATATTAAGATAAAAATGGGCCTATCTTCGCTTTAAATTTTCCATTTAATGTTCTGCTTTAACAGTGGCCATAAGAAATTATTAGCAGCTGTTAAAAGGCTCTTAAAAAAAATAAGATATATTCTAAAACAGAAACTCATTTAGAGGCTGCAATTTTAAGCAATTAATTAGAGTCTGTACTCATCTATAGCTATGATAGGTGAGAGAACAGAGAGTGGCAATCAGGAGGAACAATGTCTCTGGTATAGGGAAGAAAAACAGAAGAAAAACCTATGAGAGAATTGTGGAAGAATGGCTCCTGCTTTAGTATTATAGGACATTTCTGCATTCCTGAAGCTGCACACATTGTTATTTGGAAGTGTAGTGATCAGGAAACTTGACATTATATACAATCAATTTATGCCAAATATTAATACAAGTTATTTGTAAGGAGGGTAAGCTTATATAAAACATGAGTTGTAAGGTTCATTTTCTCCTTTGCACATTATATTTGACAACTATGAAATATAAAGTACCCAGAAATGAAATATAGAAACTCACCAGAACTTATTTTTTCCCTTTTTTTTCCCCCCTCTTAAAAAATCTGGCCTTACTGTCTACTTTTCTTTCTTTCTTACTACTGTCACTACTTTTCCTTACTTTCTTACTGTTCTTTCCTCTCACTTACCTGAGTATTGCTTGTTGTCTGTCCAGAGCTCTCTGCTCTTCTCTCTCACAGCAATTGCTTCTGTTAATTTAGCCCCCATCACGGTCACCCTATTCCCACTTCCACTTTCCCTAATTTTTCAGCCACTGAAAGTGTGGTTGAGAACAAGTTCACACACAGACAAATATTTCCCCCTAAATGTTTAAAACCCCTGACGCTGCTCTGCTACAAGGATAAAGCGAGCTGTAGCAACGTGCTTTGAAAAAGCAGAGAGCACACTGAAAACCACCAGGATTAAAGGGATCCCACAAAATATCAGAGTCCACTCCTCAGAAAAAGCTCTGCTTATGCTGGAATAGTGCTCCCAGCCTTCGTTTTCCAGGAAAAGTGCCACGACCATGTAACCAGCAGAATGGAATAGCTTGGTTGTTCTCATACAAAGTGAGCTTTAATAATGGTGCTTGCTCTCCCTGAAGAATATTTCTGGATACCAGACACTAATATTTTGCTTTTCTAGTGGCAGTTCAGAGCCATGCCAGGAGAGCCATGGTTCTGACACACCGAGTGGGTGCAATACATCACCGGTGAGCAGCTGGCAGACCAAGTGTTGTGTGTGGAACTGGGAGGGTTGTGGTCTCTGCAGAGGAAAAGGAACGTTCATCAGAAAAAAAAAGATGAAAATTGTCAGCAGAGTCACTCGTGGCCAAGGAGTTCTCCAGCTCCAGCTATGATTTGCTCACTGTTCTTTATATGGCTTGGCCAGTCACTCCCTTCCCCTTTTGCTGGAGAGTACATCACCAAGTAAGTGGGTTTATGGAATAAAATGTAATAATGTAAAAAAAAAAATAAATTAATGGCTGTTAGTACGGATGCAGTTACTTCGTTACGTAAGCTCAGGGAATAACTGTGTTTCAAACTTGTTTCTCCTACAGCAAACTTGAAACATCCCATACTTTTAATTCTTTGCACGACTGCGACCTTGTCTTCAAGCCTTGAAATACAAGGTAATTTAAGCGAGAAGTGGCTCCAAGAGAAAAATAAAGGCTGGAGCAAGAATACATTAATTCAAGTGACATTTAGGTCAGTACAATCTTTGGTTCGCTCAGAAGAAACCAATTTAAAGTCCAAGAAAGCAATAAACTTGAGTGGCAAGAGGCAGCTCCAAGTTAGCACTGTGAAAGGAAAGAGAGAAATCATTGCACCAGAATCTTTGTTTCTTCTAATTTCGAGTAACAGACGGAAGACAGAGAAGCTTGGTAAATTATTATTATTTACTTATTTCTCACACAAGAAGTACCATAATCTGGTGTTGCAGCGTGGACCATTAGCACGTTTTTTTTACCCTTGTTTTTGTCCTTAAGAGGCCCAAGTGGAGTACCTTCTGATATTGAGGGGTCACATTTAATTTATATAAATCACCTCAGGTCTGAAGCTCATTTTTGTCGCTTAAAATCAGAAACCTCCTAGCTTGCATTTTGTTGTTTCTCCACAGGTTAATTTTCCAAGCTCAAGGCGGCTCATCCATCCAGATATGGTACCTGCATGAAGAGAAACAAAGCCATGAAAGAATTCCTGTGGTTCGGGTCAGTAAATAAAACAGAAAGTGGCTTCTGCCCCTAACAATGTGCTGTCCATCCTGGCCACTGCAGCCCTGGGTAAGTCTTATAAAAACTAAGCCCCATTTCTCAAAGTTATATATAAATAATTTCACTTAATTAAAGGACTGCGAGGATGGCAGAACTCACAGAACATTCTAACATGAACAGACCATTATTTCTGGCCGTGTTTTTGTACAATATGTGCAGCTTCTCCATTCTTACATGTGTGGAAACATCCAGAAACTTCACCCAGTGCGGATTATTCCTGAGAGATCCCTCGCCTAGAGAGCAGCAGAATATGGGCACTAGTGTGAAACAGGGATATAAATATTTGCCTGCTGAATTCCTGGAACTGAACCATTGCACTGTGCAAAGTTTACTTGTATTCTTTTTACTGATTGTTTCTTAAGAATGACCGGCCAATTTGATTTTCACTCCCGCTGGTTATTCCCAGATGCTTTAGATTTTATTCAACCTGTACCCCTGTTTCTTTATCTTGCAGTATCAGCCAATAGTCAGCCAAACAAGGCACTGCAAACCTAACCATAAAAGGTATGTGAAACTCAAGCTTTGAAAAAAAAAAACCCCTCTCAGTACAACGAAGAAAATTGTCTGCTCAGTTTTCTTTGTGTGAGGGTTATAATGCAAGGAAGATGAGACCACCGTGCTGAATAAAATATCTATGCAAGTTAATTTTGAAAAAAACCAAAAAAAGACATGAACTATTTGAAGAAAGTGAGAACGAGAGAAGAAAGGGATTGTCAGGAAAATTTTTAATGCAACAGGTGAGGCTATATATGGAATTTCCCCCAGAATGGATATTTGTGTATATGTGCTCCTCCATGCAAGTAGAGTCAAGTGGAAAACGCAGCTACTTGAAGGCATTCTGGGTATAGAAGTACCATGGAAAGAGAAACATGGAAAATGGAGTTTTTATGGACTTTTAGAGTTCAGACGAGCTTCAACAATCCATCAAACATTGCAAATCTCCAACGTTCATAGAGGGGATAGATTTTAATATCCACATGTCTGTGGCATAATAGCAGCCATAACTCCCACAGCCTCATTTTATCAGGGGCAACAACATTAAAAGTTTGTCTCAAGTGAATTAAACCCCACCATTTTCAATCTCAGTGTTTAGATTAACCCTCCTCGATCCACCTTCAGGCACTTAAAAATCAGCAGCCTGTTCTTAAATTACTGAGACCTTACATCTCTCACTGACACAGGCAGGATTTGCATGGGCCAGACACTTTGAAAATGAATTTGATGAGGATGCTCAGATGCTGATCTAATTTTGAAAGTGTTTACAGACCAACCTGCTTGTTGATATTTAGGTATAAGAACCAATGTAAAGAGAGGAAATGCAGATTCCACTGAGACAAGACTTGTATTTCACTGCTGTATCACCAAGTAACCTTCCAGTGAATTAACAGTTAGTAATGTACAGATTATCATTCAAGGAAAACTTTGTAAAGACCAACATTTTACTGTTTGGAAAAGAAGTGATGAAAAATGAAACCACTTTTCTTAGGACAGAAAAGAAAAAAAAAATCACCTGCATCAAAAATGTTGAAAGCAAATCAAACAAAGGATGCACTGTGCTGAGGGACATGAATCCATGTGCATCCTGCAAAAATGCTGAGACAATGGACAATTCTGACAACTGAGCCTTTGTTTCCTAAGCAAGAAAAATCAACTTGTATTTAGATTTTCGAATGGGTTTGTTTGATCTGTGTGCAAGGGCAATGACAGTCACTCAGAATTATGAGACCTTTAATATTAGCCGAGAGGTTTTAGTCACAGGTAAGATTTGCAGCATGAATAATAAAAATTAAAGTGTAAAATAATTAATCTGCAAAATACCCATGTATATGCCTAAACTGAAGGATGCATGTAGCTTTACTAGGTTAGATCTTGTTTCAAATGTAAATATGTTCAATGCACTTCTCATGAGGAAGAGTGGAAAACAGGGAAGATACAAAGTCTTTCTCAAAGACAATATTTCATAATTCGTCCTCTGAGTACACAACAGAACTGGAGGCAACCAGATAGTGCAAAATCTGAGGCCCAAGTTCCAGACATTTGAACTAATACTGACTTTAGTATGCTAGGATTAAGCACATCTAGAACTGAAATACTTGAATACATCTCAATTAGACAAGCACTTTTCTAACTAAGATTGAAGTCTGTGAAGAGCTGACAACAGCACTGAATGTTTACCTCTCCCTGATTTGATAGACAACACTTTTTTAGCTACTGCTGTCAGAAAGAGCTCAAATAAAATTGGTGAAAGGAAAAATAAGATGATTCTTCCCACAGTAGTTACGCAGAAAGTCCTCTAACATCTCAGTCACCTTCTGGTTTTAACTGCCCGTGACCTAAGCAGCATCTGACTGCGCTGACTTCTGTGTGACCTTCCAGATCTTTTTTGTGAATTAAGGTTAATCTTAGGGATCAGCAAATCTCAGAAGTTTCAGAACTGAGATCAGATCAGATCTGGGTAGGAATTTGAACTATATGACAATGAATCTTGTCAGATCTGTAATTTATAAATGTGGAATTTCACTCTGTTAACAGAGCTACAGGGATCTCTCTCCAGCTTGCAAGGTGGTGGGTACCAAACCAAAGAGCATCAATACCAGCGGGAGATGTGCTGTGAACAAACAGGGGTTTGCACCACACACGGATTTGGGACTTTGCTCTTTCATTTGCTTGGGTAATAAGCAGCCATGAGGATAAGCCTGTCACACACACATAGAATCACAGAATCATAGAATCAGCCAGGTTGTAAAAGACCTCTGAGATCATCAAGTCCAACCCTTGATCCAACCCTGTTGTGTTTCCCAGACCATGGCACTGATGCCACACTCAATCTCATCTTAAAAACCTCCAGGGATGGAGAATCCACCCCCTCTCTGGGCAGCCCATTCCAATGTCTGATCACTCTCTCTGTAAAAAATTTCTTCCTAATGTCCAACCTAAACTTCCCCTGACAGAATTAAGATTGAACCCTCTTGTCCTGCTGCTGGTTGCCTGGGAGAAGAGATCAACCCCCACCTGGCTACAGGCTCCTGTCAGGGAGTTGCAGAGAGTGAGGAGGTCTCCCCTGAGCCTCCTCTTCTCCAGGCTGAACAGCCCCAGCTCCCTCAGCCTCTCCTCACAGCACTTGTGCTCCAGTCCCTTCACCAGCCTCGTTGCTCTTCTCTGCACCTGCTCCAGCCCCTCAATATCCTTCCTCTCAGGAAAGATACTCACACAAATCTGGCTGCATCCAGAAGGCAGAAATGAGCCAGGTGCCTCCACACTGGGTGGAAATTCATATCTGCTCCACTGCTCACGTGAGAGACCATTGGTCCTTCACGAGCCTCTTCACCAGATCTGACCCTGCTTACAGCACTCTGCATCAGCCCCCCCGAGGAATCAAACCCTCAGCACCACAGCCCAGCAGCCCAGCCCTGCCCTGTTTCACTTGTGTGTCCAGGAAGTGACCACACCTCCGTCAGCACTCCGTGGCTTTGTTAGGAGTCCCAACCAGGGGGCTCAGGGTGGAGAGAGCCTGCTGTGTCATTCAGAGATGGGCTCCTCCTGACAAAGGGGAAACACTGGGCAGGCTGGGAAACCTTGGTTCCATAGCGCTGATCTGATCGTATTTAGGAATTTTCTCTTTGCAGAAAAAAAACCCCCAAACAAACAACAAAAAGCACAACACCAAAACATGGAGCTACAAATTGCAGTCTGCAATTAAAAGCTTGGCCATCATAGGAGCTCCAAGTTAGGCCACGTGATTCTGGCAGGTGTAACTGCAGCAATAAAATTGTGTACCTCGTGCACCGAAACCCTCTTGCTGTTATCCAGCATTATCTGGTCCAAGCATTTTTCCTTCAGGCTTAATTTTGCTTCCCAGTCTAGACGGTTTGTAGCAACGCTGGCAAACTTCAGCATCGACCTACTCTGAGGCAAAGGCACTTTCTGCTTGGAGACAAGATTGTATGAAAGTATTTTTTGAGGCGTTATTACACACACACCTTTGAATTTTGATCTTTCTGAGACTGAAGAAAGGGGAAATGATCTACTTGTTCCTAAGCTAAATTTCTCCTCTCTTCTTCATCCCGGCCTTCTCCTGGAAGTTCTGCTGCTCACTGAGAGGGGCGACAGGCTCACAGCATTTGTTTACCGTGGGTCTCCCTTTGAAGGGTGATTACAACAACATCATTCTGCATATCCGGAGGGTGGATTTCTTATCTCTCTGAAGGAGAAGGAGAACAATCACATATTTGATAAGTTCAAACAAAAGCGCACACAATTATAGGAAGCCAAGTGTTTGCTAAAAGAGGGCAGTTTATACAAACCCCGTTTTTATAACCTCCTACGTGTATTTATTTCACGACAGCTCTCGAGAGCAACGTTCTGTAATCCTGCAGTATCTCTGCCCCGTGGTGACACAGGGAATATTTTCCATCTGAAGACTGACACCGAAGGGGAACCACTCCGCAGGAAACAGTCAGTGCAAGAACTTTGCTCTGTGTCTATTTTCACCCCACCCATCTCACCCTCCAAGGCAGTCAGTCAGGTGTAGGCAAATCCATCCGAGGCTGCCTTCCCACCTGTAGGAATAACGGCAGGAGAGGCACTTCCTTCCATGTTAGCTCTGGCAAAGACCTGCTGTTCCAGGCCTGGTGATCTGAACGTGATGGGATTACGGGGAGAGAGGAATTTCTTCCTGATGGAAGAAATGAGAAGAGAAGGGAGATTTTGATTCTGTCCTTAGCACTTTCTAAAAACTCGTAACTGCTCTGTGTTTTAAAAAGACTTTTTGTCTGCCTGTGTTACCTTTCAGCAAAAATATATTAACTTATAGTAAGGATTAAGCCAAGTCTAACAAAGACTGTTTTCCATTTTGTTGTGCTGGGGGTCTTGTTAACCAATTTTGGAACATCACAATATAAATATCCCTCCTTTTTGTTTCTTTTCCGTCCTATTTTTTTCTTTATTTCTACAGAAACATAAAAAAACATTACTAATCTGATCAAATTCTGTCAGAATTTTCTCCACCCATAACATTAGGGCAACGTTTCTCACATGTCATACCAACACTCAGGGGTGTATTTTATTCTAATCTGTGAAGCTTTTAGACAGCCTCAGAAATAAGGCAACTCAGCAGTGAAAACTAAGGTCAGTCATCTGTAAACACACATGGGTTTTGTATCAGGAAAATGCAAAGTGAGCAGTTAAATTGGGTGTAGAGCACTATCAGTGAAGAACAAAAGGTTATATTTTCCTTGAGAGCCATACATAAAGTGCAGGACAACAGCAAAGATCTTATGCAGCTTCCCTGTAATGTTTCTTTCAGAAAACTTCATAAAATATATCATGTAGTAATTGAAATATCATAATGAGAGAGGCCATAGAGGCTTTAGAATCCCTTAAACCTCTTGCCAGGGTCAGCCTTTTAGCTGGCATATACAAGCTAAATGACACTGTTAATTCTGTTACCTAAGAAAATAAAATCTGCAGGTCTTGTAATGTAAAAATAAATAAATAAATAATTAAATAGGCATTTCCTGCATGGATTGACAAGGGAAGACTTCCTTGGTATTATTTGTAGCTTTTTTTTTTTTTTTTAAAGGCAATCCTCCAGCCTGAAAATCCAGATTCCAACAGGAGTGAGAAAGGTTTTCAGGATCAGACTGTGGTGTTGGCACACAAAGGAATGCTAGTAAAGTTAAAGAGACAGGCAGAGCACAGCTCACCTCAGTGCAGTGTGCACAGTTAGAGTGGGGTAAAGATGCTTTGGGCAGGCACAGACAAATCCAGTCAGAGGGGGAAATGAGTTTAACAGGGCTTCTTTGGGTCTGAATAACTTTAGATCTGCACTGCTGCTGTACCTGTGTGTAGCTCTCAGAAGGAAAAAAAAAAGGTTGACGACAGCAGTTGTTCAAAAGGAATGTGTCCCACAGACTGTTCATCCTCCCCACCACTGCTCTTTGATTACTTAGGAGGGCTGGGGCCCTTTCAGGCTGAACAGCAACCCTGTGCTCAGTTCACACATCCAAGAACATCCACACACCCAAGAACTGATGCTTCCATACGAGTCTGCTGGTTCATTTATGATGAAAGACTATACAATTCTATAAAAGCATATATGTGCACTATTATCAGTATTATAGATGAACAGCTTAGAGGAAAGTTCTGTACATAAAACCTCCCAGAAAGGTAATGGCAAAAATCAGTACATATATATTTAGATTAAGGCTTCCAATCCTGCAAATGTTACTCTCTTAAAACCATACCAATGTGGAGGTTTACTGTGATGAATATGTGCTTATTTTTCTGCAGGCATAGGAGGGTTTAAAAGTTTGCCAGTGAATGTTTCTGTAAATATGAGTTGGAATTGCCACCTTTCTGCCTGGAATTTAAGGCATTCATAGCAATTGGTGTATGCCATTCACAGTATTGACTTTAGAACTACACTACATGTGAAAAAAAAAGATTTTAAGGGCTATTATCCTGAAGATTTGTGTGCACGTGAAAAATGGTCATACATATTCACAGAACCAAGGCCAAAAAAAGGCTGGTTTAGGAACAGATATTTCTTTTGCTGGAAAACTTCCATTTCTCTTTTTGATGTAAGGCACAAGTGACTGCTGTGGAAATGTAATGCTGAGGTTCAATCCTGATGCTACTGAAATAAAAGGCAGAATAGTCTTTGACTTCCAGACATGAAAGTTATTTTTCTGAACTCACTGGAAGGTTCAAAAAGCAAAGATATATGTTGCTTTTTAAGGCAAGTATATTCATTTTCTTCAGACATGTACAACTACCTGAAACAGAGACACCTTTCTTTACTGATTTATGCAGGGTAACTGGGGAAATAGTGCACAGAAAAATATGTTCCTTCCTACAGACTTATATGGATTCTTGTCCCTCAGCATATAGAGATCCAAGTAGTATTTTGACTTCCAAATTTTTAACATTAATGATTTACTTTTGGTTTCCTGTAAATATGAAATATATGGTTGCCTTTCCCAGAAGGGACAAAGAATTCTCTTTGTTTGCCTTTTGCTACGTAACATTTTGCAATCCCCATCTGCAGGAAAACGCAGCATCAACTTCTGCAAGGCATAATTGCACGGGGTGTGGAAGAAAACCTGATCCTGTAAACCCACCCAAAATTATATTTGCTCTTTTTTTTTTCCTTCTTTAGACAAGGTTTTCCATCCCCAGGAGCTTTGGCATTTGTGGGGCTGTTAGAATAAATGAAGGGACAGAAGTGTCATCTGGTTAACACTCAAGTAAAAGCAAAAGCAGAGTCACAGACATGAAAGGGATCACAGATATCCCACTATTTATGATGTGATTGTAAAGTGTGATACAACCTTAAGGCAATACATGTTAATTACCCTCAGCAGATCTCTGCTGTTGTAAAAGTAATTGCTGAGATCTCTTCTGTATTGCTGATAACTATATCTACCACAGCTTGGTCTGTTTGTTTTAAATTGCATTCTTATAAGCAACAGGAACTCTTGACAATATAATGCTATAGAATTCTTTATTTTTTTTTAAAGTTTAAAACATTGGATCATATCCAATGGGCCCTTAGCTCTGTTCATCAAAAGAAGACAGCAATCTTGCTGGGGCAAAAGTCCACAAATGTGTGCCTCAGGTTTGACCCTGTGTTTTTCCTCTAAGCCTGTAGCAGAGCAAAACCAAGTCTATCACCAGGAGCACTCTCACCCTACAAACCACATGTAGACAAAAAATCACAGGTATGGTTTTGGTGCTTATAGCAAGCTCCCAGCTGCAGAGGTGAGGTGCATCTCGTTGGCTTCATACCTATAAGAGTGGGGATAATCACTGCAGAGAGCCTGTATTCCAGTCAGGCCCAAATTCATGCTGTGCTTACCTAAATGATCCCCAGAATTAGTAAGTTACCCCCAAAGCATATCCTATTCCCTATGTCCTTAGAAGCAGGTCAAAACTCCTCCTATCCCTGCAGGAGATCCAGTTTGGGAGAGCTTGGAGTCAGTTTGGCTCAGGTACAAAAGACATAACATTTATTTCCTAATATAACAAACACCTGAACATATGCAAAAAAAACCAAACCCCAAAACAAAACCAAAACAAATAAAATAATCTTATAATTTTTTTCATAGAGCACTAGAAAAACTGGGTTGATAGCTGTTACCACTATGCAAAGGAAGAATGGGTTGGGAAGAATGAAAACAGAGGCTGTGGAAAACAAGAGTTGTTTAGAAAGTTTAAATGAGCTATGAGTTTTAAGGAAAAACATCACTATTAATTGTTCTCTACTAGCAAGTCAGTCAGTGCCTGGTACCTGTAGCTAAGATGAACTGCCTTTCTATTATTGCTTGGTTTGGGCAAGGGTATTTTTGGACATTAAGACCATTGTTAAAATCTAGTTAGACTCAACAGATGTTGACATTAAGATCATTGTTCTAGCTTAGTTAGACCCAACAAGTGGCACAGAAGAAGGAGTTATAATATATTTAGTATTTCTCATTGAAGAACAAGAGGAAGCATGTCAACTTTGATTATATTATGGGCAGGATTGCCACTGACTCATTCTG
This sequence comes from Lepidothrix coronata, assembly GCF_001604755.1. Classification (NCBI taxonomy): domain Eukaryota; kingdom Metazoa; phylum Chordata; class Aves; order Passeriformes; family Pipridae; genus Lepidothrix; species Lepidothrix coronata. Next base: position 2,919,721 of record NW_016690310.1, on the reverse strand, counting down.
AGTTTAAGACTGTACATCAAGATTGTGCCAAGTACAAAACCCTTCCTTTGGAAAAGGAGAAGATATCAAAAGATCTTTGTCACAGACAGAGCTACTTAAATTAAAACCAAACACACAACAAACCTCTGCAATATCTGCTGAACGAAGACGAGTTTGTGGCAGCTCAGAGAGTTTTGAGAATATTTAGGTGACCCGGTTTCAAACAAAATAATTTACAGGAATAAAGCAAATACCACATACTTCCAGTGCTGCCAGAGAAGCACATCCAGGAGGCAGGACTGCCCAAACCTTCCTGTGCAGCCCCACAGGCAGCTCAGCTGACCAGAAAAGGGCATTGCATTCTTCTCTGTGCATGCCATGAGATGGGGTGGATCTCGGGCGAGCACGCTGCACTTAAACAATGAAGTCAGCCAATAAATCTCACACTTGTCTCACTCTCCCAGGGCTGCAGCCTCAGCCCCTACCTCCAAGACAAGTGGGGATGTTCATCACGAACTCCTGCGATCAGAGCCAATAACTGTCCTCCCACAGAGTGATTCCACTGATTTTAGTCATGTTGCCTTCAGCTCACTCTGACAGGAGTGGAGTATCCATCCTATAGGCTGTTCAGAACCAGCAATCTGCTCATGGACCCTGGAATACTTGCTGGGCCCTGGCCTCAACCACGAGAAACAAGAGTTTCAGAAGCAACCACAGCTCCTCTTTTGTCACTCACTGCAAGCAGAAAGGAAGTTGCTTTTAACATATACATTTAAACAAGCTTAATCTCATTAATTAGTTCTCCTATGACGTTCACTTTAGTTCTTGTTGCTATTCCATTTTAGAAGAGGACTGACTGTAACTAACTCTGTGTTTTTAAGCAAATGAACCCATTTGAAGGGTTGGTGCTGTATTTTTTCAGTCTGTTAATAGCTGAGCCATTCACTATGGGACTGCAGCACCCTCAGAATTCCTGAGAAAACTGAGTCATCCCATCACTGCTCACAGGAGGGCTGTACAGCTGGGTATTACTGCCACCTAGTTTTCAACTTTTATTATTATTACCTAGACTTTTGCATTTTCCATGGCAAAAAAAAAAAAGAAGTTTATATATAAAACCTGAAAATTTTCATTTTAGTCATAGGTTACATATATCCTGTGATGTATCTAAACAGTGGAAAACTGTGCAGTGATAAAGCCCTACTAAACAAATCTACATGCACCCAGATGCAGTCTTGAAATTCATATTAAGGGTAGATACTACTAATCCCAAATACAAACACCACGGGAAACCCCAACCTAAATTTGCTATGCAGGATCAAAACAAGAGCCAAGTTTGAAACATCACAGGGGTCTATAGATCTACAGCTGATCTTTGCCAGCTGACACCCAACCTAATATTTTTTTATTATGGATCTTTTTCATTGCCATTGACAAACAACATTTTCCCTGCTTAATATAGGAATACCAAAATCCTCCAGAAAGGCCTTGCAATATAAGACTCCTCAGTGAGATACCATGCATTTTTTATTTCAAGGGTGTATAAAGAGAACCCTTATATTGGGATAGGCCTTTTTAGACCAAAACATGAACAAAAAGCTCAGTGATAAAACACAGAGAAATGTGGAGAACAATTAAAGCAATTTTTGAAACCCCATATAAGTTCCATTTTGAGGTCTGAGAAAGGAACTGTTAAGATTCTCAATTGCAGTCACCCTTTTTGCTTTTATGCCAGTTCTGTGGTTTCTGACTCTGACTAGGAGTGCCTGTGGGAACCCACAGAAGTTGGAGGTTAAATTCAGAACCCGGCTGAGCAACCTTTCACAAGATGAGAAATAGTAAATATATTGCCACAGGCTGGTTCCAGTTCAGAAAAAAAAATAAAATTAAAAAAAGGCTCATAACTGAAATTTCTTATAACTTTTAGAACTGGGGCTCTGTTATGCCAAGGCAGGGTAACACGTTTTATAATTTATCCAGTGCAATTCTGCTAAACCAGACGAGGAGGAGGAAGCCTGCTCTCTGCTGCGACTGAATTTCGTCCATTCTTTTAACAAACAGCATGGCAAAAATTAGGCCATTTCATTGTGTTTGTGTGCAGCAATCACGCCCCAAAGCCGCCCCATAAATCTCCTCAAGGAGCCTGGATTCTCCTTCATGGAAGGGAAAGATTTGTGTGACAACTTTTCGAGGCAGCAGGAGCAAGTACTGATGTTGTCGCTCTTTATTTTTGCCAAAACAGCTTTAATGCCTGAAAGTTAAACAAGATGTTTGTGAACTTTCAGGCATGATGCAATCCGAGGAATTTGGCACGGTGGATGGGCTGACAGGGCACGAATCTGTAGGGTTTGTTTTTTTTTTTTTTTTTAAGACAAAACTGAGACATCTCTATTAACGCAGGTTGAGAGGCCACAGATGTCTCCAGACGCCCTCCCTTGTTTTTCAAATCGTTATTGAAAGACTAAATTCTATTTGAACTCAGATCCCAGGCCCCTGGGCTTGAAAACCATATTGTGCACCCCCCACCGTGCTCAGGTTAAGTTCATTCAAACTATTTCTGCAGCTACAGTATGGATCACACTCAGTTTTTCTTTTTCCCCCTAACGGGTTTGTTTCTGGTCATAAATTCTCAATGACTGGGCAAGCCACATTGTACAGTTTAGTAAATAGTGTAGTTAAAACATGTTTAAAGTCAAAAGGAAAAGGATCTGACAATGGAGCATTGTCCCCTTTTGCAGAACTGAAGTGTACCTTCTTTGATTCAGTAACCTTGCTGCACTTTGGTATGAAATTGCCCCTTTTTCCATCAAACTTGCATTTAAAGTGCCTCATTAGCATGTCTCACCGGATCAGTAACGATTCTGCAAACCCAACACTCGTTTCAGTCAAGCCACCATGGTTTTTCTATCTGTTTAACATCTAAAACTCCTTGACAAAGTTCCTTTTAAAATTTACTCCTTTTGTTTCTCCTTGGGTTTTCTGCAAAGATCTTTAAATTTCGATGTACTCCGAGATGACTCCTGAACAAAAATCATGTCTAGCCCAGCTAGTAAATCTACCCTCCATTCAATGGGATTAAATAAGTGCTTCACGGCTATTGTAGAAGCCTCTAAAAAGGATCTTGCATCTTTAAGAGTTTCCTACAATAAATTAAACACATCTCACCCATTGTAAAAGAAAAAAAAAAAAAGGAGACTTGATCCAGCACAGGGGAACCTCTGTAGACCCACAGTGATGCCATGCTCCTAGTACCAAAGCACCCACAGATAACAGCCTAAATTAACAGCAACAGGCAATGGAAGAGGAATTTTCTTTCTTTAGGAATTCAGCCTTGGACTTCACATCAGTAAAAAGCGACCAGCAAAATAAAATAACTATATAGCATCTTAAAAATCTGTGATTTTATGGGTTATTAAAATGGGACGTGGCAGGTTTTTAGCTTTGTAGTTTAATTTGCAGTACCTCAGGTAGGAAATTCCTGTTTCTTTTCTAATATGTAAGATCTCAAGCCCAGTGTTCAGATTCATTGTAGCATCTGAGCCCTGCCTAAAATACATGAGTAATCCCCCCGATGTCACTGAGACTGGTTCTCTGCCTAAAGTTAAGCTCATGTTTAAACACAGAGCCTACACACAATCCAAACCTCTAGATCCTTCTGCTCATATTTGAACTGGAACTGAGAAGACTCTTTTAACCAAAAGGGGGATTGAAAAATATTTGATGAAAAGAAAAAAAAAATAAATCAAAAGCCACTAATTCATCTCTCTGAAAATCATCCCCACTTGATGAGTGCTGAATGACCTACCTGAAGTGAACCAGCATTTCAAAGGTGTCTTCACAACACAGGAAAAAAACCAGCCAGCATCACAGGGCACCAGTTTACCAAACTTTGCTGTAGCAAAAAAAAAAGTAAATAAATTCAGAATAAATAAATCTAGAAATAACTTTTAATTCTTATATGAAGACAAAGGGCTCCAGTGTATTCTTTCCAACCTTTTGTAATGCCACTCTTTGTATTGCTAAAGTTCTACCTGTTTTACAGCAGTTGTGTTTAACCTTCTGGGTATCTGCAAGGATAGAAAACAAAAAAAAAACCAAACAAACACAAAACAAAACCAATCAAACAAAAAAAATTTACTTGATTGTTTCTTTGCTTCCTTTAAATATTTGGTCTACCTTATCAAAATGGACACCTGCAATAAGAATCTCATTTTTCCCAGTTTATGTCACACATAACAAGTTGTAAAACAGGCACACAAAAGAGACCTTCACAAATACTTACTGACTGGCAGCTGTGCGTCCAGAGAAAGGCAGCCTAGGTAGTGGCTTCATTATTTCTAAATGAAGAATGAATTTCTAGTAGAAAAACTTCACAGAACTTATTATTCAAGTACCTACTTTCTTTAAACACACAGTAGAAGCCTCAAAATATTTGAAAATTTCAATCACTCTCAACGAATGGAAAGCAGCACAATATTTTATTTAAACTACTCAGGGTTTTTGATTGATCTTATTTTACTTATTTAGTTCTCATGACTCCTCCTGGGAGGAGTTTGCCACTGCACAGTTTCTAGGGCCAAAAAGAGCAGCTGTAAGACTACACTTTGTAAAAAAGTGCAGCCAGTCACTGCCCAGGTCAGACTTTCTACCTGGAGAGGGGAGAAATGTAACCCAACGAGTTCAGATTGTCCCTGAACACCACAAGGCTAATCAGCCATGGAACATTAGCTGGGTGCTCTGTATCTGGAGTGTAAATGCAGTGCAAGCAGTGGAAGAAAAAGAGCAATTTCCTCATTAGCAGTGATTAGAGAAGACTGAAAACAAAGTGCCTTGAGCTCACTAACCAATAAAACAGGGAAGCACAGAAGGAAGTGCTTCTTGCACAAACCAGGCACAAGAAGAGATTGCTGTCACCTCTCCCCACTCCCTCTTGTTTTAACCCACCAGAGTTTACTGATATTATTATCTCAACACTAAGGTAAACTTAGTTTTCCACTTTTCTGGTGTATGTGGCATGATCCTCTTGTCCCTGAGTGTCCCCAGTGCTCCAGCTGAAAAAGAATCAGGTGCAAGCAGTCGGTCTCTCTCAGACACTATTCCTGTCCCTCAGGCTGGACTGAGTTTGCAGAGCTGGCAGCTACAGCATCATTTTCTGACCCTTTCCCCTGCAGTCACTCTCGGGAGCCGAGTCATCCAAGTGACCCCCCGGCAGGGACCCTTCTGCTTCTGCAGAAGTCATTCAGAACTATAAATGGCATCAATTTTCACAGCTTTGGTGGAGGTTGCTGCTATTTTCTGGTAGTTCCCGGTGCTAGTCACTTGTCCTGCAATGACTGCCCCTCACAAGTTTCAAAGCCCGAAAAATATTTTCAAGCCCAGAAAAGGAACTAATTCACAACACAGTCTTGTTACTTCTAAGCTGGTCTCATCCTTTCTGAGGGTCTAACTCACAGGTTTTGACCCACCTGTGCCTGTAATATTCAATCGAACACCAGTCGATGCGCTTTGGTGCAAAGCAAAACTGATTCTGTTTGGTGAGCCTTTTCTCAAAACCAAAAGCATCTACAAGTCCACATTTTTATAACAATAATTGAGAATTCTCAAAGTGCTGATAGGTAATGAGCAATATTTGATACTGATATTAGTTATTTTGAATTTCCTGTAGTAACAGTCATACAGAATATCTGTTCTGGTTTGGTACATATTACGAATCAACAGTGTAGAAAAATTCACTGAGTATGGTTTGGAAGAAGGGGGGGTGAATGAAATGTGTTTGGCCAAGCTTTAACTACTGTGTACATTAGCCAAAAATCTCAGTCCTACCGGGTGATTATCCCCCAGAGACAATGGAGGTCTCTTCTCCCAAGTTAACAAGTGATAGGACAAGAGGAAATGGCCTCAAGTTGCACCAGGGAGGTTTAGATTGGATATCAGGAAAACTTTCTTCACCAAAGGGGTTGTCAAGCATTGGAACAGGCAGGGCAGTGATGGAGTCACCGGTCCTTGAGGTATTTAAAAGCCACATAGATGAGGTACCTGGAGACATGTTTTAGTGGTGAGCATGGCTGTGCTGGGGGAAACATTAGACTTGGTGATCTTGGAGGCTTTTTCTAACCTAAACTATCCTATGATTCTATAAGGGAAAAAAATGTTTCTAAAGAATGTTTCCAACAACAAATCTGCCAAACATTCATTAATTGTTGCATTTAAGTAATTCCCGACCCTCCGACAGTCATTCTGTCACTTCCTCAGAGCGACACAATATCATACCTAAAGTTTTAAATTGCAGACCTCTAAATTGTGAAACAGGACTAGAACCTACAGAGCCTCTTTCAAACACAGCAGGCTGTGCTCATCCACTTAGGACACGAACCTTGCCCACCCTCCTGCTGTCTACCCCGCTCACAAGGTTCTCTGTCAGCAGCACATCCTCTCCACCTCACCCTGCAGGAAACAAAAACTGTATTTTCCTCAGTGTAGCAGGACACCAGAGTTTACCATCCCGACCTAAAGACAGACACTGCTCCTTCTGGCCACTTCCAACTGCAGTTACCAACAGAACAAAGTCATAGGAAATGGTTTGCCTTTTTTTTTTTTTTAATTCCACGGGGTATGTCAAGGACAAGCTTTCCTGCTCTTGCCTTTTTATAGCTGATAACTTATGTGGCCACGAATTCTACAAAAGAGAAGGAAATGCAAAGCTGTTTGCCAAATGACAGCGAGCATGAATCAAACAAAAAAACCAACAAAAACACCCCAAACAAAACCCCAAAAAAACCCAACCAAACAAAACCCGAACAAAAAACAAAACAAAACAAAACAACAACAAAAAGAGAAAAATAATAAAATGGAAAGGAACTTGATGCCTTGTAACAACAGAAGGCTGAGGACATTGAAAATTCACAAGCCTTTCACTGTCCATTTTGTGCTGGCATTAAGGGTCAAATACTATGCTCCACAGAAAATCAGCCAGTTCAGAGAACAACCACCACAAGTTACAGCTGAAACAAGGGAGAACAGTATTAGGTGTTGTTTAATAACAATAATAATTTAATGAATTGTTGCGTTTTGTTCCAAAACCAAAAAGGCTGGATCAAATCTTGTCTTCTTTTATTCTGAATTTCCGAGTCTGATTTTTCCCAATCTCAGCCAGAAAAGATCTCCAAAGCACTTGTGACAGAATTACAGCAGCCACTGAGAGAAGCTGATCATTCAAAGAAGCATCACCTTTGTGGTATTTTAGCACGAAAGGGAGGCAGTGTATCATGAGGGACCTAAAAAACCCCAGACAAATTGCAAATTAAAAACCCCAAAATAGGCAGTCATCTCTTTTCCATGTGCAGGAGGTGATAACAATGTACTATAGTATCTTGTTCCTGTCTCAGCCTTAGCACAGGGAATCACATTTTGACCCAGGGCCTTCAACACAGGTGTAACTTTCTGGAAGTCCCAGAGAATGAGTTTGTTAATTTAGTCAACCATCAAAAAGTCAGATACATACTAAATCAATTCAATAAATTAGGGAAACATTTTCTTTCTCCTTTTGCTTTTCTATTGCTCCAAAAAGCCAGAGTTCCTTTCTTCAATCCCTATTTGTTTCCACAGCGTTCACAAGAACTGTTGAGTAATAATCATTATTCCTGCAAGAAGACCCTTCTGTTGCAGCTGTGTGTGCATCCAAACTCACCAAAGGAAATAATTGTTACAGAATATTTCATGTTTTCATGCTATTTCTTTGATTCCTCTTGCTAAATTACTTTTAAAAAAATTATGAACAATCCTTTGGGCAGGAAAAAAAAAGCTTTGTGCCACTTCCACAGAGCACTTGTAACCATGTAGGTGCTGTAGGAAGACAGTGACAAATATATTTCCCTTATTTTAAGCCCACTTTGGAAATTATACACCAGAAAGAACAGGAAATCCTGTTCCTGAAATGCAGATGTCACAGAGGTAGAATACAGCTCCTATAAACACAGGACACTGAACAACATTTCAGGACAAAAGTAAAGATCACAGCAATCAAGTAAAATATACACAAGGATAAATTGATAAGAAGAATTCATTAACAAAGCTGAGATTCATGACTGACACACCAGATCCTGAGGAAAGAAAGATCAGCAATACAGGCACTGAATGCAAAGTATTTGTCTGACCCTTAAGAAGAAAAACAAATTACTTTTTAACAGGAAATTCAACAAAACATCAAAAAAAAATAATGTTCTCTTTCCCTTTGAATTTGTCAGATAATTCTGAACTCAATATCTCAGGATGTAGGATCTTTCTGTACTTAAATATTAATTTTGCTCCACATTATGCTTGATGACACCATAATCCCACACCAGATACAAGCACTCATTAAAAAACACACCTAAGCTTAGCTGAGAATTCTGTAGAAAGAGACCATTAAAATTACAGCCAAGCATAATAAAAGTGATACAACTGCTATTTCGCAGCCCAGTGGAAAGAAAAAATAATCATGTTGCAGCCTAAACTGTCTTCCCTGAATAAGTAGGTTGATCAGGCAACACCATCTTCCCGTTTGGGGTCATGGATTTGGAGCAGCCTGTACCAGATTGCTGGTGACCAAATGCTGTTCCCAACTGACAGTCCCTCCCTGATCTACTTGGGAGAAACAAAAAAGTGGAAAGCCTCAGTTTTTCTTCTTAATGGCCAGGTGCTGCCCTGACACAAAAAACCCGGCCCGTCGTTACATTTGGTTTGCTGACTGGAATCCTTATGGATAGTCGAAGAGGAACACAATGGGTGGAAATGACCATGGAAAGTTAATGACTCTTTCAGCCCCACAGATGGTCACTCTTAACTCCTGACTCCAGGAAATTGTCTGAAACTCTCTTATTCAATTAGACCCCAAAAAAACCTAGAAAATCTCTGCACGAAGAGTAAATTTGACAGGAGTTTGCCACAGGATAAAGTGCAGGGAAAAGGACAAAGACTTTTTGATACCAAACCAGGCAGGATAAGGTGTTTTATCACATCACAGAGCAGGGATTTCAAAGCCACCACAGGACTGTCACGATGTAACATTTAAATTTTGTACTCACCTTTTAAACATTTGGCCACCAAGAAAGCCTTGTCTTGCTGGAAATCGCTCAGAGAAGTGCAATCAAAATCATAATTAATCTGGTTTGATAGGAGAGGTCTGAACAACAAGATTTACATACCTTGATTCAGTAAATTCCTAATTATTTACATATTTATATTAATTCCATATAGTTTAAAACAATCAGTGTTGTAACCACATCTCCTAATATTCCAAGAGTAAAATCACTGGGGATAAATAATTTAATATACCGAACACAGATGAATAGCATTCATGTGACGACTACTGGCACGACAAAAAGATCTTTGAAACAACACTGGTATGTCCCTCAGAAACGGGACACAGAAAATTTCAGCTTCTCAAAACCATGTTCATGATTAAACAGCCCAATCTCAGTTTCAAACAGAGACCAGAAAGTCCAGAATCGTGTTTACAGGGATTTTACAACCCTGAATACTTAGTTCCCATTGATTTTTTGTGGGTTAAAAAAATACCAGTTCAATGGTTATAGCTACCTGGATATCTGAAGTTATCAAGAGAGTCCTAAATCCCATTATACTCAATGGCATCTAAACCCCTAAACTGCTTAGATAATTCTGAACGTGCTGGTAAAAGCCCCAAGGAGCAATTCTGAAATATTTCAAAATATTGGTAAAGGTTTGGATATAGACAGGAAATAGCCCAGAAGACCTACCATTTTGGGACCATTTCTAACATCTTTTATTCTGTGAGACCAAGATACACATAAAGAGGCAACTGAATTTTACTGCTGCCAAGTCAACCTCTTAAAAACAGAGAACAGAGACTTGGTGAACTTGAGAGAAAAAAAGACCTATTTAATCAGACACAGTAGAAGTATTTCTACGTGACAGGGACAAGTTCAGGAAAAATCAGGTTTTGTTCGTCTTTTTTTCAGGAGAAAGGATTTAACCCACTTTTCTTGGTGAATTTGAAAGATACCCCTGTTCCCTGGAATTCAGCCATATTCCTCTGAGGTGTGTTTCCCTCTGTGTTGCTAAAGCTGGCTTTCTGAGAAAGACAGATTTAAATTTCAGCTCAGTACTCTGGACATCCCTTTTATTTTCCATAGTGTCATTGTTTTTGTTCTGCACTTTGAGATGCCTGACCTGAAACCAGCAATTTATCATCCTGCCCCGTCAAGAGAAAAGAGAGACTGTACAATGGAAAATGTTGCTGAGGGTCTGCTGCTGTTGCCAAGCTCTATCTAAAATCACTTCTTGATCAAGGTCCAGCCCATTTTATTTTTGTCTCTTCCATAACACAAGAGAAACAACTTGGCAAAGGTCTGCAAATTATTGGTGGAAAGACAGAACAGCTACTGGGTACCAGAGTATCTGGCAAGGCATACAAGTGTTCCCAGACACAACTATCACGAGCACATAAATAAAAACACAACTTCCATGTAGCACTGCCATGGCCTGAGTGCTTTTTAAATCCATCCCTGAAGCTGCATCCATTTGTGCCTGCTTCAGCTGCAGACAACCAAGAAGCAAAGAACAATATTGAACACAGAATTTCAGGTCCCTCCATTTGCAGGTCACGTTCACCTTCACAGCCAGAAGGTGAAGGAGGAAGTTCTGAGTCACAGGAACGTGACAAATGGCAAAATGCGTGATGGTCCCTGAAGAAGTGATATCCCAAAAGCAAAATTAAGAGCATTTCCCTCCTTGTTCACAAGGCCCAGACTTTCCCAGAGACAGAAGAAGCACACAAAATAGCAGATGGGGATATATGTCCAGGACTGACCTGTTGGATATGACTTACACCATCATAGCTTGAAGGTTTTCGGACAGTAGCCCAAAAATGCACCAGAAATTTTCCTTCCCAAATCCAGGTTTGCTGCCCAGAGCTTTGGTTGACTTTTGTACAGTACTGGGAGTTACTCCTCATAACTATCAGAACTGCGATCTAGATCCCTCTCAACATCCCTCTGTGTCCTTTTTGTTCATTATGAACAAAAATCACTGGCAAATCAAATTTGCATTTAATTCCATCGGTTGCCAATATTTCAGGGGAATGAATATCTGACCCCTATGTCAGTATGTCTAAAATACAGCATGAAAACTGGTCTTAAATGAACCCTTTCAGTGAAAACCAAACAAGCAGTTGCCCACATTAAACAGACAATGCCCAAACACAGAAAATTGATTATAGGTTACAAATAGTGCAGATAGTCAAGTACATTTGGGTTTTTACCCAACACAAACAGATCACACTCAGAGAAGGAAGTATTAAATTTCTGTTGACTCCATCTATTAATTAGGGTAAACATAACTATATAAGTTCCAGGCAATTCATGCATTTTTGGCCTAGAAATGAGTAATTATCTTTTTTTGTGACTAATCTCAGTAGGAAACTTATGAGGGCCAAGGGCCACTTCAGAAGCACACGGTCTAATGTAAGCACCCAACACTGTACTAGAGGTATTTTTCTGCCTGCAAAGAGCATTTCACAATCATTACCCTTTTCCAATTAAAAAGGAATAAAAGGAATTCAGGTTTTTAAAATTACATCTGACTTTGCTTTTAATTCTAATCGCCTTCAGATTATTATATTCTCTGTCACGGCCTAATAATCACTCACGCACACAGACTCATGAACCACGTGTGCACTCTGTCAGCCTTAAAATAAGGAGAAACTGGGCAGCAATTTTCCCTCTCAGTTCTCATCAAGGTCCTGGTGTTATCCTGATTGAAGGGAATGCTTTATTTAGAGCCTGACATCACACCTGTGGTCAGGGGCTGCATGTACACACAGAGGCAAGAGGTTCAAGAGCAATTTAACCTACAGGAACAAAATTAAGGGGGCTCAGTTACCTGTAGTAAGACCCGTCTTTCTGTGACACAAGTTCACACTGGTAACTTCGCATATTAACCAAATAGTTTCCAGAGACATGAATTTCATGGAGCTTTCCGAGGATTCCGGGGGTGGAAAAATATGTTCCATTTGAGAGCATATTCTGTCTGTGCCTCAGTGTCTGTGGCAGCCCATGCTTTTTATACATCTCCACCTAGATCAAAGCATCCATCTCCAGCAAGTGTGACCATGGACACCAACGAGGTGACTCCAAGAGAGGAGGTGTCTGAACATTTTCCACAGGTATTTGAGCAGAGTAAACTATGACCTCATGCAAAAATAGCATTAAGGAAGAGCTCAGCCGCGACCGTACAGCAAAGCAGAACGTTTCAGCTCGGAAAAAAATCCTCCCTCCAAGCAAGGCAACCCCTCTTTCAGCATTGCCTACGAGGTCAGCTGCAGAGAGCTGCAAAGTTCTCATACAACAGGCAGAACTTTGCAAGCCTTTTCTGGAAAGTGCAGTGGTGCACCTGGAAGATTCACGTCTTTGATTCCCGTGTCCCAGGATCTGTACGACATCCAGCTGCTGCAAGCATAATGAAATTTAAATGTCAAACCTATTCTCTGCGTTAAAGCTTTTCTCCAAAAAGGTTCTGGCAGGCCAGAAAAACGGACTGGCAGCAATTTGCCAAATGTATATTTTTACTAAACTTTAGGGCTTCGTATAAATGTGTGACGTGTCGTAAGGCTCACCAACGTCAACACATCTGCAGGCAGGATAATATTCCCCTGTGCACTCTGTCCTTGTTAGATACAGTTATAAGAGCCTGATAATAACATACCCCAGATTTACCAAATGTATTAAATCTTAATCCAAAATGCTTGGCAGGGATCAGAGCATGATACCTGTTTATTATTATTATTATTGTGAATTATCCAAGGGTGCCAGGCAAAGAGAAAGATTCAGGACAAAATCCCAATTCTCCTAAAGTCTGGCATTTTTTCCACTGGTTTTAACAGAGCTAAGATTTCACTCCTGATCCCTGTCTTAAAAAGAAGAAGGAAAAAAAAAAGTAATAATCGGAGTAAACAATAGACAGCACAATGCTGGGAGGTTGAGAAGAGAGGATAGCAAATCCAGGGACAGAACTACATGGTTATGCAAACTTATTATGAAACATCACCATGCTTTTTTCAAAGCAAAGAAAATAATGACCCAAAATAGAAGGAGTGGAATAAAGTGTCAGCATTATCCCGTTTCATAAAAGGGAACACAAAGATTCACAGAGTTTTGCATCAATTCTTGGCTTTATGAAAACCAGATTACTTTGCAGCTGAAGAAGGAATTCAAGAAGGAAACTTAGAAGCTGAATTCCTGAGGAGGAATTTAAGGCAGGTTAGGTAAGAACTTTGAAAACATGAATTTTTTTGCCCAGTGTCAGTCAGCAGGACCATTTACCATAAGAGGGTGAGGATTTTGAACTGCTGAGTTCTGACTCCCAGCCCCACGTTCAGAACAGTAGATTTTGAAACACCAGATGATATGAAGATCATCTACCTGCCCTGGCTGTGTCCTTGTGTAGGCTGGAGAAAACAGGCCTCTGCATATCACTGACAGTTTTAGAGCAGAGGAAAGAACACAGGGAGGCTTGGTGGGTATCACCAAACTCCAACACAGAATTGTTCATCAAGGTCTGAGTTTCCCTATTGTGGTTGGGCCAAGATTTATTAAAGCACAGCATGTGTTCACTTATTTCTATCCAAAATTAACTGAAAAGGCACTTTGCATCTGCTCTCATACAAAAAAAAAAAAAAGAAAAAAAAAGTTTGCTTATTTGGCAAACTTTGTTTAAAAATCTGTTTCTTCCAAGGTTTGTCTCTTTAGTTCTTTTTGTTTGTTTGATTGGGAGTTTGGGGGGCTTTTTTTTGATTTGGTACATGGGTGTGTGGCTCTCTTCCCCTCCTGTACCTCTCTTCCTCCATCTGTTGACCTCACTTCAGCACATAGTTTCCCACTTACTTTGCCAAAAATGTATAAAACTTGAGGCGTCTGCTCCGATTTCTTTGTGACTCGTAACTGTATCGTTAAACCAACATTTGCTCTGTTGTAAAGAAGGCCCTGAAACCTTAATTAGGCTCTTCTGCTCCGTTTGCTCCTGCGCAGTTCCGAGTGTGAAGCAATGCTCCCCCATGGAAGTGAGAGGGAATGGTCTTTATTAGAAACAAGCTGTGTGAAAAGCCAGAAGCCTCAGCACTGCCTTTCCTACAGGGCCCAGTACTGTACTTTCTACACATAAGATGTTTTTCCCGTGCAAAATATTTGCCTGGCCTTGCATTTCCACCAAAGTTCCCTTTTCTCCCTCTGCCATCCCTGAATTCTGTTTGCCTGGGGGCAGTCATATCCCAAATCCTCTCGGAGGCCCAGGAAAAAAAAGGGCAATTCCTTGAAAATTCAGTTTTCCAGCCATGGATATGGGCCACACAGCTCACTAGTCCCCTTATTTTCACCATTAAGCCTGGGGTCTCTAAAACTACTCTATTGCATATTAACAGTGGGATTAATACTCCATTAATACTAATTAATACTCTATTAATAATAGAAAGATGTCATCAGCTCAGTTCTCCTGCATCTAATACACTAATAGAGATAGGTAACAATATTCACACACAAAGCACTACATGATTAGCTTGGGAACAAATTGCCATGAAGTCCAAGAAAGAAAATTATACTGAAATAAGGAAATGTCACAAGTTTCAGAGTTAGAAATCATTTTGGCTTGTTAAAGTGATCCTTTACTAAACCTAGTATGTACAGGTAGACCCAGAGGACAGAATATTTTTCCACCACTGTTATTCCAGCAGCTGCACACCAGAGATCACACAGTATTTCAGGGAACGTTATTTGAAATTAGATTTAGTTATTTTGTTGGTTTATATCTGTCTCAGGTAGACATTTAAAGGATACTCCTTTAAAAAAAAGAATGGTTACAAGCTAGGCAGTTTGACATAAGAGTATGACATTGGTTCACCTTTTTAATGGAATGAGGACAGTGGTGCTTTCTCCTTTGCTCTGTGATCCCTTCCCATGGCAACATAATTTCTTACCCACGTTTTTTTGTCCAGAGGCATTCAGTAGGTGTTATGACAGTCCTGCAACAAAACCATGTTCCCTTTCACTGTCACGTACTTAAGAACATTTTAACCCAAATGATTAAAAAAATAGAAGCCAAATCTCCCAAAACCCAACACTTGGGTTTGATCATAATATTATCTTTTGATGTTGGTAGGTGGATTTTCCCAGTGGTCCCCCCAGTTCCTTAAAGGGAGTATGAACCCAGAGATATGTTCTCTGAAGAGCTTGTGTCCTGTAAGAACAAAAGTGAGCAGAAGAAAAAGATCCATTTACAAATTCACTGGACAGGCAACGATTGATCCCCCAGCAATCCTGAGAATCCATATTTCACTAGAAAATTCCCAGGTGGCTTGAACAAAGGAGAGACGTACCTGTGGCAAAGCCAGGAAAATGGTAAAATCCTGTCTCTAAGTCCATTGTTCTTGAATAAAAAATCTCATTTCTTACAGTAAAACACAGCTCAGCTCTACAGTAGCCCCTGTTCTAAAGTACAGTCCCACCAACACAGAGGTCCAAGAGGCAGCAAAAGCACGTGGAAACCAACAGAATCACATTCCCCCCAAACCAGCACTGAATGGATCCATGTTAAATCTCATTGAAAGGTATATTTCCCAAATCCAGGCATTTCAAGGGCAATCCTAGTGGTGTCCCTCTGGATGAGCAGGGAGTAAAGCAGTAAGCACAGAAGATAAAAGGGACACTGTCATGCCAGGAAACCTTTTTTCCTGGGCCCTGGAAAGGTTCTATTAGCCATCTTTGCCACTCTAAAATGTCCAGCATTTAAAACAAGCACAATAACTCAAAATCACTGAGCAAACAGTAAATTAATTCACTTTACTCATTTAGTCACGAGTCTGGGTGACAAGTTAACTCCAGTATCAATTCCTTCCTCCCCAGAAACAGAGATTACTTAAGAAAAATGGATAAATGTTGCTTTTTCACTGACAGGCAGAAACTGATTTTTTTTTTTTTATAAAAATGTGATGTTTTTAAACGAGTATGAAAAGTATATATTATCAAACCACATGAACTTCCCACATGAAGCCCTCACACACAAAAAAGAGAAAAACACAATAGGCTAATTCCTAAACAAAGAGCTGTGCATTTTCCCATTTTAAACTGTTTATAAAAACTAAAAAACCAGTCAAAGTATCCTGAGAGTGAGAAACAAGGGCTTTCAATTCATCCGTGCCTCTTCCTCCAAGCGTGCCTTTCACCATCTAAGAAAATCCCAAACAATAACAACATACTAAAAAGCCTAAACTTTTGGCTAAGTTTCCAGCTGCTAATTTTGTCTGTCATGAGCTGCTATTGTCAGTCTGAGGGAGGGATTGTTCCCCACTTTAAAAAAAAAAAAAAGCAAAGTGGAAGATGCAAAATATACTCAAAGTAACATCTGTGTTTTCTGATTTTATTAAAGCATTTTGTCTTTGTTATACAGAAATAACAAAACACTGAGCCCTTCCCATCAGTATTCATGACGTCTGCCTTTTCATACAAAACCCTCTGAAAGAAAATTCCCCCTGGAAAAAAAAAATACTTTCCTTATAAAAAAACAGATTGTGAGACAGATGATTGCATTGTTTAATCAAATTTCCATCTGAAAACTCTTTTCCTAGTTTCAGATTGAGCTCGCCCAGTAAGGCACAGGCACTAGGAAGCACGTGGAAGTACAAAGTAGCAGCTCCTCCATTTTATTATCTCCCCTGAGCTTTGCAATTGGCAAATGAAAAAAGGGGAGGAACAAAAGTAGCGGACATAAATTAAGCCCTGCTTTTTAAAGTTCAAACCGAATTTTCTTTATTTTTCTACAGCTGTCAGATAAGCAGGGGTAAACCCACTAATGCATGTTTAATATATAAAAAAACTCATAATGTTCAGTAGTACGACCTCCATTGGAGACATTAGTTCAGGCCAGTGAACTTGGAGCAAGCCAAGTGTGGAAATGTGGAATTGGGCCAGTGACCCCCACCAGTGCCTGTCATATCTGCTGAAAGCAAACTTGTCAAATATAGAAGGGGCAGAAGGAGGACAAGAGTATCCTTAAACCAGGGAGCAGCAACAAAGCAAAGATGCCCATCATCTATTCACAGTTGTCTGTTGTTCAGTAAAGGCTCTGGCCGTCTCAGGAACAAAAAGTCTGGTTATGGCCTCAACCTTTCAACCCTGGCTGGTCTGGGGGCCTTTCATTTCACAGGCTCCCCAAAGCTGATGAGTGATCATAAAGCTATGATATGCTCCTTGCTGTTATCATCTCTTCAAACTTACTCTGTACCAGGCAGAGAGTATTCCCAGGACTGTTTGCCTGCCATAATGAAAGAGCCACTGTTCTTCCCCCTTCAGCTACAAAAACAGTCCTCAAAAATAGTTGATTGGTTGTATTAATAGTAATTCCTTAGGATTCTTTTTTTTCCTGATAAATCAAACCATTTCAAATATCTGCCTTACATCCTGACACTGGTTTTAATTGACTCATTGTATGCTTTTCCTTGAGCTTTGGCTGTGGCCTGCTTTCTTTTTGTCCCCTCAATTTCATTTATACGGTTTTATTCCCCATTAAAAAAAAAAAAAACAACAACAAAGATGCAACTGCAGGGAAAAAATCCCCCATGAGCATTTGATTTCACAGACAGGGAACCAGCTAAACCCCCATCATTGTCAACAGAAGACAGAGAACTTACACTTATACTGTAAAACCCCAAGAAATTTGTAGGACTTTTCAGCTCTCGTATCAGCAAGCTTTGATGACCTTACTAATGAGTTACACTGCTGTTACTAAGGAGAATAAGTGACACTTCTCAGTGTCTGAAGGTGCTTGTTGTGCAGCAGGAAGGGTACACATAATGCCTCAGAGCTCACACCATGCTCTGCACAACGTGGGTGCTGAAAATTCCCGCGACAAATCCTGAAATACCGAAGCCTCGGACTCCACTGGCTGCCCTGCATCTCACAGAAGTGCTTTCCCCTGAAGCAAGCAGGAACCTCTGCCAGGTACAGAGGACTGCAGCCTTCAAACAGCTCGCAGCTCCTGCACTTTTTCTGGGGATCAGGGGCTGCCCTCAGGACTCGAGGAGACGGCCTGAAGCTGAGCCAGGGGAGGTTTAGGTTGGATCTCAGGAGAAGGCTCTTCACCCAGAGGGTGGTTGGGCACTGGAACAGGCTGTCCAGGGAGGTGGTCACAGCACCAAGCCTGACAGAGCTCAAAAAGGATCTGGACAATGCTCTCAGGCACAGGGTGGGATTCTTGGGGATGGTCCCGTGCAGGGCCAAGAGTTGGACTGGATGATCCCGAGGGGACCCTTCCAACTCAGCAGATTCTGTGATTCCATGAGCATCACATTGTGGGATCTTGTCTCTTCACTAGACAAACCTTGGGCAGCACAATCTGGCTCTGGCTTATCCACAGACATCTCCCCTTTCCCCAAGTCACAACATCACATCCCTGCAAGGTTGTTCTTCGGAGTTTGTTTCCCATGTTCAATGTATTGCTTTCATGACTACTCTGTAATTCCAATTCTCTTTTTGAACAAACATGTTGCAAGTGAGTTCCCTGATTTTCTCTTCAGCAAGACATCAGTGGTGGCTCTTGTGTGAAAGTAGATCTCTAGGGGCTGTTCCCATCTAAGGATCCTGATAGTTACCTACCTAATCACACATCAGCATTTTTTAATCACATGTGAATGTGATAAAACTGAGCACAGCTCTGCTTTTTTAACACTAGAAGGTCTGCTGGTGCAGACCTTATTTTATACTTTCAGGTTTGGATGGTGTGTGCACAAGAAAGGAAGTTAGATTGCAAAAAGAAAAGACAAAATTCTATCCTCCTCCATACTAACTTCTGCCTACCAGATGAAAAGACTGGCTTTTCTTGCTATACAAAGCCCTCTTTGAATTTTCCCCCAATGTCTCACACCATACTGTGCAGACTGATAACATGTTTGGGTTTGATCACTTTTTCTTATCCTAGAGATAAGGTTATAGTGTGATAATTTTCAGACTTCTTGTGTCATGTTCCTAAAAGATAACTTCTAGGATAGCCATTTCCAGGCTAGGTATTTTTAAAAGAGAGAGATTTAAGATTTTCACGTAGTTTCTCACTTTGTTTGTTCTCCTGAGAGAAGCAAACTTCAATGTTCTGAGTGAACTGTAATCTACCCAAACACGTATCTACAGTATTTACAAACACAAATTTGAAGGGAATACATACAGCCACATGTGTAACTTCTGGCCTCAGTCTCAGAGAGGTAGGTGAGGCAAAAAAAAAAAAAAAGTAGGTTAATGTACCTAAGAATAAATAATCAATGCAGATTTTTAAGTAAATTATTTGCATGTCAGTGCCTCCTCTTGAGTTAACTTTGCACACAGGCTTTTAGTAAGGACTCTGGAAAGCTACTAAAGAACTAGTACTATTTATATGACAACTAGAATTTATAGCTAATAGTTACTGTTAGCAGTTGACATGTGCTAATTGTAGCTTTTGCTGTGTCAAACACAACAATTCAAATGCAGCATCACACCAGAGTATCACACATCGTGTCATTTGAGTGGTGTTACCTTTTCAAGAAACCCTAGAGCCAAAAAAAAATATTAAAAATATCATTACTGTTGCAAGATTTTATATTCAAAAATTGAGAGAAGCAATTTTATAGGTGCTTAAGGGATATATTTCTTATATGCTGTGTTATTTCTCCACAGTAACCAAGTCTACTGAGTGGCAAAGAGGAAATCACAGGTTACCCCATCTAATGAATACAATCTCTGTTCTAAGGAAAATCCTGGGAGTGTAATTAACAAAAAAAAGTCTTACAAATGTAAAGTAAACTGTGTCATCCTTCAGCATCATTATTGCTTCCTAATTTAAAATAAGGGGAGATTATTGAGTACTCTCAAGATACTTACAGCTTCACAAGCCCTGGGGATGATTTCAGTGCACTCAGACTGGTGAGATGGACCTTCATCTGACACCATTATCTCTGAGATACATGACCCTCTTGTGGGAAAAAAAAAAACCCCTAAAATGACCTGTTTCCAAACATGTGCTGGCAGGTGGGTCTGGTAACAGCATTATGAGGTTGAGTTTATCATTTATGATTATGTATGTTAGTTATTATGAGGGTTACTGTCAGCACTGAGAATATTTAGAGGATCCTGAGATGGAAGGCAATGGGTTGGAAAAGGGGACTGTGAAGCAATTGGAGCTGGAGAACAGACTGAGCCAGATTCGGCCTTCAGTTCAAACACAACCAACTGTGCACATGGATTTTTGGGGTGCTAACACACCAGAGAGATACAAACTGAGAATACAGAAGACTGAGGCTGAGCTATGACATGGTCATAGGACTCAGGCTAAGGAGACCCTTTGAAAACATCTATTTAAGGTGACAAGCAGCTTGACTAGTCTATGCACTGCATTTAAAACTTGGAGCCATGGCAGTGAACCTGGGGTTGTCTCAGGGCACAATAGGTGGGAGTTTTAATTACATATATGTAGTTTGGGGTTTTTTTTAAATGTAGGAAGTTACAAACCAACTTATGGAAATCTCTAAACAGAGATGTGAAAAGGATGGCAAGATCAAGTTATCAAAATTCAGAAAGCCTGGAAAGTCAGAATTAAGGTTGGCCATCACCCCACCTTAACTGAACTCTCTGTATGAAAGGCTCTGTATGAAAAAAGTCATCTATCCCACTGGTGAGCCTCTAGTCCCCTCATTTATTACTCACCATGGCTCTGGGAAGCTGCAAGAGGCATTCATTTGGAGGGAGAGGATTCCTGGACCACACGAGCTCCTGTCAGGCAGCTGGGCTGGTGTGGAGTTTTTGGCTCCATGTGGACGTGCCATCCTTTCCCTCTGTATTTTTGGCTCTGCCATCCACAGGGTCAGAGTGTGCTACTGAACCTGAGGAAAACCTCCCCACATCTGGGCAGTAACATCTTCCCTTTTATTGTTTCTAATACAGACAAGAAACCAGAGGTTTACTCCATTAAAAAGTCAGCAGGTGAGCAAGTACCCCCCACAGAAATGGGACTCCCTGTCCCTCATCCAAGAATTCCAGATAGTGCAATTTGGAAGGTTTAGTGATATTCTTTAGCAAATCACATTTCCCCATACTCTCCTCCACTTAAGATGTGTTTTCAGTTTGCTATTCTGCTTGTTATTTTTGGGGCAATGATGCAGGGAGTGCTTGTTTGTTTGTGGAGCATTTGGCAAGACTGGTTGCATACTCGAGTCATTTCCCATTACACTGATACTGAACATTCCTATAAACCCTGTTGCCTTTTCCTAATATAGTCCTAGCTCATACTTCAGGGTTTATTCTTGAAACTACCTTTCTGTGTCACCTGTTCATCCTAACTGAAGACCTCATCAGCTTTGAAGAAGACCCTGCAGAGAGGCATTCAAAAATATACGATAAAATACAGTAAATTTTTAGGGTTTCAGCAAAATAGATGGAATTCTAAAGGTTTATCTTCTTTTATGAAGACTCATATCCCAACAGGCTTGCAATATTTGATTTAGCATTGTCCCTAGCAAGAGTTACACAGTTCTCTTTTCCTGCAAAGTTATCTTTCTTAATTATTTTTAAGGTTTGGTTCTGTATCTGATGTGATTACAGTAATTCATAAATGCTAATTTTTTTTTTTAATAAGACACATTTATAGGTCCATTTCAGGGTCAAATCTTCAAGACCTTTGCTTGAAAATTGATTTATCTTTTATTTTCTGTTACATATTGACAATCCAAAGGTAGGCAAACATTTCTAACAAGAACGTAACATTTACCCACAGTGCAAATGGTTTTACACAGTCAGAGTTCCTCCACATATTATGACCAAGTCTTTGTCGAACCTCTTAATGTATCAGCACTGTTCTGTGGTGTTCATTAAGAAAAAAACCACTATCCCTTAGGTGGAATTGTGCAACTGTCTGCCAATTTTGGGTGTACAACCGCTGTTCTGATGAGAGACCTGCCTACCCCAAGCCTGTTAACCACTTCCAAAACCACTTCAGATCTCTTGTCTGAGAGCAGTTCAAACCCTCAAGATGTAATTTTTCTTTCTGAGCACCATCTCTTCATTTTGTGTCTCTTTGGTCCCCCTGCACCACAAACATGTATCTCATTAGACTACATAACATCCCTGTTTAATTACCCTTAGCAGACTAAAATTTGCCAGTTTCCATATGGCTGATCTGTTCAATCTGCCAGGTTTTTCATTATTTATTCGGGAAAAAAAAATGGCAATTTACAAAAACAAATTCTTTGTTTCCCCACAGAAAGACCAGTTTCTATTCTCTGAGCCAAAAAACTAGAACTAAACAATATGTACAACAGAAGCAGATGCAGCTATTATAGTGTGGCCTGGTGCTCTGAGAGAAGGGACAGCATGGGTAAAATTAATGCATTAATACATTTGCTTCAGTGTGTTTAACCTTTCCTGCTTAACATCACCCATGTTATTCTTTGGAGGGCAGGAAAATTCAAACTTCTTCACCCCGGTTTGCTGGTCTGCAGTCCCACCATCAGAACCTGGTACTGTTCTGTGAGAGAGCTCCTATCTAAATATAGTCAGAGCTCATACCTAAATATAGTCAGAGCTCATATCTAAATATAGTCAGAGCTTTCAGCCTGTGACCAACAATCTCTGTTGTTGTCAAACCCAGCATTAAAGCAGTGGCTGTATTTTGTACCAATACACTGTAATTGGTTTGCTGGATGACATCTCCGCAGAGCAGTGCCAGGGTCGGTCCTGAGGAGAGCAAACATTAGGTTATTATGCCCCTTTCAGAGAGCATAAAAGTTACTCTAGCTTGAAGCCATATGGCCTAGGAGCATGTTGACACATCTCAGCAATAAAGGGTTGTGTTACAGAAGGGACCATGTTGAGGAGATCAGAAAAGCTGGATCGGCCACTTGACCAGTGTCACATCACTGAACCCGGCGCAAAGAGCCCCAACAAAGTGACACGAACTCATCTGCGACCACTGTCTAGGAGCAGAGACCTTTAACAATGGCAGCACCTGCCAGACCTCCGTTCTCCTCCCCAATAAAGTCACCAACAGCCCCCTCACTGTTCTGTCATGTGCCTGGCACAAGGCCCCTATTGTTACCAGCCACTCTCACTCCAATAATTTCTCCTCTAAATGACACTGCACCACCACAGGTCATTTCAAGGGGACTGAAAAGAAAGATTTTGCATCTGTTTTGAGTTGTAGGCACCGAGGGGGAGGGGGCTCGAAACCCCTTGATAGCTGGCAAATGGTAATAGCAAAATGTCTCTATTGTTTGTGTCTGAACAAACAACCATACTACATGAGAGTTTTTATTGTCCTCAAGGCAATCTGCCACGAATGCTCCCCTTTGCCCATACTCTACAGAGAGAGAGAGAAAGAGAGAAAAAAATCACCACAATAGTCACAGTTAGGAAACCTTAGTGAGAGTTTAATGACCAGCTACCAACTAATGGATGGTGAGTAACATATGGCAGAGCTTGGCCTCTTCACATATTGATTAAAAATAATTTAAAATTTAAAGCCAAGTTTGTTTGACAAGGTTCCAGCTTCTCAGCAGCCACTTAACAATCTGAATAAATCTGAAGGGGAAAAGCTTAAATTCTGACTAACCCAAGACAAAGCAAGAGCAAACTCATTGTCACATTACATAATTGAATCTATTACATTTACCCAAGATTAACAGCCAACACTTAACGATTTTCCCCCTTCTACCTAAAATATTTGCTGATGTAAACAGCAAAGCAACTCTTTGTAATATTTGGTAACCTTTTCAGAGTGCCTTTAGTGGACCCTCTTTATTAAACACAAACATTAATGACCATAATCAAGACCTGTTAGTCACTTTTTAACCACACAATATTATTTAATGCAACAGAATGGGTCTATTCTTATGCCCTTGAAGCACCACTCAAGTTCAATGCTCA
>NW_016690310.1:2847343-2895532 GCF_001604755.1 Lepidothrix coronata | reverse complement strand
AACAAAAAAAAAAAAAAGCTGGGGCTGATTTTTCAATGGTGATTGCACACAGTAAGGATCTGGATAAAGACTTTGGATATTGGGAAGCTGATATAAATTGGTGGCTAAAGCACTCAGTTTGTATCAGGAGGCTGCATCCTGCTCCTGGTTCGGGTGATAAACTGCTCCATAACCTCAGACACATCACTTCATCTCTGGCTTCTCCCTTACTCATTTTCCAGTGGCTTCTGCAAAATGTTCTGATCTTTGTTGAGGCAAACACATGTTAATTCAACATGAGTTAGAAACAGAGGGTTCAGTGCTGAGACTTCCACTCACCTTCAGATCCGCTATGAACGTTTCCCGTTCGTGACAAAGGCGAAGAGTAGGTACTAAAAATTTACATTTTGGAAACTGTTGCACCCCCAGTACTCCAGAGAACACCTTAAGCAGTAGTGAGGCAAAGTATCTGCAGCATGGAATTAGGCAGCACAACCATGGAGATGCAGTTTGGTTCTTAAGCAAGAGGGTCAGCTGATAACATATTTTAGAAAAGTCTTTAAAATATTTTAACAGGTTTGGCTTGGTTACATCTGCTTATTTCTCTTAACAGAATTGCTAAATTACACTCTAAGAACTCAGTCTACCTCCAGAGCTTTTCTATTATGCCAGCACATTAGTCTATGACAGAACTTTGAAAGGGATTAAGCTACACATGGACAGAAGACAGAAACAGAGCTCTCAAACTGCCACAGGAGTTAAGACCTAACTTGTCTAAATGCTTTCATAGGAATGCCCCCCAAAAAACACTGGATTTGAAAATAGAGTCTTCAAGTAACCAAAAGATGTGTCCAAATCTGTTTTGCAGTCATGCATTAACTGCGGAGTGCTCCTCAGAGATAACAAAGAATGATTGTTGCATTTTACTGATGGGAAACTGGAATGCAGCAAGAGATTTTTCCAAGGTCACACAGGAAAATCTGTGTCAACACCAGGATTGGAAGTGAGATCATCTGGCTTCCAGCTCCATAAAATCATCCTTCCTCTCCAGAAAATATTACTTGTCTTTTCTAATAATAAAAGGCACTACAGGAAGGGGTGGTCTTTTGTTTTTGTCTTTTAACTTCAGAAATACAAGGAATGATCAGCTCTGGTCCTCCCTGGATTTGGACTTCCTAGATGCTTCCCGAGCACAGCCAGCACACACCAAACACAGGAAAGCTTCATTCTCATCTCATTCCTTCCCCTTCATGCTCCCAACAGCAAGCAACACGAACCAGGATTTGGAACAAACTAAGCCTTGGCACACTCTCTTTTCTTTCAGGTGTCTCCATGGAATCTGACCACATCCCAGTCTTTGGTGTGTTTTTCAAATCTTCAAGAGAAGGGGAACAAACGTACAGACCAGTAACTTGCTAGAAATCAGACATGAAGGTAGGTTTTTGAAAGCAGTTTCCTAACTCAAAGACCTGTTGTATCTGCCTTCATCTCAAAAGCCTGAAGAAGGCAACTTGGGACTCACTGTGGGTGCCAGAATCATCTTCTGTTAAATCAGATCACCCAAGCATAAAACATCAAGTGTATACAAAATTGGGGCACTATCAATTGATCGTGGCATTTATTGTATATTTGACGTAGAATATGTTCTATATGTTTGGTTGGCTTGCATGTTTAGGGTAAACATGAGTGTGCCACGCTGGTATGAACACACAAACAACTTCTGGAGGACTGCAGCTGCCTCGTGAGCTTTCTGGCAGACCACAGGTATTGACTAAATGTCCACTGAGATTATATTCCTCACACTGTCATACCAAACATTTTGTCAATTTTATAAACAGAATAAAACTGAAGCTTGTAGGACATAAATGTCTTTCACCAAAAATAGGCCCAGAACACCAAGTGTGCCATCATTTCCTCCCAGGCAGTTGCATGTTGCCCATAAACATCACCAGAGTTTATGTGCACACAAATGATCTCTGAACTATTTGTCGTTGAAGTTAATTAAAATCTCCTGTCTGAAGGGAAAAATAATAGGACCTGGGAGTGCATTTGGAAGCCGTTATGGATGGTCTTTGTGCTCTGTGGAAGGGCAGCTGAACCGGCCACGTGTTAGTGCAAGGGTGGAGGAGCAGGGAAACACAGGGCACTGCAGGAGGGCAAGGGAAGGCAGGGGAGACCTCAAGGACCTTGGATCTTCCTGCCCAACCTCGGGATGCTAAAATTTTCATCGTGGCAAATGCTCTCCAAAAGGAAAGAAAAGATGGATTAAGAAATCCTCAGTGAACAGGCTCGATCCTGCAGCTTGCTGAGCACTGCGAAGGTGATCTGCCTAAGGAGGGAGAGGAGAGCACTCAGCACTTCCCAGGGAAATTCAGGGAAGCACAGGTATTTGCATCATATTTGTAGGAACTGTTTCTGCCACGGACATTTTAGGGTCATGGAGAACTTCCTCCTCCCTTCCTTGCCCCCCCTTCTCCCAGCAGGTCAAGTAAAAGTCTGCTGCCCTGAGCTATCTCTCTTAGCAATCTGATTAACATATGGACACACTCTGGCTTACTAAAAACAGGAAATCAATTTGAAAGGCAAGACAAATATTATTTGCTTTCTTCCCATCTGCTGTGATATGTGAACACGCCTGCTTTCAGCAGTGATACAGGATTATTGATTTAGGATATTTATAGTGTTTGTGCCGTTATCAGGCCAGCTATCAGAGGGCTGTAGGAAAGGCTGTTTGACCCTACAGGCTATTTAAATATGCAGTTGCTTAAAAAAAGTCAGATTTTCTTATTCAAGTTGACAGCAATACTATTTCATGTCATGCCTAAAGACACCATTTCCTGCTTGGCCATCTACCTCTGTTTGATTGCAAGTCAAATTAAACGTAATTGTTGAAGGTCTCTCCTCTCTGCATGCTGACCCCAATGCATTTCCAGGCTACTGCTCCGACCCTCTGGGTCTGCAAAAAGCTGGTTTTCACAGCACCATTGCCTTTTTACCCACAATCAGGCTGAGTCACTTTGCTGGAGGGAGCACAGAAAGCCAGAGGACCATTTACCACAAGCAGAGACTGTCTTTTAAAACAGATGAGTTTTAAGAAGTCTCTCTATATATAATCAAGCCAAATAATTGTGAAGTAGCCACAGATAACTATCTAAAAAGAGATAGCACTGTGTGCTTCCAGCAGTAGCCCATGTGAAATATCAAATATCAAATTGGATTGCTGCCGAGAGCATATAAACCATATATTTCACAATAATATTGCATTCAGTCCACAAACACTTCTCCACGTTGCTCAAGCCTCACCAGAAAACCCACAAGCTGTCAGGAGGGCTTATTTTGGAATGTGAACCAAATTAGTGAGAGCCTGTGCTCACACAGAGCTCCAAATAGCAACGGGAGGCTCTGCTCAGGGACACGGTCCTCACACACACACACACACATCCCTATCACTGTGTCTCCCACAGCCAGGATCTAAGATGTGCTCTGACTTACACAAGGTTTATGACAAAAACACAGTGTTAAAGATATGCCCCATAAAGACAGATCTGGGACACTGCACACTTACAGGGAAATCCTCAAGACTGACCCCATATTTTCCAAAGTCTTCTCAAGGATGAATTCATGTCCAGGAAAATGAAATTTGCTGGTCCTTCACACCTATCAGGTGCAAAATGGCTTATCTCACAAATTCAGGTGTAACTCTCTATATTTTATCTTTCTTAACTCTTCTTAACAAGCATCTTTTAGGAATGGATTAGGATTTAGGAATGGATTAGGATGATTGATGCTCCTGGAAGTACTAGGTTGTTGTTGACCCTTCCAGCCTTGTTTTTTTCCTTGTTTTTTTTTTTTTGGCTGCTTTTCCCAAAGGGAAGGCTGTGGGACAAACATGCCCATCTCTAGCTGGCAAAAATGATCTGCAAAGAAACATTGAATTTGCCCACTGATGGTTGAAATACAGGCCACTTTTCAGTTGAAAATAACTGGGAAAAAAAAAAACAAAGAACTGGAATATAAACTACAAATGAATATACATTAGTTACTAAGTAAAGCACTTTATAGCCATCATCTGTGAATCCGTAATCATGGATAAAAATTAGATTTTTAACAAATATTTCATGTGTTACACAGATAAAGCACTGAGCTGAGACACAGGAGACTTGCATGTGGTTCTTGCTTCTACTAAGGTCTTTCTACAGTGATTTATTTTGCCTATTAGGGTTGTCTATCAGATGTAGGTGACTGTCTTAAAGAGCTGGTGATCAAAAGAATAAATCCTGCCCTTCCACTGTAACTACTGCCCCATTTCTGCTACTGGCAGCCTATATGAAACACTTCTGTGCTGTATTAAGGGACTTTCCTTCCTCCTTTCTTCCTTCTCTCATCTCACTCCTTACTTTTCTCATGATTTAGACTCATGTTTTGCAAAATGAGTGTGGCACAAAAGTGCTCCGTGAGAACCAGGCTGGCTGCTTTTCCCAAAGGGAAGGCTGTGGGACAAACATACCCATCTCTAGCTGGCAAAAATGATCTGCAAAGAAACACTGAATTTGCCCACTGATGGTTGAAATACAGGCCACTCCCAGATCTTAGACCCAGGTGCTCCCCGTGCGTTGTCGTTGCACTGGAACAGGGATTGAACTCAGCTTGATGGAAGTCTGGAACCTTCAAAGGATCCAGACAGGTCAAACTAAGGTGAATCCCAAGCAGGGGCAGGGCCTGATAGATCTTCCCTGCCATGAAGGACTTGGGGACCTGAGGCCTTCACATGGGAATGAGTGGGAATAGCTAAAAAATGTCTCCAGGGATTCAGAGGGGGCCAAGGTCAAGGCAGAGTAATGGCAGCTGTTTGCAGCCATGGAGGGAAGCACTGACTTACAAAGCCACAGGACTTCAGGGAACTTGAGCAGAAATGAAAGTTTGGGGAGCAATTCTGCGCCTAGAATCCGAAGAAGCTACGAGGTCGTGAGAAAAAACTTGGTTTAGTTTCAGTTTGATGCGTGACACCACATCAGCCAGCTCCCTTCTGCAGCAGGTGATAACTGGCTTGCAAACATCTGGCTACAGTTCTAGGGAAGCCTGAGGAGAAGGAATTGAACCAGCAGCAGGGTATGAAATCAGCCTGGGTTGTATCATGTTATAAGGTTACCCAGATGCAACGGGGACTGTTGGAAGCCACTGGCTGAGCAGCATCCTGGCAGGACAATTCCCACTCTGTGCACAGTGTGTTTCTAAACGGCTGAGGGTTGTGCTGGGAGTTAATCACAATATTTTCTAATAATAAGCATTAATTCCCAGCAAAAGCTACAGAATTACTCTTCAGGGTCGGGTAACCCTCATGTCTCAAAGGCTCTAACACACTCTCACAGGCACTGCCTCTCCTGACCGGAAGAAGCATATAATAGGAAATCCTGACATCTGGAAGAGCACATCTGGCAACCATAATGTTTCCAAACTTGCTAAGAGTCCTTTTACATCAAATTATTACCAACTTCTTTGTGTCATGTTCTTTCTTTACAAGGTGTGCCTGCATCCCTCCCATTTATCCCACTGAGCAGCATCAATTACACGGTAATCACCTGTTTATCTGTTGCCCAGTGAAACTTTTAGGATATTCCTGGTGCTGGTGAAAAGTCAAGGAGTTTATGGTGAGACGCTTCTCAGTTGTTCAGAATTATATGGCAGTTGAAAATATCCAGCCCAAGCTAATAAAAAGAGCACAGGAAGGAACATAAAACCTTCTGAATCAGGCCTCAAGCCAACCTCAGCAGACAGGGGATAGGAAGAAGTCCTCATGTATATTCACATCTACTTGACATGAGGTTTATTGCCTGTTTCTCTGGAGCAATCTGGGGTTGCTGCTGTCAAACATAAAACAACATGGCCATAAAGGAATCCCTGTGATACTTTAAAGCATGGCAGGACCATCTTTCACACGTTGTAGGATAAATTCACGGGGAAAAAAAGGATGTCTCTAAACAGCTACAGAGCCTATCAAAACAACGTGGCATTCAGGAAGAAAATATTTGTGTAGCCCTTTTACCAATGCAAATCACTTTTGTCTTCAAAGGCACCTCATTTGCTAAATTGTTGTGGCACCACTCATGTTCACCACTAAACCACGTCCCCAGAATCGTGTTCCTGTATCTCCAGTGTCTTGTGCACACCAACAACACATACTGTTATTGCTCCAAATGGGTATCAAATTAGGCTAAAAAACATAACGGATTTTTGCCAGTTTTTTTTTTTTTTACTATTATTTACTCAAGCTTTCTGTCAGGCCAAGAACAATGTAGAGCCTGAGACTGGAATGCCCCCACGCCTGGTCCAACAAAAATTACTTGTCCAGGATG
The DNA here is from genome assembly GCF_001604755.1 of Lepidothrix coronata. Classification (NCBI taxonomy): domain Eukaryota; kingdom Metazoa; phylum Chordata; class Aves; order Passeriformes; family Pipridae; genus Lepidothrix; species Lepidothrix coronata. The sequence goes on along the minus strand of NW_016690310.1, from coordinate 2,889,200 downwards.
GACTTAGCTTAGGCCTCTGAACAGGAATGCCAAACACCTCCCCCTGCTCTCTGTCACTGATACCTCCATCCCCATGGGTCACTGCTGGTGGTCACAGCTTTTAATCACATGCTGGGCCTCCAATGATTTATCACCCTCTAACAGTCTTTGTACTGAAGATTCCCAGTTGGGAGCCCAGCTCCCCTTCCCCACCACCATGTAGCATTACCCAAGAGCACCAAAACCAAAGCAGGAAAACACACTGGTCCATGTGGAAGCAGAGTTAAAGCTATTTAAGAAAACTATCTGTTACTGACAGGCACTTTTAGCAAACAGTTAGTGACACCATAAAAGATTTTGGGAATTATGCAAAGGTTAAAAAGTTAAAGACTTGAAATCTAGCATAGTGTTTCCAAGAGACTGCATGGCTATCTGTTTCTCTCTGCATAGCCCATTTCAAGACACAGTCAGTCCTGCTTTTGATAAATTCTTGTTGTGAGAGTCACCTCAGTTTTCAGCCCCCGGCTGCTTCTGTGGAACTTGCTTCCAACTTATCATGAGCAGAAACACCGTGCACAGGAAAATCTCCAGCACTCAAAGTGTGCCCACATGTGGTGTGGTATTTCTGGTCTCAGTACATAACCAAGATTTGTCTCATAGGAAACACCAACGCAGCATTTTTCATCCACAGGTCTAAAGGTTTCCTGCACTCACCTTCATTTTAAAGCTGAGCTGACTTTCCAATTCACAGTGCAGGACACTGCCTGAATCCCTGGGTTGAAGCCAAGCTTTCCTAGTCCCCAGCAGAATGGCTCTGGGACTGACCTAGACACCTCTCAGGAATAGATAAACTTCCTTCACTTGATCAGATTCGTTGGGAAGTAACAATCATGCCAAGTCCTTGCTCCTGTATTTCAGATTCCAGCAGGGATTCTTCCCACTCAGGCAGCAATAATCCCTGCAGGTGGTGGTGCTGGCAGTGATGAGGGTAATGTTGGTCCATCTCCTTCTCTGTTGGAGCTCTGATGGATCTGAACAATCCATCTTGGCTCATTTTTCTCTGAAACAAAACTGTAAACACACTCTATTTGTGGGTTCTGAGCACACTTAACCTACACACTGTGCACAGCAGCCACATTATTTCAGCTACTGAAGGGAAGAGTTTGACCATTTATTAGCACTGGTTTCAGTGGAAAGAAAGGTAGGCTCTTTGTAAAAGTGGCTCACATTTCACTCCTGCTTCTCTCCCTCACACCTCTAACGTCACTCTAACATCACACGTGGTCTAATCAAGGATACATCATGCCAGCAACAGAAGAATCACCTCGAAAAATACAAAAAAGTAATAAACTTCAGTAAAATAACTTTCAGACACTCAGAAAACCTGAAAATAAAGTCCAAAATCCAACTCATTAGTCAAGTAAGTATCTTGAAAACCTATCTGGCACGTCTGGGAGATCTCCCGTTGTCCAGGTCAGGGATGCAGCTTCAGCACATCACTCCCCCCTTCCCATCCAGCTCTCATGCTCATGGAAAGAGGGGTGAGGACAGGGAAAATGGGGATGGAGTCGTGCTCAGGTCTCATCCTGGCATGGAGCTGTAATGCAGCCAGGGAGCACTCACTGGTGTGAGAGCTGAGAAATGCATGCAAGTGCCTGATTTTATGTATACCCTTATCAACCCCCAACATTTTGGGGGTTCTCTGCTTGTATAACATGCAAGCAGCAATTATTATGGGGATAAGGTGTATTCTTGATACATTTAAACATAATATCCACGGGCTAAGTTTCAATGGTACTGAGCATTCACAGCCTTAACCAAAATCATGCCATTCTGTGATTACCTTCTCTAAAAATAAGGTACTCCTTTATATGTAAAGTTATAATCTGTAAAACAATACCTCGGCTCATATCTAAAGATGTCTAAATACAAGCATATAATTCATAAAACACCACCTGCCACGCTACCTTACAAACAAGGCCTATAACAACATATAACTTACCCAGGAAAAAGGCAAATCCACCACTAACACAGGCTGCCTTCTCACAGCCCACTAATGCAAATCACAGCGTTTCTCACCACTGCTGGATCCATTTACAAAGGCAGGGAAGAATAATAACCAAATATGATTGTTCAACTTAATTGCTAGCACACAGTATATAAATAGCATTTTTGCATGATGTCATACAACTACCACAGCCCTACATGGTAACAGGTCCTTAACAAATAGGTGTATGTGACAACCAGGGGCAGGCCAGAACCCTTATAAAGCAAATTGCTTCATTCTTATAGTTTTACCACTTGCCATAGGCTGTGAGTAGAAGTATTAAAACCTAAAGCTAATACACAGGAGGTTTGTTTATTGCACTGTATGGAGCAAAGAAGAATTTCCTGCATATGACACTGAAGGCAGAGTGCACAAAAATTCCTCTGAAGTCTGCAGAGGGAGCTGAACAGACCCTCCTCTGTATTGGGCTTTTTCTCACATATCTGTGTTTTGAATTTTAACACAGCTGTGAAAGAAAAAAGAAAAAAAAAAAAAAAGCCCCACCAATAAGCTTTGCCAGTTGGGCATTCAAATGTCAGAGACAAAGGAAAGTTTGGTGAGGAGATGAGTTCGCTGTGGGCAGTGGCTGTGTCAGACAGCCAATGACATCACTGCCTGTGCTGTCTCCATCACAATTTTCCAGAGCAGGATTACAGTGATGACAGATTCCATTCCAAAACTCCCAGGCAGCTCTTTACATAGATGTTAGCAGAACAAAAGCATTACACAAGATTTCCTCTCTCCGTCAAGCGGCGTTTGATGTTCTCTAATCCTCACCTTGGGAAAAGCATTCGAGAACCATATGGACCTGCTGCAATCACACAGGATGTCCTGTCTCGTAGCTAAAACTCAAAAGTTGAGGGACCTCTGTGGGGCACAGAGAGCAGAGGAAGCAGGCTGTGTCTTTTATTTCCAAGAAGGGAGCAGGGATACCCTCCAAAGTTATGCCCATCACCAAGTCCAACTGCTCCACGTTCCACAGAAGACTATTCTGGTGACTTACTGGGGCACGATGGGGAGTAGAAAAACAGAAAAAGCATCGCTAGAGAACTCTTCAGCAGCCACAAATATGTGACAAATTTTAAAAATTCTCCTACTTTCCTCTTTAAAAATCCAGTCCCCCACTTGTATGGAATTTTGACCATAGCTGGTTGACTAAGGAAGTCACAGCACTTGATACGTGGACAGAAGCTTACATTTAAAATTAATAACCAGCATTGTCATGCATTTTAACCAACACTGACCCAGTAGTTAAGAATTTATGTGTTCAATTAATCTAGTTGCCTTCTCTAATTCAATTATCTCTTGACTTTTACCATTGGCAGGAAGTTGTTCAATTAATATTCTTACATTGTACGGAAACTCAATCTTATTTGTTTCTATTGCTGGTCATATCATCTTAAACAACATTATCAGCATCAATTGTCTGCAGTCTACTGTGTCACTCTCGATTCCAGCAGAAATTTTTTCTTCTTCACAGAAGTAAAATGAGCAAAGAAGCAGTTTAAGTCACATTTTCAAAATATGCATGCAATTTTGCATATAACATTTATCCCATTTTTAAGCTCTGCATATCAGAGGAATTATCAGAACCAAGAAGCAAAGAAAAATAATGGCATGCATTCTTTTGGAGTTGCCATTTTTTTAAAACTGCCCATAAAATATTATAGCTTTATCTTTTTTCTCAGCCTTCCACGGGCACACACCTCCACGATGGTATTTAGTTAATGGAAAATCAAAGGAAATTTAACAGGTGTTATTGTGAGGCACCATTTACACTCGAGACAAGTGCTTCACGGTCATTATCTGGCTTGTGGTTTGGAGCCACACTTGAAGGTTTAGATTTCTTACACTGCCCAGTGCCCCATTCCCTGCCCCAGCCTCTGTTTTATTACTGCCAGTGAAGACCAGTCGTGTTTTTCAGACATGAACTCACGTGAAAGTGCCTCCTAATTCACAGCCACCAAGGGATTCAGGCCCATCTCTGCTTGCTGTGTAATTCTTTTGTCCCGTGTGGTATTCTGGTATTTCTGCAGAGTGATGAAATGAATTCAGATTAAGGGCACAGCCACTGATGTGCTGCCCACCCCAAGAGACTCAGGCACGTTCAGCTTTGTCACAGTGACCTCCCAAGTCCCCAGGATTTATCTTTGTAGACAACACAATCACAAGGCATCAAAAAGTGCAAGGAATGTGCTGTGTTTCAGAAACTTTTTTTTTTCTTTTTTTTTTTTTCACTTTTAACTGCAAGCAAAGGGTTGTAATAAGAAAGTATTACATTGCCTGGCATTAACAGGCATGTCACTGCAAGCAAAACCAGTTTCACATCTCGGGTAGTTTGAGAAGCAGACAAATACCGTGACTGTCTTTTTCTTCTTGATGTCCTTGTATAATTGATCTTGAGCTAGGAACTTTGCATTCCAGCAGAAGCCTGGATTAAAAACCTAGACCAACAACAGTCAGCCATCAATCTTGAGGCAATCTATCCTATCTGCAACCATTTGTATCAGCCATTAGCTATTCAGTAACTCAGGAAGAGATCATCTTTCAAAGAGAATAAACCCTCAGTGCATATCCCCATTCATTCCTCCTATTCTTTTGCTAATTCCCATCTATTACTCCCTCAGCACTTGCAGTGAAATCTCATGCTCATTGCTTTGGTCATATTTATATGCCACATTACCAAGCATCAGAAAAGAACTAATTGCTTTCTTTTTTTTCCAGATACGATTTCCAACAAAACTTTGAGAGGGAATTTTCCAAAAAATACGGCAGATCAGAATGCAATAACACCTTCAGCAGGCAGAAATAACTACTTGCTTCTCAGTTATATTGATTTCTCCTTACATCCTTCCTGAAGTGCCATGTGGCACCAGGGGCAGCAGTGTTAAACACACCCTGGGTTCTTTCTCACTGCCAAAGGAGAGCAAAATGAGAGGTTAGTTACCATAAAGGAGACAAAGGCTTTGTGTTCAAAAAGGTATCTCTGCATAAGATCCCCTTCTTCAAAAACTTTGCAGCTGTTTGTCCTGTGTCTGAAAATACTATCATTTTAAATACATACGTTTTAGTAAGAAAACATTCCAAATTCACACTGGAAGTCAGTTACTCTGCATTCCTGCCTGGACCAAGGACCAGGAAAAGAGATGCACGTTGCTGGATCTTTTCACCATCCCTCTGCCCCTCCCAAGGCAGCTCCCTGCTTCATCCCATGCCCCAAAGCAGCCTCATCAGCCAAGTTTCTGGCTGCAGTTGAGTCAGGACTCCAAACTCAGCCTGGATGCCTTTCCTCTGTTTGTACATCAGGACAAAAAAAGAAAGAAACTGTTCCCCTTTCCTGTGCTGAGACAACTGGACACGAGCACCTTATCCAATGCATGTGTTTTGAACACCAGCATACAGCAGACTCGGTCTGCTGCACTTCCTAAATAATTCTATTCCTCAAGTTTTAGTCTTCTTAATTGTTTAGGTAAAATTTTCCAATTGTTAGCACTCCTCTGGGGTATTCCCATTGGAATTCTTCTTCCTAAAGACCAACAATAGGCTAAAGCGACTTTTATTACTTTGGGACTGGTCATTCAAGTCGTCACATCTTTTTAATTTTTCAGATAGCAAATTGCAGGCTCTAGAATGGTTTGGTTTGTTGTTTGTTTGTTTGTTTGTTTGTTTGTTTTTTTAAGTACATTACACTGCAGATCTTCATGACCACCTGAAGATTACAATTAATTAGCTGACAGACTCTCACTCAGTGCACCTCGTTGAATGATTTCTCTGAAAGCAGAAGCGATCCCAAACTGGACCCTCCTTCTGGCAGGCACAGCACCCCACCCTCATCCTGCAATCCAGTAAACCAGCACACAGACCAACAGTAAATCAAAATGCCTGAAGTTAACCACACTACATCCAGAATTCCAACTGGGTTTGTAAGCCATCAGGTTCACAGCACTTTCTGTTAAAGCCAACAAATTACTTCAAGGGATGCTTTTAAACTTTTTATAAATGGAAATCAATTTGATCAAGCCATGAGAGATGCAATTTTCAAAGTCCAGGAAAATAGTCTGGTGCCTAATCATGGCAGAGGAGTCAAAACTTACAGACTCCTCTTTAAATTTCTAGTCTAAATAGTCATATTTCTTAGCCAGAAACAGCAACACTGGAGTAAAAAGGTGTAAGTTATTTGAAGGGTTTTTTTCCCTAATATAATAAAGTGAATTAATTTATTTTGTTTTAATATAAGAAGCACGCATTTTATAGCTGGCTTTACTTTAAAAGAATTTCATATCCACAATTAAGATATTAAGCATGGCCCTGACCATGTTGTTATGAATTTAAGAGCGCCAGTACTGACAAATCATTGGCACTTAACAGTTCTGTCTTTAAAATCATCATAATTTGACTTCAGAGCACTGCAAAAAGCTAAAAAAAGATTTTTTAAGAGCTGGAAAATGACTTTTCTTTCCAGACTGCTCAGAGAACTGTACATTCATTGTACTTTTGAAAGCAATGTGACTTGGGAAACTGGCAGCTTTCCCATCCATAGCTTCTTAGAGATGTTCGTAGCACATGATATTTTAATTGCCCGATGACAAAATTATTTGGAAATGGATCAGTTTCACAATGCATTTGCTTCATATTTGAAGCAAGAAGCACGAGATCTGAATAATGTTAATGTCTGGATATAAGCCTGACACAACAACACAAAAGTTAGGGAAGGATGTCCATAATCCATCACCTTTAATGCATCCATGACCCCACATGCACGAGCTCAGGTGTTGGTAGGGATTCAGTCTGTCCTGTAACTATCCAGGTGCTTGGACAGCCCTCATGGATGAATCCTCATTAGGGCCTGAAGTTTATCCTAAGCCATGTCTTTTTTTTTGCTGAACAAAACTCTGGTAGCTTCAAAACAACTACCGTTATTTGAAACAGGGAGCCACCGGACGAAGAAGACAGAGTTAGTCAAAAAATATATTAATTCACTAATTACAGTCAAATTACAATAATGTGGCATGATTTGCATAAACCAGGCCACAGAATTTCACCCAGCAAACAATCAGACCAACTGATTTTTTTTCTGTGCGTGTGCAAAGGAATGTTTACTAAGCGAAGTCTCTCCCTAAACCCACAGGACTGATGACATGTGAATGGAGTGTCTTCTGCCTTCCAAGACAAATTTTCCATCTTTTTGATGTGTAAAATGCTAAAATGGCTCTGGATTCACCTACGTGGGGGACTGACCTCGACTCCATGCTGCATCCTTAAACCTGGGCTATTCTTTATAGAAACGGTGTTGGACATGACTGTGTAACCAAACTCCTGCAGCTTTGGAATTTATGCCTCACTTTCTATAAGCACCTAATAGATGATCCAATCTGTTAAACACACATCAACAGATTTGCTGTTGACATCCCACCTTTTTAAGGGGCAGTCAGGAAAGTTGACCCACTTAGTGTGTACATTCAACAGAGAGGAAAAAAGAGGAAAACTTTTTAACGATTACATTTCGTTGCAGCTTTTTAATTGGGAAGCTCCTCTCACCTCCTAAGCTTTTGGTTTGTTTGTCTTATTTTTAATTTATACTACCAGGGTGTGCAGGTAACCTTGCAAGACAAATTGAAGTTAAAGTCAAGGAAAAAAGTCTCTTCAATATTTTATACAATATCCTGTGTGTGCAAAGGCTGGTTTCATGAACTAATGGATTTTTTTTTGTTTTATTTTACAAAGCACACGCAACACACACTGTACTTATACATTCACAACTCACAGCATCTGATTCAAGTCCCATTAACTGCACTTGGTGACTTGCAAATTTAGGTCCTGCTGAAATACCTGAAAGCAAACCCTCTTATGAGCATGAACTTGATTTACTACAAGTAAAGTTCTAGCCTGTAGATGAGTCTCTCAGTTATTTGTGCATAGGAAAAACGTGGTCCCCACTCCTAACCTGGGATTTTACTGGAATGCTGTGGTGGAAGAGGAGTTACACGAGTGTTCCTTACTGCATTAGAGATCATGTTTTGTAAATGGGGACTGACTTTTAACTCTACCAACACGAGTAGAGGTGTCATTATAATTTATTCCTTGATGGGATTTCCTCTCTGCTACTTCCCCAGCCCTGTGGCCCTTGTTTATCAGTTCACTAGTGCTCGTAAGAAAACATGGCCAAATATTCCACAACGTACATCACATCCTTCCACGGAGCAAGGGTAGCCAGACACCCTGAAATATGGAATGTGCATTAGCAATCATGCTCCATAAAATTTCAAAGCCTGAGATCTTTTCACAGCCTGACAGATTTTCCCATATAGCTTTCCACATTCCTAGTGTAACCCAATACAGGCACTGCAGGCTGAATGATAAACAGAGACTCCTTCAGGAAACCTTGGGAAAGGGGAATATTGCACTTCGCTCTAACTATTCCACAGGTGACTGAAGGCTGCACAGCCCATTTTTTCAGCTCAGCCGAAGACAGGCAGAAAAAGTGGAAATGGGACAAAACAAGCATCTAAAAGTGTCTGGCAACGACCTATCACCACTCTCAAACGCTATATCTTATGGAAAATAAAAATTCTTCAGTACTTTCCAGTCCTGGACAAAGCGGAGGCAGCATTTCAGCAGACACATGATTTAACATTGTTTTTTGCATTAGGTACATTGATAAATTTAACTGTAAATAAATTAAATGTAACAGCAAACCACGAGGAGCATGAAGGCACATTTCTACCAATTGACTCACTTCTAATTTTTTTTTTTTCTGTTTACCAGCTGTGAGCTTGCCAGCTATGGCTTGAGCATATAACTCAGTGCAGCCCCAGCCACAGGCGATGTGCAACACATACAAGCACTCAGAAAATGGGAGTCTGGCTGAGTCAGGCTCTCAGCAGTATTCAACCCACCCAAAAATATCCCAGAGCAGAGCCAGGGCAGGTACACCCTGTCAGGGCTCCCCAGATCCTGCATCCTCCAGGTCAAACCCCAGGGTAAAGTGGAGCATCCTCAGAGCTGTTCTGCTTCCCCTCAGCCATCAGTGGCTCAGAGCTGATGAAGGTTTCAGGCATTGTTGGGATATTTTGGCCACACTCCCTCACTTATAGCTTTGCACCCCATGGAGCATGGGGATTGTTCCAGCAAAAGAGGGACAGCGAAGGATTGACTCACTCACAGAGTGTCTTTCATGGTACAGATCCAGTGCAAACCACCTCCAGCACAGCCAAGAACCAGGGCCAGGATGACTAATAATGACCTTCTGAGCAGCCATTGCACGTAGAGCACAGAGTACAAGGGGTTTTCAAACAAAATAATACATAATATACCCCAGCTAATATATCATGCCCACTCCAGAGCTGGGAAAGCTTCAGCTGGTAATGTTTGCAGTAGATGTGATCAAAAGAGGGAGAGTGTGGTTCCCAATCTTACAAAACCTCTCATATCTGCTATTCAAAATTATCTGTTAAACATATGCAACCATATTTCTGACCTTGGAATCTGGGCAAAACACTGAACTAGACTGTACTTTCATCAGCTGTTATTCTTGATTATGACTGGACAGCAAAATCAGGTTGCATTGCTTCTGCTCCTTCCTCACACTACTCTGACACAAACAGGAAAGAGTTCAAGATGACAGAACAGTATTTCCAGCTTGGAGCTTTAGGCAGCCACAATCTGCAGATTATTTTTAAGATTTCTGCTGCTTTTGGTGCTAACAAAATGCTTGCAGGAAACAGACTGAAATGCTGCATCAACAAAAAAAAAAAAAATTGTCATGTTCTTTAGCATTCACTTAATTTTAAATTGTATGCAAATAGAGAAAATAGGTTCATTAATTATTAGATACCAAGTACAGTTCTTCATATATCCACACTATTGAGGTCAAGGTGCTAAATGGCTAACCTAAAATTCTGATATTTAGTACAAACCATAGGTGGGTGAACATTATTCAAAGTAATGGAAAGAAACATCCCAGGCTGTCCAAGCTATGGCACAGCCTGTAAATGGTAAATACCCATTTCTATCATACAATCATATAGTGGTTTATGTTGGAAGAGACCTTAAGGATTATCTTGTTCCAAACCCCCTGCTGTGGACAGGGACGCCTTTCACTAAACCAGATTGCTCAGAGCTCATCCATTTTTACATATAATTATATCCAAAGGTTACACATTTCAGTGTCACTATCTGTTGAACTTATTTACTTGTTAATAATATTAAACTAACGCCACCAAAACTGAATTCATCACTGATACTCATGCACTATTTTGCATCAAGAGTACATTTAGCTGGTTTTATGGTAGAGAACTATACTTTGAATAACTCTACATTTTTGGAATCCAGCCTGAAACCTCAAATTTTTTCCCCAAATGAAACTACGTTAATAAAAATCTCAAGCTAATCAGCACAGCAGTTACACATACTCTCAGCTAGAGAAAAACATAACGAGTAGAATTTGGGGGAGATTAATTCCCCCAAGCCCACCAGAAATGTGGTAAAGTATCTTTATCCTTGAGTCCAGTAAATCTTTTCCTGTCTTACTGAGGAATAATCATTGTGGTGTGATTGAAATAGACTTGAAATAGGATTTTTTTTTTTTTTTGTAAGTAATCCACCACTTGAACTTTCCAATTAATTCACAAGAGCCATGAAAATGCCCGGTGTAGGACTACAATTTTAAAATCATCTGCGGGCACTGAAGCCACCCAAACTAACATGTGTGCACACAATCTCCACCAGCAGTTGAAGATCAAGCTGCAGAACAGGTGATGTTACCATGTGGAGCCTTGACTGCTAAACGAGGTCAACTGCCAGGCATTATTCTGAAGTAGGAGGACAAAATGGAAAGAAGAGCCAAGGTTGGAGAGGAAGCTTTAGGAGGCTGAGCAGCAGCATCACGGCCAAGCTTCTATTGTGCTCAGAAACATAAAGAATTTGACATCTGACCCCTCCTAGGAGAAACCCAAGCAACATCTCCCAACGTAGGCAGTGAAGCATGGAAGTGCACTATCCACACAACAAAGAACTGATAAACTGATACACACTGGATAAACAGATAAACAGGTGCCTCCTGGATGTCTCTGAGAAACCCCCGAAGATTCCCGCTACGAGAAACAGTGCTTGCACACCCTGTGAAAAGCTCCTGAATATCACAGAGTGCTCTGAAACCCTCCAAAATTTCACAGCTCTTTTTAGAGCTCCTCCACCCACTTCTCCATAAGGCTTAGCTGCGAGCCCGATTCTTATATCAAGCAACATTAATGCTCCCCTTTTCCTCTTCATCCAGGTAGGGAACGTTTTCTGTTGTGCCCATTTGTGGCCAAACAGGCCACAAAAGAGCAGTTAATGAACACTTTTCCCCGGTATGACAGCTGCTAACCGTCCCTGTCCAGCAGCAGAGGTGGAAAATTCATCACAGCCATACCCTCTGCTGGGAATGAACCTCGATGACACCAGGGCTGATCCAGAATGAGTGTTTATATCCAGTGAAAAGGGCAGGTTTGTTTACCAACAGACAACGCCCCAGCCAAGCACTTCCCAGTTTGTGCAGCAGGGAATGCTCTGCTTGTGTGGAACAGTTACAACCACCTTGCTACAGCCTTCCTTAAAAAGCAGTTTATGGCCCATTTTGACCTTCATACACTGTGTGCAATCTGAGCATTTTTAGCTCCTCTGAAAACCAGCTTTGGTACCCGGTTTCTAAAACAAACAATAACTGAACATCTGGATGCCTGATCTAGAGAATCTATCAGGTCAATAAAACAATCTGAGCAGAATTCCAGCCTAGGTCCTTGCCTGCTTTTGGACCAGAAGCTCAGCAAAGAGTGGTTGACCAAACTCCATCATCCAGGGCTCTGAAGAAAGAGTCTCCAAAACGGGAGGTTTTTGAAAGGGACTGGTTTTCCTGCACCAGTATTTTCACAAGTGGCTTCTCCTGTCAATTATATGGTTCAGGGACAGGTGGAGAGAAAAGACCTGACTGACCTGAGACCATTAACAATGAATTCTGTCACATGGATATTTCTTTTTTATTTCTCTTCATTGCGCTGTAAATGCTCACATGCAGCCCGAGGAGAGGTAAGTAGGTTGTTTTTTTTTTTTTTCCTTTTTTTGAATACAGTTGGCAGCAGATCCCAGCCATGGCCAGTTGCTTGGTAACAAGTTTCTCTGGCTACAAAATAAATATTCCACATCTGAAATATTTGAGAAAACACTGTTTTTCCTAACTACATTCCATAGTACTTGGGCCATGGGGTTTCCCAGAATAGTCTAAAATATTAACAGGGTTACTCAAAGGACGACCTCCAATTAGGTTGTCGCTCTAAGACAGATACAGATGTGTCCCCCTACACAACACTGTTCACATATTCCTTAAATAGTAGGTTAAATCTACTCCATGGTCTGGAGCTCATGTAAAGTAGTTTAACTGCCTAGGAACAAATTAGCTAACTGGATCCTGTGCCCTTTTAAACGTAGGCGTGGTGGGAGACATTTTGCAGGGACTGAAAATCCTGGAAGTCGCTACATTCGGTCTGAGACGAGTGCCAAAGAAAGCATGTCTGAGGAAAGAGACAGTGAGGGAGGCGTAAAATGAGGCATCTCATCACCTACCACAGCCACAGAGGGATGCTACTGGAATTACCTGCTCTGGGACTGGCATAGAAAGTGTCAAAGTCACGTGTCTGCAGGCATCTCACAGTTCCCACCTTCCTCTTCACCCCTTAGCACAACACTGCTTGGTCCAGGACACAGGCAGTAGAAGCCAGTTCTTCCAACCCTCCGAAAACATCTGCCCCGGAGATCGATCCTAAATAATATTTACCTAAATATTCTATCTAATATCTATCTGAATATTTCTCTAAATATTCTTATTTTGCAAACGCAAAGACAGTGTGTCCTGGAGCAGCAGAGAAGAACCCTGAGGAACCAGCTGATTCTGCCCCCTTCCCCATCACAAGGACAGTGGATGTCTACAAAGAAACTAAGAATAGGACGAGCATTTAGTGATGCTTCTCTAATACCCTCTTCAGCTTTCGACACTCTGTAGCACAAGGATTTCCTGCACTTAATAGCCCTTGATGAATCCTCCTTCCATGAATTCGTCTTCATACAATGACTGGGGAGGAGAAATAACTATTTCTAGATTTTGTGATTTGGTAATAATTCCCAGAATAGAGCACTAATTATTCAGGGTGTTTTTTATAACCTGGCGGCAAAGAAAAAAAAAAATTATTCTCGACAGAACAAAAGAGAGACCATCCACCTCATAACTATTAGTTAGAAATTCTGATTGAGAGTTTTAAGGCTGCCAATTCTAAAAGGGGAGGCAGCCAGAAAAAGGGCCTCAGCTCACATAGGAAAGTCCCAAGTTCAAGCATTCATTAAATACAGGACCCAGGTTTCAAACTCACCTGGGCCTTTCCAAAAAAAGGATTTAGACATGTACCACTGATATGCAGCCTAGGGATCCAAGGCCAACATGGAAAACCAAACATCTCCCACGTACACCTAAAATGCTATGGATGTCTCCATTCTACATTATTTTTTTTAAATTTCTGCATACACCCAGAGCACTCACATCTCAGTGCTGGAAGCTCTGCATCTATGAAACAGTCAACTGTGAACAGAGTTTAGAAACTAAGTGGTACTACACATATCTGGCCACTCACTAGCACCTTAGAGAGAAGTAACAATTGTTTTCTTCTACAACACATGGGGAGGAAAAGTTAATTTCCCTCCATTTTGTTACACTCATTTGCCAAGTATATTATTTTTCCAAGATATTCCTGCCACATTCACCGGGACGGGATGGACAGTGCTTGCTTAATTAGTTCTCATGTTTTCTTCATTATCAGCACTTAGTCCCCCGTGCAAGAATAATTAATTTCCTCCTGAATGTCCTTTAAAGTGTATGTGTTTTGCAGACGTTATCCTGCACTCAAAACTTTAGTCTTCCTAGAGCTCTGCCTTTCATACTCCATCTCCCCACTTCTGAATATTCAAAGCATTATTCCTGCAAGCTTCCTTCCCAGAGAATTTCATCCTGTGCAACAAATGAGCAAAAGAACCTGTCATAATACTCAGGGAGCAGAGCAAAAACTGCATATAAAGCCTTAATTCTATTACTGCCTTAATGTCAGTGCTCCAATTTGTTGCATCACATTAAAAAATATGGAGTTCACAGATCCAGAGCATTTTCTGCTGGAGGTAGATGGGACAGAGGAGTTTTTGACAGTGAATTTCACAGAAATCTGTTGACAGTCAAAGAAAGGATAACAAGTTCCAGGATTTATATCAATATTTTAAAGGGAAAGTGATCCAGCAAACTTTTTATTCAACTCTTATCCCTTTGACAGTTCCATGGACTTCCTTATTCCAAGTCAAATCGCTTCACTAAATAAGTCTTAGCCTCCTGATTTCAGTCTTATCATAGAATTGTTTAGGTCACGTATTTCAGACTCCACTTTTGCCCTGTCTGCTAGTCCAAGCTATCCTAATTCCATCTGGTCTGTCTCCTCCCTCATTCACTATTCAATCAACTACTCACCCCCTTCCATGCAGGTTTTGCTTCCAGCCCACATCAGATCTGATCTTGTACCTCTAGAATCTGTGGTAGGTACCTACATCATTTTCTTCATGTGAAACAGGAGTTGCATATCCCTGGTGGGGCCGAGCAAAAATTATCTCCCAGAGTAGGAGAACTACATATTAAAACAAAACAAAACAAAACAAACATTGCCAATATTTTTGTAGCATGGGTAAAACAATATTTTTCTCTAATCTTGTTCTTGGAAGACATTAAACTGTTCTGGCTGAAACTTTCTGAAGGGAACTCAGCTGCAGGCAGACACCAAATGCAACATGGAAAAAGTCTAGTTTGAAAAGCTACTTTGACAAAGTTGTGAACAGCTGAAAATAGGCCTTTAGGACTGGAAGTTGCCTGGCAGCCTTAGCAAGAGATGATGTTACAAGCCCTGCCTGCAGTGAGAGCCAAAGTGTCACCCTCTAAGGTCACCCACTTTGGTGACAATCAAGCATCACCCAACTGCATTTATGGAGTGACTCTGACCAAGACAAGACTTTTGCCATTTAAGTGTCCACCAATCTGATGCCTACACAAATCCAGACAGAGACACCCCAACAATACTTTTCCATTCCCCAGGGCTGTTCCATGGACCATGGGCCTGGGGAGCAGTGTTGGTTCCACGATTCCCCCCGAGCCTCAGCTGATGATGCAGCAGTTCCGTGTAAGCAGTTGGTGACTGGGCCCCCCAGCTCTTCAGATTCCTCCTGCAAGAGCCAACAGAATTGTAGCCCTACTTGTGCCTTCAGCTTCTCCACTCCGAATTTTGCTGTAATGGACCTACCTAAAGTAATTAGGCCACCTGTTGCATCGCCAGATCCATTGAAGGGACTCCTTCTGCAGTTGGGTTTATGCGGTTTGACAGTAATTGTTTAAACGGATACCAGTGTAATGGCACTGCAAAATAAAGTTGTGGAATTATTTTAATCAATAAATATAATTACATGCTCAGATGACCACGAGCTTATCTGTAATTAGTTCTCCATACCACGATGCAGTCCACAATGCCAACTTTTTTTGCACATTACACGACGTGGGACAGAAATTGCACACGCAGATAACGGGATATTTACAATCAGCTGAGGTTTTACAGCTCAGCAAGATTTTGAGCCCGTGTTAAAAAAGAAAAAGAAAGAAAAAAAATTATCAATTGTGGAACTTGAAAATGGCTATTTATTTTGGGACCAAGTTTTTATTGGTACCATGAAAACAGTCACCCTAAATCAACACATTCCAACACAAGTGGCGTTCTGTGACGTCAGCTACCTAAGCAGTTAAATCTGTGGTTTTTTTCTTCCAGAGCTACACAAGATTGAGCAGGTTGGAGTGGGGGGGGGGGTTTAAACAAAAGATATTCAAATATTAACATCCTTAAATGAAAATATACATGTATGCACATGCCTACACATTTATCTGAACTGTCAAGTGTGCAAAGCCAAAGTTCATAAACTCCCCACAACATGTATAAATTGACCCTGACATCGCCTCTAAGGCAGAGTTTTGTCATAACACTGGTCTTATGGAGGAGGAAATTCAGATATGGAAGTTGGGATAACCTTCCTAAAGTACTCACAAAATGAGAACTAGTACTTTATACTAGTTACTTTATACTTTTGTTCAAATCACAGGCTAAACCCAAACCTAAGCATCTTCCTATAAACATAACAACCCTACAGTTACAATATCCCAGTAACAGTTCTGCATCCATACATCATCCAGTTTTATATTTGGTTTATATGTAAAAATATAATGTATTATATATATATATAAAGAGAGAGAGATGGACTGACTACTAGATAAGCAAAAAAATACATCAAGAAATAATTTCACACAAAGGAAACGGAATATGAGAGAGTTTAACTGCACTACAAGTGGTTTATGAACTGCTATAATTACACCTGCTTTTAGTAGTGCCTCAACAGGTCAGTGTTGCTGGTTGGTTACAAAGGTACTGCACTATCAAACACACTGGGAGGCAAAAATCTGTAGAGTTGTCTGTGGGTGGAGTCCCAAAACTTTGATTTTCCAAAATAAATCAGAACAGAATCTAACCCTGTTTTAGAGGTTCTTCTTGATAATGACTTAAAGCAAAGAGTGGAGTTCCTTCCCTATAGATAACATGGTAATTTTGGCCACTGTTTAGCATGTTTGTGATATAATTAATAAACACATAACATAATATACAATATAGACATAATACATACAGAATATATTTATTTGCAGAATATATTTATATTTAATGTAAAATGTAATTATTTTACATTAGGAAGAATTTTAATTTCACTACTATTTTTCTCTTTCTTTACACTTACCTTTGTGTCATGTTTTGAAAGGGGGCTCCACACTGCAATCTTCATTAACACTGTCAAAACTGACATTAAACACATGCTTAATAAACACATCCTTAAACACACAAAAAATCAGCAGGGCATAAGTATCTTTTAAATACTAAATAAAATGGAATGAATTTTAAAAGACTCCAAAGTGATTTCCAGTCAAGCCCATTCAAATTCCATCAAGGTATGGGCTTCAAGTTGGATCTTAAATAAACCACAACTAGTTGACATGAAGCAGCTATTATCCAAAGTTTCTTCTTCCACTGCACCCCTTTCAGGAAACAGAAAGGGATTTGTAAGCACAGGCACAACCTTTTGTATCTGAAAAAAAATAGCAATCGAAAATATTATATTTATATTACATTTTCCTTAAGGAAAATGAATATGGTTAAATTGCACCAGGAAATACTAACAGACACTTTCAAATCACACCACACTTAAAAGGGCCCAGATTTTTATTATCTCTGTGATAAGAGGAAGAGCAAATGCCCATGGGAATAAAGAGGAAGATCTCCATTTCCTTCATATTTTGCACTCTTGCAAGTGTGATAGCCCAGATTTTGTAATGTAGGATAAACAGGATGGCTTCCCATGTCCTGCAGAACTGGATAAAAACTATATGAATCCACAGAAATCAAAAAAGGTGGTAACAAAACTGCTTTGAATGCATAAGGGGCTGAGTAGGCAACAAGATCTCAATGAAGTCTTCAGTAAATTGTTTTTATTCTTTAATTAAATAATTGCTTAAGTAATTCTGCAATAAAGAATTAGAAGACTTGTTTCTTGAAGGCACTATCAATTTATCTAAAAGCCTGATTTTGCACAAAACAGCAAAGAATAGGGATGGTTAACTGAAAGAAGAAAAATGGATCACTGTGCCTATTCTTCCAGTCACTCGTTATCAAAGGTATATCTTCAAACAGACAACATTTCACTTTCCCTCTGTGGTCTGGTTTGCTGTTGGGAAATAAAAAAACAGACAGAATCATCATTAAAATTAAGAACCACAGATACAGACAAGGGGTTAGTTACATCCACATTTAATTTATTGTCCTCTGGCTGGATTTCAAGTCAATGACATGCATTTCAGGCATTGCAGGCTGGTTAGTACATTGGCCATCCACCATAAATAAAATATGAGGCTGAAATCAATAGACCTGACATTTACCCTGTTCTGCTGCATAAGCACAGCCCAGCTCTCACGTCTGAGTTTTAGGAGGCTTCAAAACACAAAATGATAAGGGCTGATTAACAGTTATTAATGATGAGCCTGTAGGAAGGTGAGAGTCATGAAAATTTGGATGGGAATACTGTAGCTGAACTCTGACATCATCATGTGAGCTACCAAGAGATACAGAATTAAGTACACAAAGTGGCAACCTTCACTTTTACATGACATAGAAATTTATCAAACAAAAAGAACTTTTTATTTTTATTTTTTTTTAAAAGAAAGGTGACCGGGCCTCAGGCAAAGCAATACAGTCTTTCTATTTTTACGGTAGAAAATTCAGTTCTCAAAAGCAGATGTCAAATTGAGTTGGGTATGTAGTAAGATACAGGATGTTTGGCTTAGTATAACAGCCATCTAAAAGGAGACAGTTCGCTTGGAACAGTTTATCTCCTTTTGCAAGGTAAGTTAACCAAAAAATCTTAAGTCACTATGGCCTTGGACACGTAGTTAAATCCTTCCATGTCCTAGTAAGGTCCTTATTTAAGGCTGGAAGTGAAGGTACCTTGCAGGGCTTTGGTGTCAGAACTCACTCCATGCCAGCTGACACCTGAACGTGCAGAGCAGCAGTTTGTCCAGCAGGCACCACACACCACATCTCACCTACCAAGGCTGGGCCACTGGCACTCTTGGACTGCCCAGCAAGAGGATTCCCCCCAGCTCGTCCAGATCGTTTAACTGGCAGAAGTCCACAAGTCTGTTCCCAACAATAAATCCATGCCCAAGCTGGAGAGGAAGTCGTTTGACTCAGTCAGTTGTCACTCCTTCCCCTCTGTCAGCACGTGGCTTTCTGAAGGATCTTCACTCGGCTGCAGTCTCGACGTGTCATTTCTCTCTCATCAGATCCCAAGGTAAGAGCTACTCTAGCTCCATTTACCTTATCCAGCTCTCCCCATTGTCAATTCAAATCTGAAGAAGCCTTTTGAAGTCTCTCAGTCCTCTTTCCTTGTGTCAGGAAACCTTCGGGACAGCTTATAATCTATATAAGCACTAAGGCAGGACCACAAAATGAATCGTATTAATATAATTACAACCAGCAAAATCATCAAAAGGGCCGATTCCATATTTAAGCTAGAATAATGAGGTAATGTGAAAAAAAATACTCTGGGAGATCTAATTATATAATGCAGTATTCAGTACTGCACGGCCAGCCCAGCAATTCCTCTAACATTCCAATCAAAGTGATCTCACTAGCATGTGAGAGAAGAGTCCAGCTGACAGATTTGGGACATGTAACGTACTATTTAGTCAAGAGGCCCCATGTGCTATTCATAAAGAATTAACAACTCTTATATTGACAATGACAGTATTGTCAGAAGACCTTTGGAAGGGGGGGGAAAAAAAAAACCTCCATAAACTCCGTCTCTGTGAAGTTGGACTTTTTTTTTTTTTTTTTGCCCCTTTTTTCCAATGCTGATGTAATCTCCAAACATCTCCAGCAGCAGCTGCTCAGCGAAACCAGGCACCTTCTCCCTAGTCCCTTTCAGCAGCACACGCAGCACTTTCCAGCTCCCTCAAGACAATCAGGGCCTTTCTTTCACCAATTAGCTATCACTTCAAGAGTCCTGCGCTGTCCAACGAGCTCTTAAGAATGGTCTTTGCAGGAAACAACACTGGAGGAGCGTGGTTTTTTTTTTTATTTTCCCCCTAGACAAGTGAAAAGGGGAAGAAGGGAGGGAGAGAGGAGGGGGAGGGAAAAAGAAAAAAAGAAAAAAAAAAAAAAAGAAGCACAAGAAAACAAATCAGAACACACAGAAGCTGTCCAAAATGCATCGCTCATTTAGTGCATCGACAGAAATGTCCTCGAGAGCCAAGGCCAGAGCAAAGCACACACACAAAAAACCTCACTCCTACTTTCTCTGGGAGATAGTTTGTTTAGTTGAATATGTTAAAAAGGTTTTCATAGAAAGAAGTGCTCTCGTTACAGCAAGTCCCTGAGCTGTAGGAACTAAAGGGGCAAGAAACTCCTGTAGGATTATGCTCTATTTCCTTATTTGGCTCTCCAAATGTAAAGCAGCATTATTTGAAGGAGACATTGTAGGAAAGAACTCGGTTTAGCTCACTTTAAATATAGATGGCTTGATGAAATGAGTAATTACTGGAACTGCTACGATCTTTTCAAACTTACTCCACCAGCAAGCTCCTTTCCCCAGAAACCGCACTTTCTGCCTAAAAAAGAAATGAGAGCCTGATTCGGAGACGTAAAGCTTTGGGAATTCTACGTTCTTTTTCCTTTAAAATCAGGGAATAGGTACAGTAATACCTTGAGGTCCTTGTAGATGCCAAGGCCTCGTCAGAATTAGTACAACTCCAGGATCCAGTTCAAGAAGAAAACAAGGAACTTTTACAAATGTTTAAGCAATTCCTTGCCTGGGCCTGGACAAGTAGAGCTGTGAAGGCAGAAACGGGAAGGATCAGCAGTAAGTGAAAGGACTGGGATGTGGTCCAAGCAATAGCCTGGCTGCTTCCCTGATTTTCAAAAATTCTGCATTAAACCAAATGTCATACCAAAATACTGACTGCCAATATTCTCTCAAAGTGCCATTTTCTGGTCAAATTTGTCCTTGATTGGGGTAACCTCATGAGAGTCAACACATTGCCTTCTACAAGGCCAACACATACATTTACGTTGCAATTAAAAATAAAAATAGCCTGTTCCCTTTTATTGACTGTGTATCAGAAGCAAAGCCCTGGGCTTTGTAAACAGTTAAAAGGCACAGCAAAGCAAATACTCGGAGGGGTTTCAGGAGTTTCTTTGCACTAATGGGTTCTCTCACCTACCACATGGATTTTTTTAATGGAGTTGGAAAGTGTCAGAACTGATCAGAATGCTTAGAGGGAAAGAAAGTCTGATGTATTACCCTACATGCATTTATGAAGGAATGTGAATCCACTCAAATTCCTCTGCACAGGAAGGCTCAACCAAGGGATGGGTACACACAGTCAGGATTAAGAAGGAATCTTTGTGGATGTACACTGAACAATGAGTGTCTTTTTTATACCTACGGATCTCAAAAGATGCTGAGTTTAAAGGGACTTCTCCTTTCAACTAGCAAAGATTTTTGCTGAAAAAATGCAGCAGGCTGGAGAGAACAAATATATCTACACGTATATATGTTACTGGGGCCACCTACAGTCATAGGAAAAAAGATGAAATGGACCCAAAAGGTCTATCAGTTTGCCCTAAAGCAAGATCAACTACGCCATTCCTGGCAGCTGTTTCTCTAACTTGTTTCTTTTTTATGAGACCGACATCCACACAGATGAGAAGAAGGAAATCATCATCTCACCTGAAGGGGATTTCGGCAGGAAAAACAGTTTGACAAACTGTTCAGTGGCTCTACCTGCTACAACACAACCACTGTCAGCTCCAGCCAGGGGTTCTACATTACATACACGCTTGGGCAGCTGGCTCACTTTGTAGCTGTAAAATAACAGCTGATAACATTAGCCAGTAACATAATAATTATAACAGTAATACATAATTAGCTAATAACATAAAATAGCAAATGTACTGGTTGAGGCAATGACATCTGCCTTTATCCAGAAAAGCAATATCTGTCCACCTGGATGGATGTCACTGGATGCACCTCAAAGTTCATCTTTGGTGACAACCATCTTCCTTTCCCCCGGTGCAATCCTGCTGGATTGCTGGAAACCACCAGCAGGGTTTAAACCAATTCCCACGTGAGCTAGCGGGGCTGTCACGTAATCCAGCACATCCCATGCCCTGGCCACCAGCTCCAGCCCAATCCATCCGCAGACACAAGCCCGGCGGCTACTTAAGGGCACGTGAGGAATGAACTGGGGGGTTCATCCCGGTGCCAAGGGAACAGGTGCCTCCTCCCCGGGGCTCACAAGTGCTTCTCAGCCCTGCGTTGCCTGAGAGGTGTCAAAGCCGGAACAGAAAGCGCACATCCCTGGCGCCTGGCACCGGGACAGGCTGGGGACAGGCTGACACAAAGCCGGGGAATGGCAGCTCCGCATGCCACGGCTGTCGGCTTGGCACTCCCCGGCGGGGCTGCGTTTGTTCACACGGAGGAATGCTGCTGGGCATGGAAGGACAGCGCCTTCCTGCTTGGATTTCACTTCTCAGGGCAGATTTCCTCCCACAGAAAATCCGTGGCACAGCACAGGCAAGACGAATCTCCGCGCCAGATGAAAACTGGCGCGGCCGGGTTTGGGAAAAGGAGCTTTAACACCGACGGTTGTTCTTCCTTTCTTTGTAAAGCCTTTTGGGAAAGAGCGAGGAAAAGCACTATGCAAAGCCCATATATCGATAATCACTATTTGGATTTTCCAAAATTTTACTTTTTCACACAACAGATGTTCCTGGCACCGTTTTTTTTAATGATTTGCCTTTTTGAAGAATGTGTGTCGTATCACCGATAAAAGCATCCTCTCTGTTCAGAGTTTATTTTGTTAAAATCACTTCTCAACTAGTCATCTCCCTAGAGAGCAATGGCATGATAGAACAGTATTCCTGATGGGTGATATTTTATTACTAACATATGTTTTCATCACATAACCAACATTATTACCCTGTTCTGCTACAACTATTTATTAAAAAATCCTCTAATTTGGAACTATTTGCAAAATTCCATATTTTGCTTTTAAATTAGTACATAATTAATTATCCTCATAATCAGTGCCCATTGAAGGGTAGTTTGCCAAAAATAATTACGTATTATGCAGTTTTGTTGACTTTAGAATGTAAGGCAACAAGTTTCACATTTAATTTTCCAGTTCCCCTACAAAGCAGTCTATCTCCTCAAATATCACTACATTCCTAAAATTTCAAAATATCAAGTGTAGCTACACGTGACAAAGCAGAGAATACAACAATAATCAATCACAAAACACCTCCTGTTGCCATCAGTTTGAAATATATCCCAAAACATTAATAAATTAAAATTAAAAAAATAGAATATTTTACTTACTGCATTTTGCCACGCATTCAAAACTCAGGATATGTTACAAATGAAAACAGCAAATAGTTGCAGTAGTTGGCATGGCTAACAAGAAGTTCCCAGTTCTTTGTTAAGAGAAAAAGAAAAATTCAAGACCAGCACTTATCTCTCAGAATCACGTGCCTTCTACAGTTATCAGAGTCAAAAAGGCACCTTGCTCCAGTTTGCATATGTGAAATCTCCTGAACAAGCATTCCACATCACACTGGAAACAAAATGCCAGTTCAAAAGAGCCAGATCAAGGTCTTCACAGCTTTAGAGGACAAAACCTGACATTCAAAGCCAACTCCCGCTTCAAATAAGTTGTGATAACACGCACATATCAAGATCATTCCACGTTGCATGGAGCCAAAGCAAAGTCAACACCTTCCCCACTGCTTTCCTACTGGAAAATCCCCAGCAGAATCCCACCACAGTCAGTTCAATATGCCCGTTTCCACGATCAAGAAAAACAAGGACAGAAATAAGTTACTACATTTATTATGTATTTCTTCCCTAAAGACTAATTTCAGTGTCCATAAAAATCGCAAAATAAAGGGCACAGATTGCAGGAAAAAAACCAAACAACATAATGAAAGTGAGGGGAAAGGGTTAGGAGAAAATGAAGCAAAAACTTATAAATCAGTCTTAAAAGTCATTACCTGAAGACATCTGTATTTCAAAATACAGAGTTGATGAGACCTCTGCAGTTATGGAGCTGCCATTCCATGATCACCTCCATATGCTGCTGGATGTGGCCATACTTAGCAGTAGATATTTTGGTTCCCTTTCATTTTCAGGAATTTCTTCCTAGGAATGTGATTAGAACATGACCTGGTAGTAGCAGAATAGATCACACTTGATACTTAGTCGTATCAATTAAATAAAAGTTTCATAATATCCAAAATGTCCACCTAATTGTGAACAAACATAAAAATACAAACATATTTAGCGACTCAAAGGAAAAAGCCTAGAACAAATATTTAGGATTTATGTTACAAAGTTCAGAATAGCTGAGTAGTTCACATAAATTCAGGAGAGAATCTGATTAGTATTATTTTGGACAAAACAGTGTTTCAACTGAAACATCATTTTTTCAAACACAGAGGTCTGGCCAAACGTGCTTCAGTTTTGACAAAATATTTGTCAAGAGCTGCTTTTCAGATCCATTAAATTCAAGATCAGTACAAAACAGACACTCTCCAAACATTATACAGCCAAGGCACTCATGCATAAAACCACAGTTTGAGTCTTTTGACAAGTGCTGTGGTCACCTATCTCTGGGCTATTCCTATGTCTCCCTTGACTTAAAAACCTTTTTTTCCTTCTCACTGTGCACAAACTAGACTGGGACCTCCAGAAATGTCACAGGACGGAAAACTCCCTTCCCTCTTGTCTGTAACTCCACACCTTTGGCAGATTTGGGGGGGCTGCTGCAGGCTCCATTTCCTCTGGTTTCACTTGGATGATGCTCCTCCTGTGCTCTACCAAAAACAGATCAAAACCTGCCTCTGGTTTACAATTAAATTTGGGTTTCCTGCGCATCCTTTGTTTTGACAGCATAAGCCAGTTTAGAGGGAAGCAAACAACGACACAAGTGCCATTTTCCTACAAGGTCCATGATGTGAAAAGCTTTGCTAAACAACGATTTAAACTCTCTTAAACTTATCACAAGCAAGATGTGCTTTGGCGAACTACAGACCTTGGAAAGAACCTGAAGATTATATCACACCACCCCTAAAATGCAGTTATTGAAAAGAACCGTCATCCTCTGTGCTTGATGGAAGGTAAACATTTCACATGCTGCACTGACACAGCTCCAAACCTCATTTTTCTATTTAAAAAATGAAAGCCGGGCATTCAGCAAACTACATTGTGTTTTGGAGAAGTTTTTCATTCTACTAGCAGGTTATCCTGCTTACTTTTAAAGTCTCTTTGCACACAAAAAGAAGGGGAGCTGGGGCAAAGAAGGAAAGAAAAGAGTCCATTTGAAAAAATTACACTGCTAGATTACAAGAGTTGAAAGCTGGTATGTAACTTTGCTCCGGGTGATCAAACTGCTAATCAGGAATGCTGTCGGGAACAGAATGGAATTCCAAATAAATTAGCCATGTCCAAGAAGCCAATACAACACAGGATTAAGGCTCACAAAGAAAACAAATTTATTCAGCCTACTTTATCAGAATTCTTAATAACGTGTACTAGTTTTTCTCATCGCAGTCTGAGCTCTTCCACTGGAACAGTGGGGAGAAGGAAAAACGAGTCACACTTCATAAATCCACTTGCACAGACACCTAAAAATGTTATGTAGAGCAAGACACACAATACCATTATATATATACGTACATATGCTTATCACAGCCACAGTAGAAACGTGCCTATTTATTTCTCCCAGTTTATTTTCAAGGCACCTGACCAAAGAAAAGACACCACACGCTTCCGTGAAAACCTACAAAGCTGAAGGAAGAGTTCAGAGCAGCATGGATCTCCACACCAAAATGAGCTTCAGTACCACAGTATACGAACCACTGAATTGAAAAACCAACTGCAGAAATAAATCTCTCTCCTGTGTGACCATCCCACGCGTCACATTTTTTAGCAAGCATAAAGAGAAAAATTCCTGTGTCCACACACCGCAGTGCTGCGGCTGAGGTACTGTCTGCAACTCAAAGCATATTCTATTTTCACCTCTGACAGCATCCCAGAGAAACTATTCATAATAGTTTATGCCAAAATCGCAGGAAAATTAAAAGATGTGCTTAAGTTTCTGCTTTTCCTTGAATTGGGATTTTAATCTTGATCGGACTGGTTTTCCTCACCTGTGAAACAGAGGTTCTGATAGCTTCTTGTCTATACAGTGATTTGAAGACAAAACTAGATTTTCTGAAGCGTTTTAGTAAAAATAAAATTTTAAAAAAAAAAGAGAGAGGAAGTACGTCTTGCTGAATCTAGACATGTAGAGTGAAACTGTCCAGTGATACAAGAGCATGGCTTCCGAAAAAAAAAAAAAGGTAAATCATAAACGTATTCTAACTTCCAGCCACCCATTGTCCAGCACACTTATCCACCGGAAAATAAGAGACTGAGCACAGCACCACTTGCATTTACATGACTTTGCCACGTTACCTTGAGAATCTGTGCATGCCTGGATTCCCTGTAATAAAATTCACCAAGCAAGCCACAGGTTGAGTGTGAGTGTTGGGGATTAGTTTGTCTGCGGGTTCCCAGCCATGGCACTGCCCTGCTTTCCAGGTGACCAAACTGCACCAGCAGTTTGATACACGTGGTTAGTGAGTTAGGTGTTTTCTAAAGAATTTTTGTCCCAGGTAAAGGGGGACTCCCTGTAAAACATCATTTGTGTCCCCTTCCTTTCCCATAATGAAACAAATTAAATTCTATTTACCATTATCACTTTAAGCATCTTAATCAAGCACAAAAGCACACATTTTACCAAGTGTGACTTAGATTTTTTTTTGGTCAAGTGTTTTTTCTGACATGTAAGAAGATATTTGCACAAATATGGAAAGAAAAGCATATATATCCCCAAATCATCTCCTCTGGAAATGCATCTCCAGAGAGCAGGGGGCAAAGGATGAAAGCCATTGCTGTACCATCAAGACACGACTGGAAGGGTTCTGCCTATACCCTGATGCCTCCATTAGATGTACATTAAGAAAACATTTGATTTTAGCAAAATGCATTTAAACGAAATATAAACTGTGTTGTTTTCTCAGAAAAATAAACCGAGAAAGCAATATGCACCAACAAAACTTCTCACGAGGCCCAAGGAAGAAAAAAAAGTATTGATTTTCATTTTCAAAAGGGTCTCTCCTTAGACAGAAAATGAATTTTTACGATTAACTACTGAAAGAAATGTTTTGATTCAGTGAACAGCAGAACAAGACATTTTCCCAGCTAAAACTATTTGCCAGAGCTTTAGGACACATTCATTTGAGACAATTATGGTAAAAATGAACCACTGATCTGAAAAAATGTTACCTTGTTCTACCTTGATGTGCCAAACAGGGCTGTGTATGCCCTGCATTAATGGATGATTCACGGGCTCAAGCTCAGCACACGTGCAAGCACTTGAAGAACTGGGGTAGATTTCTCCATTTCCAGGACACAGACCCTGGATTTCTGAGGGAAGAAAAGGAGGATGATTGCTGGCAGCGAGCAGCTCCACTTACCCGCTCTTGGCTGGTCGTAGCCCAACGAGATGCATTCTGGGTTACCACATTCAATATTTGCCTTTGCAAAATAACGTCATAAATTACAGTTTGATCAGCAAGTGCGCTCCTCTCCTACCCTAAAACCAGTATTCTTGAGGTACACTTGAGATTTATTTTTATTTTCCCCCTTTTAAAACCACAGAAAATAAAGCTAGTGGGTGAAAGGTAACTGTATCACTTCACAGACACAAGCTCCCCTCTGATTACAACTAATTAAGATATTCAGCAGCCTTAAAACAATACCTTTTTTTAATCAATGTACCCAGACGGCATTCACAGCTTTTTGAGATGACAAATGCCCTTTGAAGGAGTTAATAGGCAAAGGTTTGTACTGGCAATGAATAGGGCTACCTTTAATTGATCCAAGAGCCTTAGAGAGCCGTCTTATAGCGTGATGATGTATTTGGGTTGCAAGTAGGCCAAAATAAGCATAAAGAAAATCTGTAAGACCATGAGACCTTTCATTTTTTTTCATTGCAGGGAGGGAAAGGCCGGGGGAGAGGCGGGGGGGGGAACTGCTGGGGAAAATGAGAGAACTATGATGGGGTTATCTTTGTGCTCTGGCACTTAAAATAGATAAAAACGAGAGAAATTTTGAGGAAAAGAGAGGAAGTGATCAGGCCATAATTCTGAGAATAAACGTCAAGATGTACGGAAATGTACAAAACAAGGCTTCTTCAGAAAAAAAAGAAAAAAAAAAAACATGAAAAAAAGAGGAGATGACCTAATGGTATAAAGAAACATTGATTAAAGAAATACCCAGAGGGAGAAAGATATTCCATCAGCTTTAACAAACACAGCATGGCCCTGCATTCCCTCTTAACTTCTCAAGTAAGGGAAGAAAAAGAAATATCTGTAGAAAAGGCAGTCACATGGATCCATTTATAATTTTCTCCTAATTCTTTGCTCATCTTTTTGCATGGTTTTGTTCAAGATGTACAGGAAATGTGCACACAAGAAGTGACTCACAAAATTAAACATGATGGATTAGCAGTAAGCATTCTACCCTGAGCAGCCAAAGAAGAAACAAAAAAAATCATTTTTATAAGGAATATAAAATCCATTTAGTCATATTTTTTCTTGATGAGACTGATTGTACACTAATATTGCCTAGTAATGACAAAACTAGTCTATCCATACTTCCACTAGCCTTTCATAAAAAACTTAATTTTGGCAGAATCCCTTCCTCATAGAGCAAAAGCTAAACAGATTTCCTTGAACTTTCCCAGGTGCAAACTTCAAGCCAAGGTAGAATTTTTCTGGAAAGTCTGAGGCAAATCAGACAAGAAAATTCCTAGACTAGAAGACTATTTTAAAATGGAATTACTGCATAAGCATATTATCATATTATCCATAACTCTGTAAAAAAAAAAAAAATCAAATAGAGAGATGTTGGGGTCTGAGATTATCTTAGAAGACAGATATAGGAGGAGCTAGGAAA
Source organism: Lepidothrix coronata (assembly GCF_001604755.1). Taxonomy (NCBI): domain Eukaryota; kingdom Metazoa; phylum Chordata; class Aves; order Passeriformes; family Pipridae; genus Lepidothrix; species Lepidothrix coronata. The sequence goes on along the minus strand of NW_016690310.1, from coordinate 2,860,417 downwards.
AAAAAGTTGACATTGCTCCTTAAAAATAAAAAAAAGCAGAGCAATAAAATATCCTGCTCCAACACATGCATCCAGATGCATTGGGAAAAGTAAGTCAAGATCACTTTCAATTTGGAATGGGAACAGACAAGCTGTTCTCAAATTCTGCTCATCCTCTTCATCCCAGAGTCATGAACGAGTCCTCTTCCAGCAGCCACTAAACAGAAAAAAGTACAAAGTCTTCACTGTGGTCTGGGTGAAAATGAAGAAAGGTTGAACTTACCCCTGTAAGACAAAATAACTCAGATAGGATTCTTCAAAGAACAATACATTCCCATTGGGAATATTTGCCTCCTGTGAGTTTTCCCCTGTGGCACAAAGCTCTGAGGAAAAGAACAGATAAAAACTTCATGTCATAACTTCCAGACATTTTCCTAATTAACCGTCCTAAGCCCCCATCACCAAGCACCACAGAATTAGAACCATACCAAGGTAAGCACCAGCTGCATCCTTCAAAAACCCCCTCACTTCAAGGCACAAACATCAGCAGATCAGGAGAACCAGGGCACGTGGACAGTTAAAATAACACTAATAACACTAATAAGTATTGTTGTTGTTATTTTGAGAAAGTCTTCTCCTTGTTCCTTTCACTTTCAGTTCAGATTCTTAGACTTTTCCTTTGTAATTTAAAGCTAAAAGATCTCCTTCCAGTATATCAGGTTACATGTACATTCTAGCCACCATGGGTTTTCTAAAAATAAATAAATAAATAAATAAATAAATAAATAAATAAATAAATAAATATAAATAAATAAATAAATAAATAAATAAATAAAAATAAATAAATAAATAAATAAATAAATAAATAAATAAATAAATAAAAAATTAGGAACTGCAAGGATGTCTAAAGGACGTCAAGTCCTTTGGGAACACTTCAAAACCAACTGCTTTTTGTGCAGAGGACAGCAGGTGGATTGGCCATGCCATTCTTCCAGAGCATGGTGAAGCACCAGTGTTCTATAAAACAGAAGTCAACCCTATCACAAAATAACCATGTCCAGTAGCTTGCTATTTGACAGAAAAAAAAAAGGGTCCCTTCCAACGCAAACTGCTTTAGGATTCTATTCCATGAACTGGTATAATCAGCCTATTTGTGGGACACTCCATGCTGTTGAAGATCATATTTTCCCTCCTGCCTTTATGGACAGAAAAAGAGCCAGCATTTCAATCCTGTTCACACATGTTCACCGAAGAACATACTGGGACAGAAAGGCCCTTCTGTGGCAAATACCAGCAAAATCTGAGCTATTTCCCCAAATCAAGCCTAAAATACATTTTTAGCTCCTTTTACACAAGGACAAAACACATCCCACCTGGAAGCAAGTGGGAGCTGCTTACCAAGGGCACACCAAGGAGCATGGTAGGAGGGCATCTCCTTACAGACTCAAACTGACCACCAATGCAATGCCAAAACTGTAAGAATCCCATATACACACACTTATCTGACCAAAGACATACTGATGAGAAAATGAGGCATAGAAAGCCTGAGCAGAAATGAAGCCTGCTTGTCCAACCTGCATCTATTTGACAGATGCCTCTTAAAAACTAACAGAAACAATGTATTTTTAAAGTCAGTTCATACTGTACCCCTTAAGGAATTTCTGTATTTGGTTAATCTTCACCCCTGCATACATGTGCACACACACACACACTTGGAACAGCTGAAACCAAGACTTAAAGGTGAGGAAGGAAAGCTGATGCAGAAAGAGAAATGGGTTTTTCAGTTTCAGAGACAAGACCAAAACCCACTACTTTTTGGTCTTCATGCCAGTGTTCAGACAAAAGTTTCCCAGGTTCCTTATAAACTGAAATAACCCTCGCTGTCCTGAATAATTTATCCCTTTAAAGTGATCTCCAGCAAGCTTTGCTTAAGATCTAGTTGAGTCTCCTTGCAAAATGTGCTGTTTAACTGCACTTTAATTACGCTGCCATCTACAATCCCAGGCCCAAAAACAGCACACAGGGAAATAAACCCCTCAATGTTTTCCCAGAGGAGGCAGGAGGGGTTTCCATGCTGTATCATAGGCAGCAACAGGCACAGATAAAGTTGTGCCTTCAGCTCCACCAACGTAAATCCTCAGCAACTCCACACTGACAGAAACCTCACCCTAAACTCTCCATGGACTCTCCCGAACTCATCCGGGATACTAAGGAAGAAAACTTCGATCCTTTTTTTTTTTCTAAAAATCTGCTTCACAATTCAACATCTTTGATGTAAACCTTTTAAAAGACTGTGATGGCATCAAGTCAGGGACAGGATGGAGGGAAACGTGTTTCCATCCGCGGGGGGATCATTAGGAGGAGGGTTAATAGCCCTGGGCATGCGATCAAATTAAGGCTTGTGCCAGTTTCCCCAGGCTTTCCCTTGCCATCACCAGCTTCCCCAGGCTGGGCAGCTCACCCTCACCTTCTTACCAAAGACAGCTCTTAAGCAGAAGCACGACAGGCTGCTGGGAGGAAACAGAAAGACAATCACACAACTAACTTATATGGACAAAGTATGAAACGGGCCGAGGGAGGGAGGGAGGGAGGGAGCCTTTGATATCTTCACCTTCGCAGAGATACGAACCCCACGCGCATTCACAGCCCGAAAGACGGGGAGGCGGCAGGAATTCCGACCTTCCCAACATGTGGACTGCAGCACTGAGGCAGCACAGAGTCTAAACAAGGCTGGAGTTAGCATTCAGAGCACACAGCCCAGCAGAGTATGGGAAAGGGATAGAGCAGCCCAAAGAGCTGGCGCCACGAACTGACGAGCAGAGCGCAAGTGATAAAGATTTACTGCGAGAGAGGAGGAAACAGTCCGCTGGCCCGATTAGAGCTGTGAATACCGAGTTGTTCAGGGAGGATTTTGCAGCTGACTGATCACAGGCTGTCGGAGCAGGCCTCGGACAACAGCTGCAAGGCTTGCTGGGCTGCAGAAACAAAAGGCGCCTAGCACGGTGCAAAGAAAGAGTTGACAGGTTGTTGTTAGCAGTGGCAAATGTGTGAGGTATGTCACTGTGTGTGAGACGGGGTGGGTTGGGTTGGTGGGGAAGAAGGAGGGCAAGAAGCACAGGCAGCGCTCAGAAAAGGCGGGGGCGTGGGGGGAGGGAGCAGGGACACAGGCTTGGTCAAAGCATTTTCCTAAAATCAGGCCGGTGTTTGTGAGGGGGGACAATCACAAGGTCTGTTTACTGCTGCCAAGATGAATTAGCCCATCGTCTCATTTATAGGACGAATCCGGTGGCACAGACTATAAGGTGCATGGCATTAAAGGGACTAATTAGACGATTCCGGCAAATCTGAATTAAGACCCTTTCTTTCTTTGAAAGCTGGAAAGCATTTCTCAGGACTCCAGTCAGATGGCTTAGGTTTTGTTGGGCTTTTTTCTTTCTCTTCTGAGAAGGGATATCTTGTGCAGTCCCCTAACTCACAACGGTCTGCTCTACATTCTGCTCTGAGCTTCAAGAACAGTTGTTAGGAAGCTGCTGGCATTTACATCATATCTAAAAAGGTCCAAACTAAAATCCTGGATTCTGCAGGAATTCAGCTCCCAGTCCAGGGACAAACTTTGCAGCTGGTCCCTCCTGTTGGAGTGGGCCAAAGCAGAAGCCCACATGAGAACATACCTGAGCAAAGAGCCTACAGCTGAATTCTCTCTCACACATACAAAACAATCTCGGTTTTTCAAAAGCTGGCTTCTAATCTGACACCCATCCACCCCCTCCGAACACAGGGTCCGTAGCCAAGTGCTTTTCCCAAGCAACTCCCTGCTTTCTGGAGCCATGGTTCACTAAGCGTGTGAGTGCTGGGCAGGAATGTATCAATGAAACTCCAGAGGTGATCAAAGACAGAAGCTGGAGAACAGGAGAGACCTCACTTCCAGCTCCCCATTTGGCAAGTTTAGGATTCAGTTCTTGAAATCTGGCAACATTTTACTCCAATTGTGACAAAAACAAAGTGTTCCAAACACCTCTGAAGCAATGGTGCATGCTGTTTGCACACAACCACTATATTACAGTGGTCACTATTAAAATGTTTTACCAGTGGTTAAGGTTACCATGGCATTCCCAGCATACTAAGAGAAGGGAATACCACGAAAATCATGGAAATACTCGGCACTGCAAGCTGCAAATATCAGACGTTTCACAGTAATTAGTGACACCTTGTTAAGCAGAGGCTTCTTGCTTTTTAACACATATATCTACCGCTAACCAACAAATGGGAGACACTAAGAAAGTGCAGTGGCCTTTACAGTATCTGATCAACTGAACAAGCAAACCCTATTTTGATTTTTCTCTTCTATCTCTGGGACCCAGTTAGCCTAGTCCCAGCGGGCAGCACTTGATACACTGTAAAGGGAATTCAGAACAAGAGGCATTTCAAGGCCTCTAACACAGCTCCATTCTCCCAAAATATATATAAAAAAACCCAGCCCAGTGTGCAGAATACTCCATCTAGGGGCAGAAATGCAGCCCAAAATTTCCTTAGCCTTTGCTTTGACATGTGTTAACCTCATTCTACCGGGACTGAGTGCATGAGAAATAATCAGACATTTCACAGAGGTTCCAAATAGTTCTTCCTCAGTATGAGTCCATAGATTTTTACTTTTTATTATTTTAAAGACAGAGCTTCCAGCTTGAATTTCCGCTTAACAGTGATGAAGAACACAGGCACCACTTTTATACAGCTACTAGCAACTGGACTATACTTTAAACTACAAATATTATCTTAGGAACAATTTATAATCTATCATCTCCATATGCTCAAAGTTTTCAGCTGAATAAGGGTGGCCAGTGAGCTCAACTGCAAGGAATAATGAAATGCCTGAAGGACTATTTAGGTAACTATATTTTTGGATGTAATTATGCTCCCACTGAAGTCAAAGCAAAGTCTGAATTTGGCTTCAGTGGGAGCAGAAATGATTTGTGGCAGAAGCAGATTTCTGAGTCAGAAACTCTCTCTGTAGCTGGATAATTCAGTATCATTTATGCTTAACATTAGCACATGGGATTTGTTCACCAAATGTATTTGAGAGCAATGTATACAGCAGACAGAAGCAACAATTCACAGGCTCTGAAAAAAACCCTGAAAAGATAAAATAATGCCCATTAACAGGTTTTTTTTCTTCTTAGGGAAAAAATTAATTACAGAAGTATATCAAGCCTGGTCTTCCAATTATGTTTCCTTTGTACAAATCGCTTTCAGCTGACAAGCCCTCACTAATTTTCCATAGTAAGCAACGGGTTACGGCTTGTCCATAATGCCACAGCTTCCCACTGCACTGCGTCTCGCTCTTTGTCTCTCTGGTACAGAGGGGCTGCTCCTGAGGCTGCTGCAGCACTCTGGAAAGTCATCGAATTACTTCCTACATTCGCTCTCCTTAAACACCTCCGCTTGATCCCCCCCCCCCGCTCTTCCTGTTCCTCGGCCCCCTCGGCCGCGAACTCCGTCCCCCGTAAACGCAGAGGTTAGAATTTTCTAGACACCGCTTTAATTTTTCAAATAGCAATCCAATTACTGAGCAAATTGGCACATGTGCCTGGTTACATAGTGACTTGGCACTGCCTCCCCTCGCTGCTGGCAGTGATGAATGTGTTCCCCCTTCGCCCTCCTCGTCTATCTGCCCCAGCCTCCGAGCCAACACCAGTGACCACATAAGGAGAGTGCCTGGCAGCTGCAAGCCCGAGGTGCCAAGAGGCAGATTGTATTCTGTTAGCAGCAGGATCTGGGGCTGTGACTGGCTTCCTGGCTAGTCTTTTGTAAGACCTTTTCCATGGCCTCTAGGTTGGCTCTAATGAAGCCTGTAGAAATGCCTGCAGGGAGCTGGTATAGAAGTGAGTTAAGTCAAAGGTTTAATTTAGTTTCTAAAGTGAAGCGAATGTATATTGGCCTTCTTTTTCCACCCTGCAATTATATTCCTGCCACATTTATGTGAAAATACAGTATTCAGTCAACAATAGGAGTGCATTCCTGGGTATGTCTGCACTGCACATTGGGGCAAAGATCCCCAAGCCAGCCTCAATTAACTTAGTGCAGGACCAGGAGCAATATAGCTGTGTTTGCTCGCTGCGACACCCGAGCTAATTAACTATGTATGGCAGTAACAGAGCTTTACTGTTTCTGGCACGGCTGCTGGTATCCCTGTGTGGTAATCGACTGCAGACATGCCAGCTCACTTGGAGGTAACCTGAGGGCTCCCCAGTCCAACGTGGCTCTGCACTGCCCAGATACGTTTAGGAATACTCCGGGAACTGGCAGGAATTTGTTGACCATCATGTGAGAGTGCTGAGGCTACAGATGTGGTTACAGTAAATCTGGACTGTTCCTCTTCCATCCCATTCACATTCTTTTATTACTCACAACATGATGGTCACAGAGCATCTTTAAGTAATGTGTTGAGCATCTTGAGCAGCATCTGTCACATGTGCTGCTTTCTAAATTTCCCACTTCCTCCTCCAGGGGCAAAAAGCTGGACAAAGATATTTTAAAGTATTTCTCAAACTTGCCTTTTCTTTTTTTTTTAAGAAAATTGGGTCTTAGCCCATAACTGAACTTTTTCAGACTATTTAGAAACCCATTTTCAATTATTTCAATGAAGTAGATAAGAACTTTCTCACAACAGGATAGCTTTCCCCCATCTGGCTTTTTTATGATCCCCAAGAAATTAACTTTCTTAAAATAAATGAGTGCAGGTTCCAAAGACCAGAGATGCACTATGATCCCTGTAATTCAAACAGGCTTTGGCCAAGGTAAAAACAAAACACAACTTGCCAGCTATTCCTCTTTCAGAATCCCACCTCAGGCATACCAAGAAGCTACTGGAGAGAATCAGAATTATTTTGCCCAGCGAATTTCTGATGCAGATGGCAGTCTGGAAAATATCCTAGTGGACTCTGGACTGCACACACTGGAATATTTTGCCGAGTTCGCTTGCTTGGACTTTACTGTAAGAATTGGAATTTATGGGTACAGTTGTTTGTTACTGATGGAATTTTTCCTTTCCCTTTATATTTCTTTTTCCCCCTAAACTGAGTATGTTGACAGAGGTACCGAATGAGATCTGAGCAGTTAGATTATATTTAATTAAATTCTCATTTATAATTTAAGAGCTTTATCAGCCACGTTGCCTTTACTGATGTTCACCTTACTTGAAATCTGTAAGTAGACAGGAAAGCCCAAGATCTTCTGTTGACTTCCTAGACAAACAAGTTGAGTTGTAATTCCAAGAACCACCATAAGGACCCGAGGACTTTCTCTCCAAACCTAATCCATCCCCCCAGCTCTCCAGACTGACTTTTTACAAGGTAGCAAACGCAGTGATAAATTTTAACACACGCAAGTTCCCAGGCTTTCCCTCAGTACAAACACCTACAACTGTGATGCAGCAGCAGTATGGATTTTAATCAAGTGTTTGATATCTAAGCATGATGTTTTTCCTCTCTCTCTCAGTCTTTGCCACAGTTTTGCACGAGTTACTTGGAGTCACTTTAAACAAACGGCACTAAGTTCTGCACAGGCATCAGGAAAGGTAAAGTTACACACAGCACTGGGAGGCTTCACAGCATTTCTCAAGGAGTTTGTACCTCTGTATTTCAGTGATGTTGAAGAGGAGGATAAAAACCCCAGAGCTGTAGATGATGTGCAACCCTAGTGCCATCTTCCATGCCTTCTACGGGAGCAGGAAACTGGGCTCGCACTCCTGGCCGCGGGCCTGCAGGACACAAGAAAGAGCCAGTTATCCAGAAGGGCACATGAGCATGTGCCTCTCACTAGGCATGTGAATGCCCCAAAAGCAGAAAAGCTCACATGCCAAAGTTAGCAACACTGCTGTAGCCAGGCTGTGCTGAGAGTTAAACATGCACTTAAGAGCTTTGCTGGATGGCAGCCATTTACAGATGTACAATCAGTGCAGAGACATGTAGGCAGAGACTTCCTTTAATGGGTCCTCTGAATCCCCTTCTTGAAGATAAATAATTGGTTATTTTGATGAATGTATTTAGAAAACATACTCTTCTTCTGATTGCATCTCAGACACTGGCACGTGCATCATTTTTCCTGGAGTCCTTTATTTACCACACTTCTTAAAGATTCAGGGCCAGACAAACAACTGAGAATCAAATGCAAAAAGTAGCTGAGTTCTGATAAGGCAGAACTCCCCCAGCTCTTGCTTCATCCCTGCTTTGTTTGAAGATGCTGATGGGTGCTTGCCTGCATGTAATAACTACTAACAGCAGCTTGATGAATAAGACAAGAGAAAGTAGGGGGGAAAAAAAACACAATAGGAGAGGCATTAAGGGCACTAAGTCATTCTTTCTGGGATGGGCATTAGACATATGTTCACTACTCCAGTCCCAGTGCAATCAAAGCTGTCCTGTGCCACTGCCAAAAAGTGCAACAGGTGCCAGAAGATTACAGCACTGGTTAAATCCACTCCTAAGGCACCAGCTCAGGGACTGATCCAAATCCCAGAAGCCAATGAACATCTTCCTCCAGATGTCAATTGTTTTCAAATAGTTCCCCTCTTATTTCCAGTGCGATGCCGGGGAGGGGCAGGGGGGGATAAATAAATTCAACTGCCAAGAGGCAAAATCCTCTGATTTCATCACTGCAGGTCTGGACAGATGCCAAAGCCAAGCAGAGCCTCTCAAGCACATTTGTAAGGTAATTAATATTTTATATTCACAACAATAAGAGGGCTTCATTCACAAGGAACTATTAAGACAGTTTCTGCTTCCATTCTTCCCAGCACATTACAATGACGACTCCATGCCAGCAGCAGCCACATGGCCTAAAGGTGCCAAGCTGGCAAGGATACTCTCTCACAGCATTTGGCATCCAAGCCCTTGGCAAACCCCTCAGCAGTTGTGCTTGGCTGCTTTTGGATCCGTCATGTGGTCAGGCTGCTGATAGCAGAGGAGGGTGCTGCGTCCTCTGGGCACCATTTCACTTTAACACCTGTCTGATTCAGAGGAATGTGTGCACATGGAGAGCAAGATCCCTGCACAAATCCTCCCGGAGACCCGGAGCACATGCTCCATTTGTTACTGAAAGGGGTCGTTTCCTCAGACCCACAGTGCCTTTTTTTTTTGCCCCCCTCTCCCCCTCCTCTTCCCCTTCACATATCTGTACACAGCCCTTAGAGGGTCCTACATCCTGCCATGCATTCCACATGTGTTGGAGGTTTGCTCTGTGAACCAGGAATACAAAACATAGCCTTTTTGTATATAATGAAATCTCATATTTTACTGTGCTCATATAAAGCCATCGCTTTGTGACTAAGACTTTTTTATTTGTGACATTTTAATGATCTACAAATGTTTGGTATAGATGAAAGGAAATTATTATTTCCAGGTCACCTTGCAGTAATACTTTTTGATAGGCACCATAATTCCAATTAAATTGAGTAATAAGGGAGGGGGAAACCCTTCAAACATTTGAAGTGCTACTGAAGCAGAAATATTTTTAAAGGAAAACATCAAAACAAGCATACATCCTTTCACAGAATCACAGGATATGCTGAGCTGGAAGGGACCCACAAGGATCACTGAGTCCAACCCTTAGCCCTGCGCAGGAGTCACACCACAAGCTACAAAATATGACAGGAGCATAGACGGGAAAATTCAAAGCCCCTTTTCCATTGGGGACTACTCAAAAAATGCAGATATTACGACATGCAGACCAGAAGGACGTAATTCTGAGCCCCACAAACACACTTTGAAGGGAATGCAGCAGGTTTTCGTGTCACAGGATCGGGGCTGACTCGGGCACAAACTTCATGAAATAATCCCAAGTCCTGTCCCTCAGAGGTACTTGTCAAAACCACCGTTACCACCCCAAACTTGGCAGGGGCAGCTCTCCAGGAGCTGCGGCAGAGGCGCGGCGAGCGCTGAGGTGTCGCACAGCAACCCCCAAATCCGCGCCTGTCCCAGAGCACCACGACCCACCTCACGTTCCCATGGGGCTGCACTGGTTCATCCAGTACATTCTGACACTTCAGAGCAGGGTTATCTCGGGATCAGACACTCCAAAGCCTGTGGAATAAACGCGAAGTTTATTCCGGTTGCCAAGCTCGCAGTCACGAAACAGCCGCTATCGCCGGCTCGGGAGGGGAAGGCTCAGTGCACCCGTTTCACCCCGACTGGGACACACAAACACGAGCCAGGGCTCCCGTGTTCCACCCCAGCCATCTGCCTGTCACGTTGTACCGTGGTTTTTTGTTCTGTATCGAGCTTGTGGCCCACAGGCACCAGCCGAGGCCTCCCCGTGCCAGGCAGAGCGGTAGCACAGAACACAAACCCCGCTCGCCGCACGTAACCCGCGTTTATCAGCACCCCCGTGTTTGGCCATACAAGGTTTTTTTTTATAAAACTGAAGTTAAAAAACAAAAAGCCAACGAAGATAAAGGCACGGCCTTTTTGAGATGCTCATACTCCAACAAGCTTAACCGTGACATCACTGTCAGAAGGTCATTGGGGCTGCCCACGCGTAAAATTATTTTAAAGCTACTTGAACGGAAGACAGGATAAAGCATTTCCAAAATTACTCTACTCTAGCATCAAGTAAGCAACTTATTTTATTTTTGGAGAGCTGGGTTTTGTTGTTTTGTCAGGATTTTTTTATTATTCCTTCTTGAACAGCTCTTCACTATTTAATCAGGAAAAAAACCCTTATCTCACCCCCTGCTTTGAAACATATGTTTTCTTCAGAACATTAGGGTGACATACAGGATGGACACTTGGACCATGACAAATTTAAGATCCAGCATCTTGAAGGCTTTCCTGGTCACAAGCCAAACCTTTCTGGAATGAAGAAAAGTTTTTTAATAAGGCGTTTTCAGTAAAAAATTCAGTATTTAACCCTGCGGAGGTAAGGAAATACCCCAACTTAAAATTGTTATTCAGTTGCATATAAAAATGTTATTTTAGATCATTTTCAGGAGTTACTGTGATACATTATTTTCCATTTCTTTTTCTCTGTGACCTGGGCAATGGATTTCATTGTGATTAAAGCACCTGGCTTTTGGAGCAAGGGAGACGAAAAATAAGTACCAAATAAACATATAAAACTCTCCAGCAACATTCCTGGAATAGTTCCTCTGTAAAGTGCATGGCATGTTCAGAACACATGATTTCCTAGTACAAAGATTTTACTGGCTTCACTGCTCAGTGTGGTCATCTCAGATCCATGCCAAATAAACCTTCCACACCATATTGTCATTTATTTTTCACCTCTGGCTACACATCCACTCCTTTTTAAACAGCAAGATCCCAGTTCCTACACAAATTCACGACCTGAATGCTCGTTATTCTGTATTATCTTCCCTTGAAAATTATAAGCTAGAAGAGAACATGTTACTGCATGTTACTCTTGGCAACTAAAGTGGAAAGGAGTAAGAACAGGACTTCAGAAGATCCAACAAAAGAACGAGAGCCAAGAAGGAGGCTTTGCCTCCAAGGGGTTCCCTGCACCTCGTTTCACCAGCGTCCCTGTGCTGGGTACCAGGAAGGCCCTGGAATGAATGCCCCACACAGCATGGCCTGTACAAAAGTTATGTGGGAAGGCCAAGGAAAGGAAAAAATTTTATGTCAAAGTCCAAAAAGCCTCCAGTTTCACTTACATAAACCTACATGAACAGACCTTGCCAGATGTTTCCTTATCATAATACGCTTCCCCTTATTAACGGGACTAAATAAATACGACTTACCCAAATCAAATCCTGACCATTTCCCCATTTTCAACTTAATGAATTTTCTCAGCTTTATGCACTTTTTTTAGCAATGTGAAGTCAAGAGCTTCTTCATGAGAACGTGCCCGCCCGGGACATTTATTTTTGTTAAAACAGTTACTGTGCCATGACACAAGGGTAGAACACCGTTTTAAAGGGCTGCTGACTCCGGACAATTTATATGCTAATCTCAGAAATGATTCCTCCTACATTAAATAAGGAGCTGAGGAATGTTCCAAAGGTCTAGACAGCCCATGCCATTTACAGATTGGGTAAATCAACGCTAATACTGCCCACAGCGAATTACACCGTGTGAACTTTCTTCACTGCACACACTTTACTAATTTTAGTTCCACGTGGTTCCTCAGCTGACTGGCCAAAATATAAACTACACCAGCTCCCCAAAGCCTCCCTGTGCCCATCTTGACCTTGGACTTGCCTTTAATATTAAACTTGAGAAAAAACCCGAATGGTCACACTTTTTTTATTCAGGGTACATTTATAAATGGTTTATAAAGGGTTAACAAATGATTAATAGGTTATGATAATGTTAAAAAAGTATGGATAACTACATACAATAAGGATAACTGCTAGGCATTTAATACTAATTGATCAGCTATTTAAGACATACATTCTAGCCCAAACTCCATCAGTGTAGAGTCTGGCAAATAATTCAAATATCTTCAAACTTGTTTGAGCACTGACAAGTTCTCCAGCATTTATTAGCAGTGTTCTGAGGGTATTATTGTTTAAAAGTACAAGTCAAATCTGTCTCCAGATTTAGACTTGGTACAAAAAAGCTGTTATAAAACCTTAGACTGACGGAAAGATTTCCAGTTTTAATTTTACTTTCAGTAGAAATGATCTTTACCCAAATTCTCATATGGGATATGTGATGCCAACAAGGCAGAACTGAAAAACTTAAAATTCAACAAGCATCACTACGTGGATCATAAAATACTGAAAAGATCAACTGAACTTTCAGAATTCCCTCTGGTTTTGCATCTCAGCTTACCAGCGCCGCCGCCGAAACGAGGCACCGACGCAAAGCACGGTGCTGAGCCCAAGTGCTCAATTGTCACACACACACACAAAAAAAAAATCAAAATCTCACCAGGGATGAAATTCTAGTTTTAGAAATAAGACAGTGTGCGAAGCATTGACAGCACCTTTTGTATTATCGTGACGTGACAAGTTCTTGCAACCTCGCCTGCTGGTGAACCCTAAGGTAGTAAATACTATGAGGTACCTTCACATGACAAAAAATCTGATTTCTTTGCAGTGTGATGCCATGAGATGGACCTTTCTTTCTTCCCTCTCCCCCC
>NW_016690310.1:2809883-2846038 GCF_001604755.1 Lepidothrix coronata | reverse complement strand
TTCCACCACTCCACGCTGGAATCTTGGGGCAGCATCTCCCTTTGCAGCCATGGCACAGGAAGCACTGTATGTGATGGGAAGGTAGGTTCTAAAATGTTATGTTTCTGAAACACTCTGTCTTTCATGCTTTCCCCAAGACAAAAATAAAAGCCTAGTACAGTGACAAGAATGCTGCTAAATATTCAAACAGGTTCTCTTCCTGAGAAACCACTAGGGAAGCTCATGCAGACAGATGTCTGCTCTTGAGTACACACATGCAATACATACACATAAAGATATATGTGAAACACTCTGTGCTCCTCAACAGCAAACAAAGCATTCCCACCTCAGAGCTCATTCAAAGGCTCTGCCTCAGAATTGTCCATCCAGGTCAGAGTCACCTCCTTTCTCAGCTTTTTCCCTCAGCTTCATTCCATCCTCCTTTAACTCCTCTGAAGGTCCAGCCAGCTCCTTTCCTTCACCAATCCTCTTAGTTTGCCCCAGAACACACCTTATCTCAAGAGGAAAACAAAACACTGAAATTCATGTTATTTTATTATATCATTACTTCTCTGTATGTCACTCTCCTCGTGCTGCCTTTTTAGGTTACAGTTTCTTTAGGACAGGGATTATTTACTGTTCTGTGTACTAATACAACACAGCCTGGATCTTAAGCAGCCTCAAGTCACTGAGAATAAAAAGAAACTCCCTTTGCCCTAAGTAAATGCTCTCCAGAGTGATATCAATCATATTTATCCATCTTTGAAAAAGGAATCCAAGAAAGCATGTAACAAACATGCAAAACATTATAGAACCTAAACTGTCAATTCTTTTGAGAAATATTTATTTTAAACAATTTTTATACTATGAAATGGAATCCCACATTTATTCTAGGTGTCTCTGATATATTAAATCAGGGTGGAAATTCTATTTTTATTCAGGTCTTGCTCATTTATCTTTTCATGGTACTTAGGAATAAATCTTACCTGTTCACAATCACTCCTTTCTCTTCACTGAGCTGCCTGAATTCAATTAGAAAAACATTTCACTTGCAAAACTTTTCCTATGAAAGTCCATATTTGGATATAGAAAAATTTCAAAAGACTCAAGAAGACATCCATAAAACCATAAAAAAATTGTTTCTGAACATGTTCAGCATCTAAATATTTTTTTACTGATAATTTTACATCAATTTTACTTCATTTTCTTAGTGGCAAAGCACTTGGAAGATATGAAAAGCTGGGCTATAGGTATGTTGTCAATATGCTTTTATCATAGAATCCTGGAATGGTTTGGGTTGGAAGGGGCCTTAAAGATTGTATACTTCCAACTCTCCTGCCATGGGGAGGGACCAGGTTGCTCCAAGCCCTGTCCAACCTGGTCTTGAACTCTGGATGGCATCTCATTCTTTTGTGTGTCACCTGCACCACTCAGTTTGGTGTCATCTGCAAACTTGCTTTAGGGTCCAAAAAAGCCACACTGAGAGTCCCTGTTATCTTCATAGTCGATCCCACCAGGTCTGACCAAAGGCCACTGAAAGCAGGAGATCTTTCAGACCCTTTAGTGGAGTTGCAATAAAGAAATAATTCATTCTTCTGCAGAACAGCTCAAAAGCAGAGTAGCCGATGAATTTCTACCACTCTTAAGCAAGTGGGAAGTCAGAATCCCAGACTTCCAGTTGGGGAAAAAGCATTGGGATATTGCAAGAACTAACCCACCCTGAGATGCCAAAAGGATCTGTTTTCTTTCCCATGAAGCTCAGGTTTCCACCTTTGGCTACTTTCTCAGAATACAAAGTCCTGTTTTGAACCCAACTCAGCAGGGCACACAGCAAGGAGAGCAGAAGAACTTCCCTGAGCATGCACTGAGCAATCAGCCAGGGCTGCTGGAGAGAGAGACATCACCCTCAGATCAAGATGGACCATTACAGGTCACCTTATCTCATCATTTCCCCTCCCACAGAAACTATTAGGTGGATCTAAAAAGCTTAAAACTGCACATTCCAGAAAGGCAGCTCTGAAGTAAAACAATAATGCTTCAAAATGCCACACTCCTCGAGAAAGGGACACCTGAAAATCCTGCTGTGAACATCACCCAGACCTGGAAAGGACGTACCTCCAGGCTCAGCGTGGCCTGCAGCCTCCCATGTGCATTCAGAAAGCAGAGAGTGACAAAACCTGGCAGGAACAGATCAGTTTGAGCACTTTGGCTGTGAACCCAAGCTAAATTAAGTAGGTGATAAATCCTTCATCCCTCTGCTGGTGAATTGAGGGAAAGGAAACAGGCAAAATGATTGAAACACTATTTTATGAATAATATATAATCATTCATTCCCTTTTACATAAGACCAGAAGAAATTCCAGAGGTTTGTGGTACACTTGAAAACAGGCACAAACCCCTGATTTGTAACAAGGTACCCCAAAAATACATGAGCTAATCTCAGGGTTCAGCACAATTCAGAGAAGCTGAGCATCACTAAGGCACCATCTTCAGTCCAGGCTGCAAGGATTTGGTAGCTGATATCCAGCCCAGTGCTCAGCAGGAGCTGTGAACCAGAGGTCCTTCCCTACTGCAAGGACGTGCCATTCCCAAGCCAGCCTGTCCCTGATGCCTTCAGGAAGTCCAGGGAGGCAGTTGCCCATTTTTAACTTTCTTATTCCCAGGCGAAGCAGCAAAAGAAAGATGTTAAATTCCTTCCAGTCACCGAGTTTCCACATTTGCAGCGATATTGCCCATAAAGCATTAGATTGATGGCATTTCCAGGGTGGTGACAGCAGAATGGGCAGTTAGAAGGTAAGATATTTACTTACAATAGCAGCAACCCACAAACAACTTCAAAAAAGCTGGCAAACAGAGATGGAACTTCATAATGTGTGGGATGGAAAGGAAACAGGGTGTTTGTATGTGTTCGTGCTACAGTTTGTGTTCTCCTGAAGGCCATAACACAGTTCTTTTTTATCAGCTACATTGTGAGGTATTAAAAAAACCCCAAACAAATAAAACAAATGAACGCCCCCAAAATACATTTAGTTTCCTGTTCCAAAAATAGCACAGATTTTTTAAGTCTTTCAAGCACCATCCCCATCATCCAAAAAGCCTAAATACTCACACTGTACAGTAAATATGGAGATGTTAAATCCTTCCTAAAAGAACACTAACTGTCCTGCTTCTCATACTTATATTACAAAGAACCAGACACAACTTGT
This sequence comes from Lepidothrix coronata, assembly GCF_001604755.1. Classification (NCBI taxonomy): domain Eukaryota; kingdom Metazoa; phylum Chordata; class Aves; order Passeriformes; family Pipridae; genus Lepidothrix; species Lepidothrix coronata. Next base: position 2,842,853 of record NW_016690310.1, on the reverse strand, counting down.
AAAAACTATCAGTTTTGCTGGCCATATTCACAGACTCACTTGATTCCTTCCAGCAGAAAAGTGATTTAGACCTATCACGTGGCTTTATTCACACCACCACCACCACGTTATGTATCCTGGGAACAAGCTTGACCTGTCAGGGAAACGGGATCTAATTTAGGAGCTGGTAGATGGAGTAATCACATTAAAGCTCCTCACTATCACAGAGCAAACACCTGCAGATGCCACAAAGAGACACAGTTTTTATGTGTATGTGCACATACATGTTTATACACACATATATGTGTGTGTATATATATATATATGTACACACACAGACTTTTGGAGAGAAATCTTCTGTCTCAAACACAGAGGGCTCTCCCACCACAGATGCCGTACTGAGATCTCACTTTCAGCTACCTCTATCACAGTTATGCAGAACTGCAGTTCTTCCTGCCTTTACTTTGCTGGGATGCCACGGTAAGTGGTAAATGCTCTGCTGCCACCCAATGACGCTTCCCGGGATTGCCCACTTCCCAAGCCCATTTCCTCCTACTCCATAACCGGGCTAAAAAAAAAAAAATAATCAAGTTAAATTAAAGGTAGCACTTAGAACTGAGCGCTTTGCATACCTGTGGCCTCTGTGGAACACGGGACAACCCTGCCCCTCCTCACCTGTATGCAAATGGCCCCGGGTTCCTTTTATCATTCCGCCAACAGCAGCAAAACTTTATCTGAACTCCCGGTCACAAAACCATCATTGTGCTCCGGCAGTTAATTTTTACTGGTTTACAATGTACTTTCCTTTACACAGGAGATAATGCCAGGGAAGCCCAGCAAACCTCTCCCACAGCTGTTCTGCTTTACAGTCCCCCAAAGCATTGATTTCGCAGCGTTATGTCAACGCCAGACACGCCGATCCCCCTCCCTGCTTTCACTCAAGTCCCTTTCTTGGGTCTCCCGACAAAGCACAACTTGTTTTAGTCCTTGTTACTACACCTAAATTAAGTTTGCAGGGGTATATAAACACAAGCAGTAGCCCATCAGGTTTAAGTGAAAAGGGGAAATGCTGCGCCCTGGATCTTGAGTTCACCCCCACCTATAATTAAGTCCTCAAACGTTTGGACACTTCAGCTTTCCCTGCAGTTAAAATATACATTTGCAGAGCGCCAATTTAAAGAAATTCAAGCAACTAGCGAAGTAATTTTTGTCAATATGTATTTGCACACAAGAACAAGCTGCTCAGTTCTGTAGAATCTGTCCAGAATTCTGGGGCTGCAACACGTGCATCTGCTCAAATTAGTATAATTTAACATTTGTCAGACCAGTATATACAATGAATTACTTTAAAACGTGGTTTACATTTTCAGTTATCAGCTTAAGCTGGTATAAAAGGCCCTGACTGCTCCATGGATGAATGCTCAGTTGAGAGCTTATTATCACAGAGAAACCACAATTACAGGTTTAAAGGAAGCCCAGCAGTGCTTGATTTATTTTCACCTATTTCATTATTATTCTTGTTTTGGCATACAAGATGTAGCAGGATGTTCCTGCCACCAGAACCTACAGGTTGTAGAATAATACACTAAAAACCTAAAGAAAGGCAGAATTATCTTCTTTCCCAAGAACTATCTATGAGAAAGTTCAATCATCGTGTCAAAACTTAGAAGCTATTTCCAAAACACTGTTCCCACTCCTGCTCTCTGGGGTTCTCAAAGATCAGAGATTGTTTTGAGACTCATTAGCAGTTAGTGGTATTTAACTACATTTCATTCAGATGGGACAACAAAACTGGATTTGGCACTTTAAAAGAAGCGTCACTTTCACAGTTTTACATTTTCAATGCAGAAGTGTTAAGAGATAAAAACATTTTGGTACAAACAGACATGTATTAGTGATAATTCACTGCCTCAAAACATACCTTCTTATGTTTTGCCCTTAAAAAACAAAAACCGATTGTATTCCAAGCCCTTGATTCAGGCCCCAGCACTTAACTATGCTGAGAATGTTCCATTAAGTGCATCCAGAAGTGCTGATCACACAGCCCAGCCTGCACGGTCAGAGTCTAAAATGGGGGCTCGAAACTCCCTCTGCTGGCTGAAAACACAGCTAGAGACTTAAAAACATCCTCTCTTGCCCAAAAAAAAAAGAATTAAAAACCAACCAACCAACCAAACAAAAGCCCCAAAACCTAAACCAACCAACCAACAACACTGCCAATAACAGCAAAAAAAAAAAAAATAGTAAGATAAAAATGGTATGTGAAAAACTTTTTAAAAAACTAAAATAAAGACTCTCTCTTCTTCAGAGATTTTAATCTTTTTAGCTGTTCTGGCCCCAAGTCTTTCCAGCATTCAGATGCACCTACAGCAGTGACCTGCTACCCAAAGTCTACCAACCTCTGCAAGTCGGTGTCTCAAAGTGATTTCACAGCACCCAGAAGGAAAATTCCTGATCTCCCAGTTGTTGTTCCCATGAAACACCAGCCTGTGACTGGGAAGCTCTGCAGATGAGTCCTGCACAAAGGATTTCCTTCTTAAGCACTGCCAATACCACAAAGAGGATGGTCTCTGTGATGAGACAACCAGCTAGACTTTACAAACGGGGTGGGAGAACTGCTGCAAGAAATCCACCATCATAGCAGCCAATTAAGACAGATTTGACAAGGGCCAAAATTACAACTTTAGGTCAGACCTACTGAGAATCTTCTACCAGAGGCAACAGAGTGGCAAACGTAGGATTTGGGTTCAGAGCCCACTCCTGAGAGAATTTCTTGTGCTCCAAGTCATTCTGGTTCAGTTCCTTCTCTGGAAAGCGTTCTTTCCTTGTCTTCTTCCCTTCATCTGTCTTGACTGCAAAAGAGAGGATTTCTGCCCCAAGGACCTTACAGAGCAGCCTCAGTGTCTCCCCCTGTGCCTTCTGTGACAGGTCACATAACTCAGTTTTCTAAAGCTTGTTCCAAAATTACTGTGAGAGCACTGTGTCTGACCTACCACTATCTTGCACAGGAGCATTCATTTCTAGGTCACAATTAATCAGATGACATCGTACAGTTAGAAGGATTTTGCAGGGATGTGACAGCGACCCTGTGAAATTACTTGAAGCATAAATGGCAAAGCAGACTGTCGTGGTCAGGGGGTTCCATCCCACAAACCCCACCAGTAAGCCCAGCTCTGCAGTAAAGTACTCCCCAATTCAAATGGCAATGTTTTACACGTATCTTACTCGAGCCTGATCACCATCACGAGGTACAAGACAGATCTAATTTCCCATGTTTTGATGACTGAATCTAACAGGGGAACCATTTCCAAAGATCATGGAAAAGCAGTGTCAAGGAAGATCATAGGGCACCATAACCATCCCCTCAGAGTCTCTCCTGAGGGCACGAGTCAGTGTAAATTTGCTGGAGGAGAAAGTAGCAATGAAATAACAGAGCTAGATCACCACAAACATTCCATCAACAGTTTGTTCTGTAAAATAGCACAGCACAACGTTCTCTAAAACATCAGTTCTGCTTTCTGGCAAGTCTCTTGGCCCACCAACACACTGGTGGCCACAGAAAATGTAGCTGTAACGTAACATAGTTGGGACAAATCTTGTGAAATGTCTTCTTATACAATGAAATTGCCTTCCTCTCAGTGGGGTTCATACACACATTGATGGGTCACAACCCTTTTTATCCAAACCACCATCTTATCTGGATGGGATTTAATTGAACCCTTCCTCATTTAATAAACTAAACGTGGTCCTCCCCCAACACCTGTTCATGAGTGGCTGGTGCAAAGCCAGGTAACTCCTCTCTCTGTGCAAACCAGAAATCACACGCATGAAACTTCGGTACAGAACTGCACATAAAGTGTTTCAGACCTGAATTTCGACTACACAAGGTCTCAGAAGTCTTAGAATACTTAAGCCTGGACCTGAGCCTCAAGCCCACACCTCACTTTCCAATATCTGCACAACTGGGAAGCAGAGGATCCCGCCTTACAGATCTCCAGAGGACTGAATCAGGGTCAGTCAGGAGATGAGACGAGAACCAAGGACTTTGGAAAATGTCAGAGGCAAAAGCTTAATAGCCACTGTGGAGGGTCTCAACCAAGCAGATGTTTCAAACATGTGCCTAATTTTTAAGTGCTGAGTTTGATGGCAGTAGATATTACAGTGGGCACCAACCCAAGACAGAGCTAAGGAGGAGAGGCTGGTGGACAAAATAGGAGGAAAAGCAGAGCACGAAAAACATTTTTTTCATGTGCTCTCTTAGTCTGTGTAACCTACCCAAGAAAGGCCTCAGCTAGCAAGTCAACTTCAGACCTCAATTATAACACGTGGGCAGCTTTATTGCCCAACAAAAAGCACACTGGACATTTATGGTCTCATTTTATTAAATTCCCCTACGCATGACGCTCACTATTGGGTGTGTATGTGTGAGGTTAATATAAAAGTCCACACTATATTTGTATATTAACAAGATTAAAAGCTCACCTGCATGGCAGGTGCTGCTGTGGGCACAGGTTTGGGTTATGGATTAACCAAGTCCTATCAAAAACCGGGGTCTATCACCAAATCTACAGCAGGAAAAGCAGGTGCTTTTCCTGCTGATGTAGCTGAGGGCTCCGATTGAATTACACCAGGAAAGAATAGCTTTGCTTTCTTCAGGAAATCTGATTAGAGAAAGAGAGATCTAACACCTTACACAACATGGTGCAGCTTAAAGGACAATCTGCTCCTCTCATGGCCCCTTCTGCTGGTTACTTTGATCTAAGTTTAATTGTCTGGGTTTAACACCTTTGGTTTTACAGAAAACTTCTTTAGAGGCGTTTTCCTACACCAAGTAATTGCTCAAGTCTTTTCAGAGAAACCATCAATTATCCAGGATGCTGGAAACTAAACACCTGTAGTTCTGGCAAAATACAAGATTACTCTCACTGGTATTAAACAGGTAAGTGAAGACACGTTAAAGACTCAAGTTTTACTTTCTAAGATCAGTGCTCAATAATAATAAGAGCAGTGTCAACAGCTCAGGACACTATGAGAGGAATCAGTTCATTCCTAAATGCAAGAAGGAGACCTAACATCATAAAATAATACAGGCCAGACTGGCTTTCAGCTCCCCTCAGTAGGATGCTTGTGGTACAAGGTCATTGTTATACCACCACTCCCCAGTTCAATGCTAAAGTGCTACAGCTCTGTAGCACACACAAACCAGCAATTCCTTTCCAGAAGCTAATGAAACCAGTCTGATTTTAGCCAGAATCCTACACAATAACCCTAATTTTAAGCATAAAAATCGAAATCCCTTCTGGTCTTACCTCAAGTGACAGGCTGGGTAACACAATCCTTACAACTGAACTCAGTGATTTCTGCATCCAGCCCAGCAAGCTGTAGTCATGTCAGAGATCATATTTCACATCACACATATACACACCTACTGTACAACAGAATTTGGTCTTAAAAATGCACGCAGTTTTCTATTTTGATGTGAATTTCCAGCCTCTCAAACGCTGATGATCCTTTGCCAGTGAAATCCTGCAGGGCAATTGGCCTCCCGGCCAGTTTTCCAAATGCAAAGTGATGTTTGAGAGCCCACCAGCTCTGAAATGTCAGACTGTTCACTCACCTCAAAGAACAGAATACAAGAAGTACAAGTAAAGACAATGCTAAAAGCGTTGCTGAAGTGTGTTTCAGGCCTGAAAGCAAGCTGGAGCTGCCAAATAACTGTTGTTTAGAATGGTCATCCTGCGTTTTTCCAAACTTTTTTGTACAGCTAAGTTAGTAATTTCATTACTAAAATCTATCCGTTTACTTACACTCCCTAAACCTCCAGCACATGTGCCAGCCTCAGATCATCCCTATTAAATATTTCTAAATCAGATGGCAAACCAGTAATAGCCCTCTCTCCCCTTTTGATAAGGTGGGAAGTAAAGAAGTTTAGAGGTTCCAGGATTTTTCTTTTTTTTTTTTTTTTCAATTTTAAAATGAAGTAAATGAAAAAGTTGCATCCACGAACGGGCAGCAACAAAATTATAAACCAGCTGATGTGGAAACGTCAACATCATCTTCTAAACATGCAACTGAGGTTCACAGCTGGTGCAAAAAAAGAAGGCAGCATTGTCTGGGAGCAAAGGCAGTGAGCAGGGACTGCAGGTTTTATTCTGAACTCTCCCACGGATTTCGAGCTCGGCTGTGGGCAGATCACCAAATATCTCAGCTGATCATCTACAAAATAAGGATAGCAATATTTTCCTATCCCAGCAGGATGTTTTCAGAAGAGTACTTGGGAGGCACTCAAACAATGCAATGATGGGGGCCACGGAAAGTATCTGTGCAGAACAAAGACAACACCTGCTCAACCAGTTAATGGAAAAAAGATGACTGAGACTGTTACAAGGAACTTTTAGCATTAAAGGAAAGGACAAGCTGCAATTGTCTCTGGCTTACAGTTAAAAAATTCAGCATCAATAAACCATTTTTTTTAATGTAATTACTGTGGAAAAAATTCAAGTATAGGACCAGATATGAAAACCAACGCAAATAAACTACATAAGTGGCTGGAATTCTAAGTCAAAGACAACGTTTAGGTTTCCCCTTATCGTGGGTAACATGGATAATTCATGACAAAACATCATTTGACTTCCTTTAGCAAACGAGTGCACACATGATGGAGGTAACTGCATACCACGGTTTTCCCTCCAGAACTGCAACAATTTTAGTTAACGAAGACACTTTTTATAAGCATTTATGTTGTGAGTCCATTTTACACAGTCTTGAAGTTCTGCTCATACTCTTTGTGGGAGATAATGTCAGGTGGCTGCTCCAGTGCTTTGCTGTACATATCACTGTGTACTTAGTATTTGAAGAATGCCAGCTCAGCCTGGAGGGTTTTTTTCCCCTGAACGTTTTTCTTTCACTTTATGCTGGGAAAACTGTAGCTCTACAAATACAGAAAAAGTTCTCAGCCCAGAATAAAATATGAAGTTTATGATTAGGGAAGTCTGATGATCTGGTGTTTATTCCTGAATTAGCAACAGATTTCCCATGACCTTAATTACTTCATTTAGATACTCTGTGATCCATTTAGAAAAAAAAAAAAAAAGGGATGGTATGTCTGGAGGATGCAAGAAAGCCCAGCTCCCAGTTCTGAAACACATCAGCCCACACTTCTACAAACCTCCTAATAATGATGATGAACATGATTAAACCTCTGGACCATCTCCATTTCTCCCCACTGGAGATTAAGTGTTCCATTCTCACTGAAAGGCTTCACATTCTACACTGCCACAGATCCAGGGAAGCTTCAGATTCAATTAACAAAACTTCCAGCAATACATCATTATCTTTTGTAAGTTTTCTTGTTGCCTCCAGGATTTATGCAGCATCAGTCCCCTGGTAACAAAGCTTTTAAATTCATTCACCAAACCACGTTGGAAAGAAGAGCTGAAGTGTTAAGAGATGTGAGTGTCACACATATTGTGACATCTGGTAGCAAGCAGAGAAGAGTGTCCAAATTAAGTCTTCTCATCAAGGGAAAGATCAAGTTATCTGACCTGCTTGGCTTGTCAGTGAGCAAATACAGCCTGGGAGAAGGGCAAGACATTCCCTCTTTTTTCCCAAAAAGGTAAGGGAGGTAGAAATGAGATTAAAGAGAACCCAGCAGAGAGAACTGCATGGAGAATTACGGGGAGACAGTGCAAGGTCAAGTAGGAGCAACAGAGCACACACAGTCCAGGCTCACCTTCCTGTCTAGAACAGGAAGCTGAAGGAGCATTTTTTTTTTTTTTGCTACCCCTGTTAGAACGGTCCTTGTAATGCTGTAAACATTTGTAAGCCATTAGCTAGATCCAGCAGCACATGGTGCAACAACAAAAGCTAGGTTTGTTCCAGCCATGGGAATCCTTCCCGGTGAAAGCACGGAGAGGTGGGTGGGACAGGATCTCAGGGAGCAGCTGAGGCATCACCAGGCAGGGGCAGGTTCACAAACATCCCCACAGAGCTGCAGCAGGTGACTGGCAAACAAACCCTTCCTAAAGGAGCACTGAAGTGGAGTCTGCATCCCCAGACACAGTGCTTGGAGTCAGGGAGCCTCCCTTGCCTGCAGCAACTCCTTTTGCTGAAATCCAAACTGCAGCTTCTCCGAGAACCAGCACACAGGGATTACACACCACCTACACTTCACTCCTCTCACCCATTTACACATTTGGATACTGTTTAAAAAAAATTATTTGCCTGTCTCTTGTTTGTCTGTAATTATTTCCTCTAAAGTTCTTCTCAACTCACACCTTTGCAGTTTCTTAAAAAGGACACCTCCCCCCCACCTTGCTGATTTTAAAATTCAGAGCCCAAAATGCAGGGCTCCAAAGAGAAGGACTATTAGAAATTACAGCAAAGCAATTTTCTTTTCATCTCTTTGAGATGCTGTTGGCTCACTCAATTTGTATTGAATATCAGCCCTATAATATTTGTCTCCTAATACCACTTATTCCCCGACACGTACTTTGAAATCGTAACAGTGCATATTTATCTCTTAAATTTTCCTTTAAAATTTTGGTAATTTCCTCTGGTTTACAAAGGTCATTTTGGAACAGTGTCATATATATTGCTTAGAGATGGACTACAAACCCGATCTTATCCTTCCACTCCCCAGCCCTAAATTATCTCCACCCAGAGCTCACAGAACAAATGGCTCTGAACATTTCTAAAGACTGCAGATTAAGTCAAACCCACTTGATTTGTGGAAAACTCCCAACAGCTGTTTAATCAGACAAAAAAAATCTAGTGAAAGAAAAAAAAAATCATTAACACCTACATAAAAAAAAAAAAGGCAGGCAAACACTTATTTTTATTTTGTTTTCAATAAAAAGCCAAGACAAGAGCTCTGGAATTACTTCACCTGACTAAAGCACAATGTTAAACTGTACCAAAAGCTGTGGTAACACTATGTACTACTCTTAATATACAGGCAGGTGAAAAGATAAACCATCTACCAGGGTAAGAGACACATTTACCTCACATATCAGAGTTAATTAATCTATACCCCCCCAACACTTTACTTTCCCACAGGACCTATTTTATCTTATAGGTTTGTATGCCCCCCCCCTTTTTTTTGGTGCACATTAGGAAGTGCTGGAGGGATAAAAAGCAACGTTCCCCAAAATGTGTCAGTAGATGTAAACATAACCCCAGAAGAGGCCATGAAAGCACATGTCACATGCTCCATTCATATAAACCCCTGACACCCAAGACAGTGTTTCTTCCTTTGTCTGTAATTCTTACACAGTTTCTAAGTTATTCCAGCTGCCTGTTTGCAGCTCAACCAGTTTATGTTACTTCATAGTTAATTGTGCTTGTGAGGTTTATCACTGTATTCCTGTGTTTTTACTAAAAGAATCAGGAACATTTCAATTGCATCCATCCTCTCCCTCCACTCCTAAATCTTAAAGCAATAAAAATTCACAGTAAATCAAGAAGGAAAAATAAAATAGCCAAGGAATCTCAAATTAGCCTTAATTAGGTGATTAAGGTCCTCCTTCACAAGCTACAAAAATCTGATCCTGATTTAATAACACAAGATGATTTTCTCTTTGCTTTGGCCTTCACATGCTTCACCTGAGAATCTGCAACAACCACTGTCAGAGACATCAGCTTGACCCAGGATTGACTTTGTTCTGCCCGTAAAAAAATCCATCCTCTTCTAAATCAGAACCTGTTCCAAAAGAATGCCACAAACTCTGCTAAATCATGGGCAAAATCTGCCCCAGTCAACAAGCCAGCAGGATGCTTTTTGCACTGATCTCTCCAGGAAGAGATGAAGGGATACCTGGTTTGTAGAGACTGAAGCACAAGTGAAAATCAACCTGCTCAACACCCCCAAGGCTCGGTTCCAATGAGGTTTCACCTTAAAAATTCAGCGTCCCAAGTGCCCACAGATGATTCTGTGCCTCTAGAGCTGGACAATAGCAGAGCAGCATCCTTTAGGTGCTGCATTTTGAAACCAGGCAGATATGTCCCACATGCATGTAACCTCCTCCTTGGGCCCAGCCTTTAACCAGCAAAGATAATGGGAGCAGAGATGTTGAGCACTGCAGAAATCAGCAGCAAGGGAAAGGCAAAAAAAACCAAACCACAAGAACCATTGCAACACCCCAATCATTTCCACAGTTTGAGAAAAAGTTTTTTTAATAATGCAATCCTCAAGTTTTACCTTATTATGTACATTCATTTTCATGATTTTATACAGTTATTGCATAATGTGGTCATTTACATCTTCCAGTTCAAGTGACATTAGGTGGCACAATTTTGTATTAAACTCTAGTTACACTTTCAGGCAATTACACCAATGTGAAACAAGAACAAGATAGACTATTCCCTTCAGAATGCCTTCTTCACATTGCCCAGATGCAAAGAAAGCATAATGGAGACAGTTGTGATGTTTATGATAATCCCACACTGATTTGTGCTGTTTTGGTAGATTGTAGTGGAGTGTAATGGCAAAAAAACCAAACAACCAAAAGGAAACAGAAAACCAAACCCAAACAACCTTAGGAGGCAAAAAAAAAAATAATTAAACTGGTTAAGAACTGTACACTTCCTTTTTTGGAAAGGCAAAACTACTTCAAGTATTTAGAAAAGTGGGGAAAAAAATAACTTTTTATTTTCAGTAAAAAGGTAAAATAGACTATTTAACCACTGTGTAATAAGTGCCAACAAATTGGTGGAAGTGATTATACATCATGCTAGAAGGAGCAGAAACCATCCTGACATAAAGCCATACTGGAAAAAAAACAAACTCAAAACTAGAAAAAACAGTGCTGATGCCTTTATCAGCTTGCCATGATGAGTGTTTTAAGTGCATGACTGAAAATAAGCACAGTGATGCCACTGGAACCAGTGCAAGTGAGTTCCTGGGGAGCTTAATCTGGAAGAGAAACAAGAGACTGAACACAGACAAGGGGCTGGCTTAAGATGCAAGTTTACAAAAGTAAAGAAAGATTGCAGGAGTAGCCCACAACTCAGTTCAGTTTTGTTCTACACATGTAGAAGCCACAACACATTTCACTCCACAGCAAAAAGAAAATATGAGCAAAAAGATAAAGAAACAGACAGACAAGAATCATTAAGCCACCTCTGAACAGTGAGACAACAAGGCAAAAACAAGCTTTTGAGTGAAAAAGCACCATCATCCTGGATATTTTCCTCTCCCTCACTCAGGACAGAAAGAGAGGCTAATGAGAAAAAAAAAGAGGGAAAAGTATACAGGATGATTGCTTGGCACTTCTGAAAACTGTTTTTTATCTTAAAAAAAAAAAAGAATCAAATAACTTACAAGTAGTAGCAGTGTTTTATGGACAACTACCTTCCCCAAGCCCTTGTCCCTACAGAGGTGACCACAACAGTGTCTGTTTTGGTGGCAAGTGTCTCCATGAGAAGGCAGCACCTCAAAGAGCAGTTTCATTTTCACATTGCAAAACAGTAGCTGGGATTCATTCTGATCTTCACAGCAATTTACTATTCACAGGGCGAAGATTCAAACAAAAAAAAAAATCACCTTTTCAAAGGAATACCAAGGGACAGTGAAAAGCACCCGGACACAGGTTACTGTTAATTCCCCACTTTAGGTTTGTTGAGAAAGTCACTTACCCAAAAAAGTTTTACCCGGGTGAAAGTTAGTGATATGGAGCGTGTGGTCATTAAACCATAAAAATATGTGATCCTGCAATACTGGTTGAGCACCTTCTAATCCCACAGACTCGAATTAAAAATTTGAACTGCTGAGCACTTTGATTATCCCAATTCAACCTTTTTTTTTTTCCCATCCCCCTTTAAGCGGGAGACTGGCGGCGATCGTGGCGCAACATTCCGGCCAAAGTTCAGCTCTTTCATGGAACACGACACAGAGGCAGAACGGGAAGGTAAAAGGAAGAGGGGTCACTAAAAAGCAGCATGAGAATGTTTACTCCAGAAGAGCTCAGTTTTTACCACATGGAAAAGCACGAGTGCGATGGCTCCGGTCGCGGTTGGAGCTGCTCTCACAGCGACCAGCACGACACAGCCGGCACCAACCCTCGAGCAAAAGCAAAGGAAACCAGAGGATGTGCAAAGCAGGCAGCCCCTGCTCCTCAGCTGAAACAGATTGTGTTCCAACGTGATTAACTCCTGAAAATTCGGTAAGATACGCTGGTGTCACATTACAGCAAAAATAGTGTTTCGACTCTCACTACAAAAAGATTAAGGATTCTGTTCTGGTCCTGCCTAATCCATTCGTGACTTGCAGGGCACAGCCCTTGCCACATTGCCAGAAAAGGCAGTTCCATTTTCCTGTGCTGAAGAAAGTAGGAGGCTTAGTGGTTATAAAGTTCATCTTTTAAAGTGCACTGTCATTTTAAACACACTTTCCCTCTTAAAAAAAAAAAATAAAACATGTTCTGATATCAACAGTCTATAAAAATAATGGCTGCAACACTCCTCTAAAACTGCAACTTAAAATCAAGTCAAGTTAGCAAGATTCAAATCTTCTGCAAAAAAGATATGAACCCAAAAATAAAATAACCTTCCTGCAGAGAATTGCCAAGCAAAACCTCACACACTGTCCTACAAGCCCCTCTTCCTAAACAGCATCTCACGGAAAATCCAGTTTCTTCCAGCTGACAACCTCAAGAAAACAGAGGTCTAAACAAATCAGTCCTTTCCACCAGTCACCTACATAACTGCAGGTGTGGGTGCTGGTGCAGTTTTTCCATCAACTCCTCCTCTGTAGGTTCTTCCAAAACATCTCTACAAAGAAAAAGCATGAGTTGTTAGGGGCAGCAAAGGGAGCTTTCTCAGCATTTGTTTGAGCAATGCACATACTGAGGATGTGACGTGTGCTCGTTTCAAGAATGAAACAAGGAATTAAAATCACAATAAGTTGATGCTCCCTAAAGATGCATCTACTTGCAAATGATCCATCCTCTACAGATGTGTCATGGAAACCAGCAGCTGTTTTCCCACAAGAAGCAGGGAAGCAATTTCCTGCACACAGTACAACACAAGTGAAGGTCAGTAGATTTGTTTTCCTGAAAAAACTCCCAGATGAGAACATGTTCCCAGTGCTACTATTGAATATCCAACGTGCACCAGAAGTTCCACTCACACACGATCATCAAGTCTCAACTCACCACCCACAATTTCATAATAAGCCAAGAACACGCATCACTTTCCTCATCTTCCCTTTTCTTCTTTCCCTTGTTTTTGTCCCCCTCAGCAGTTGTTCCCCTCACCCCCAGCACCTCTTCTCCCACCCTGCTACGAGCACAAAGCATACAAAGGTTAGGCTTCCACGTCAGCTTAAACCAGGCCTAACTAAAGCACTTGTTGATTTTTTCCCAACTAAGTTTGCTTCAGAGGGAGGAAATGGAAGACAAGCCTTTGCCCTCTTGCAGGCAGCACATCTCCTTTAAAACAGAACATAAAGAAACCTAGATTGATTATCAAATCCAGTCCAACTCACCTGAACATTAGTTCCACTGTCCTCTGGTATTCAACATCTGAAAGAGACTCTCGATGACAGCGACGGTCCCACTTGTGAATAAAGTTCTGAAATGTAAAAGGAACGGGGGAAAAATTAAAAGGACTACTTCTGATGACATCAGAAATATCTAGTCACTATGTCTGCAGGTAAGCTTTGGGAGGGGGGTGAGCTTTGTTTTTAAACTCAGTGCCAGAGCACATTTACTGGCTGTGGGTCACTGCTTTATTTGAGCCTGTTTTTCAGGAAAGAAATAACTAACTTTCTCATCACAAACTGAAAGAACAGCAGAGCACAGGAGAGCCCTGCTGCCTTCTGCTCCTAGCAAGGACTGCCTCCCCAAGACAACCAAGTGAACTACCCACAAATTTTTACCTGCTCTGAATTTCTTCCACTTTAAAACCCCAACCGTATATAAACCTACTGCTAGTCCAGGCATCACAGCTTAAAGCTCAGCTACTGGTTTTGTCACGTTCTCTTCCCCATCCTGAATAACACTGACAAATTAATAACTGGGGAGCAGACAAGGCAGCTCAGGGGAAAAATAAAAGGGGGGGAGAAAAATAGTGAGATGCTGCTCTCCTCCTTCAGAATGCTGCATCTTGGCTCTTACAGCAAAAACTTTGGCCACAGCCCTGCAGAAGTAAGCAGACAGAAGATGTCTTGGACTGAAAAGTTTGCCATTCTTCCTACTGTAATAAATTTAAATTCTCAATACCTTCAGCAACAACAAAAACATCTCCCAAAGAAAGTTTTAGAGGTTTTGAGATGGGGTGAAGTGCCCTCTACAGGTACTCAGTTCCTTCCATTACTTAGAAGAGAAGCCTACAATTTTTAACCTGGAGGAGATGGTTCTGATTAGCATTCCCTTCACCATCAGAAATTTGAATTTGCAGGATAAACATACACAAGAAACTGGCAGAACTATATGTTCTTCATGGCATTGCTTGGATACCTCTATTTCCCCAGCTTCTTTGAAAGACTCTAGAATATGGTCTCTTGAAAAGAAATAATCAGTTCCACTCTTCTAGCGTGGAACTGAACAATGGTAAATTCAAATCAGGGTGGGAAGAACCACAGGAGAGCCAAATAAATTAAAAATTTGAAGAGCTAATTTCATTTGCTGATACATTAAAAGGCAAAAAGCCTGCAGTTTGAATAACTAATGCTGAAGTTAAATGCAAATGTACAAGAGACAAGCAATTTTATAATACTTATAATATTTTTCATCTTTATAGAGAGTGATATAATGAAAATGTACATACCCAATGAGATGCAACCAGTTTTGTGACAAAACTGCAAGTAAAGCATACAATTGTCTAGGAAAAAAACCAACCTCCTTCACTCCTCAGGGGAAGGGCAGCGAGGAGAAAGGTAAAGAAAGAACACACACAAGCCCAACATACTATTCTCAAAAAGTTGCCTGGGTTCTTTTAACTTCCTGCAGAAATTAGAACCCAGCTTTGGGATCCAATACCAAATAAACACATTTCCTTACCTCCAGAAGTAAAGCTACGAAGAGATTAACCCAGATGACAGAGGAGATCAACCACCAGGCTACAAAATAGATCTTTGCCCACCTGCAGATCAGATTACACAGACAATAAGCAAGGCAGGCAGTAAATACCCTCAGCCTCAAAAGTGAGCAGAGCACCATGAAATCACATTTTTCCTTGAAATATAATGCTACTCCTTTTTTGATGTCAAACGAGGTAGGGAATAAAAAAATTAAAAAATAGAAAAATCTCAGCCCTTCATTACATCAACCAGACTCACTCTCCCCACTCAATCTGCTTAATTGAACTCTGAAGGGACAGAAAAGCAGCCCAGTAGAAGCTGTGCTGGATCACAGCAAGACATCCATCTGGGATAGTATCCTTGGAATGGTCAAAAGCAGAAACATAGGAAAGAGTGCAAAACCACGGCAAAATATCTATGTTGACACCCTATAAGCCCTCCCCAATCTCCAACTGTTTGCAGTTCAGGGATTTCTTGAATTACAGGGAGCTTCCATTCACTGCAGATCCAATGGATTTCTCTGTCATGGCTTGTCCAGTCTCCTCCAGACCACGTTAAACATTTATCCCACACAGAGCCTGCAGAACTTAACTAAGGGCTTGGGATAACCAGCCAAGGAGCACTGGAACAGCTCAACCCAGAAGCCACCCAGTTCATTCAAACATTCCCATAAAGTCATTAGATACAAATGAAAGATATGTCCAAGGGTTTAAGTCTGCCAAAAAAATTGTTCACCCACAGAAGCATTAAATTTCTTTCCTTTATACCTGAATTTCCAGAAGAAAGGTAAGCAGCAGCCCTCTTAGCAGGTGGAATTGTGCCATGTGCATAATTCTTGTTCAGTTACCTTCCAAACTGGATTCATAGGAGACTTTTTCAGTATTGTTACTGCTACTTACGGACTTGAATATCTTGAAAACGCATCCAAAAAGACCTGCCAGTTGTTCACCACCATCACATCCCAGAGGGTCACCACTGCTGCCTAAATAAAGCGAGCAGAACAGAAGGTCAGTGGTTATTTCTCACACCCTCAAGGCTCAGAAAATGAGGAGAGGTAAGAGGAGAGGGGAAGAGGGAAGGATGTCATCAGTGATTGCACTCACGGCAAAGTCATCAAAGTTGTTGGGCCAATATTCCAGCTGCTCGTAGGTCCCACACTGCAAAGTGCCATTAGCAAATGTTGTGTTGGCAGCACTGTGGGAGGATTACAGGGGGATGTGAACACAGCTTTCTGTAAACTGTACCTTAAAACCAAAATTATCCTGAGCGCCCTGCAGAAAGTTCATTATCTCAAAGGCAGAAAACGAGGGAAACAGTTCAAAACCAGACGAGCCTTCCTGCAATTTCAGTGCAGCAAGAGGAGACAGAAGATAAGGTCTTGTGATTTAACATTTAAAATTCAAACATTAAAATTCAGCTCCGAGAATAAGAGAAAACAAACAACAACAAAACAACCACAAACAGGTGCTTTTGAAAGACAGGATTCTTTGTGGGCAGCGATGTTGAGAACCTTACCTGGTGTTTCCCAAGGGAACAACGGCACCTTTAAACAGCATTATGCCAGTGATTGCAAATGCATAGAAAACCACCTGGGAGGAACACAAGCAGCTGTTAGCTTTGAATATTTCTGTCACTAAATGAGAAAGCAACGCAATTAATATGGAATTTATATTTGTACCACAGGTGAAGGAATTACGTCAAGAACAACACCTGAAGCTTTTAAAGTGAAAATACTTAACTGTTTGCTCTTACTTTTTAATATTCTATTTAACTTTCTGTTCTTAAAGTGAGTTAAATCCTTTTATTTTATGATCTATTTTACTTTTTGATCTGTTTTGCTTTTTTGTGTCTCAGAGTGCTGATATTTAACTGTTAACGTTGCAGAATAGCAACTTAAACTAACACACACTGACGGTATTTACAAAGCATAATCTAAATATTTTTATTTAGGGCGTTTTCTGCTAGATTCAGTGAAAATAAGCTTCTATTAAACTTAGCTGAAGGACAAAACCAAGTCAGTATTTTATATTACACCAGCAACTTTCTTAAAAATGTTACAATTAGCCTAAAAATAAAGTTTTCAGTAACACAGAGGGGTTTGAAACTTCTTTCTTTTACTTGTTGGAAATGCAAACTTCCCTTTAAAGAGACACCTTTCAGTCTTTAGCAGCCACTTGGGTGATTTTACAGTTTTTATCCTACAAAGATTGTTCTAGAAATAACCTACAGCTTCACTCCTCTGAGAAAGACCCACTTGACCCAGGAAAGCTTGAAACAAGCTGAGTCTTAAAAATAAAAATACTTTTTTCATTTGATTTTTTTTTTATTTTGTTACAAACAGACCTGAGGAGGGGGAAGTCTGGGAGGAAGAGAAGAGAACTGCCCTGGCCTATGAGCCACAGCACTTTGAACATCACTGGAGTAAGTTGAAGCTGATATTTCACAGCCTGCCAGAAGATGGGGCATCTGGCCTGGCAATAAAATTAATTTTATTCTTTGAAAGAAACCCCATATATTTCAAAGACTCACTGCATGAGAAATTAGCTAATTAGTTACATTACTTTATCAGCACGTGTTCCAGCCTAACTTTAGGAAAGATATTTTCTATCAGCTGGCAATGGAGTCAGATTTCAGCAGAGCAGCAGCTCAGTGACAGCTTCCACATAGCCTGGGGCAAAAGCAAATTAAACTAAGGGAAGTGGCAAGCACTGTGGCAGACTTGCCTCACAACTGCTGCAAAACTACAATTCACACTCCTGACATTCAGGGCAATCAGCAGCAGCCACTTTATGAGAATCATGTCTCACATATATGCATAGATGCACTACAGTGAAACACTAACGCACATTTTATGAAAATAAAAATCAAGCCTATCGCTACAGGCTCCCATCCCTTCTTTCAGGAATGAAAGAAAATACTTCTCAGTTCCAAGAGTAGCTCCCAGTGGCAAGTGTGACTTGCAGAGCACAACAAAAGTTGTTACCAAATTTGCTTTGCCCCAACCAATATCTTTATTTCAAGCTGCAACACACACCAACCTAGGGCCCCTTCTCTACAGATAAAAGTAGAGATTATTAATGACAAAAACAGACATTCTGGTTAAATTGCATGCTAAATGTATAGACTAGAACAACAAATCATTGGTCCCTAACCACTACCTCAAAATAAAGTATCCTACAAAACCCCATGGACAATAACAAAACCAAACCTACCCAAGCACTTCTTTGCTCTACCAGGAAGACATTGTTGCAAAGCCAGAAACTCAGGATTTGGGAGGATTTGTGTCATGGACATCATGCATTGTGATCCACCCTTTAATCACATGGTTACAGAGCATGTGCTCTACACAGACACACCCAAACCAGGATGACAGGAGGCTTTCAAAAGTCATGTCCAAACATGCCATCTCAAGACCTTCTCAACTGGAAAACAATTTTCAAGTGGTTCTGCCATTTAATAAGCAAATGTTAATAAGCAAATCAGGGTAAGGAAAACTGGTCTGCTTTTAGCATGGATGAATTTTGATTTGCAACCAGAGTATCCAGCCTGAGGCAAGCACTCTGAGGAAGCTTCAGTCACTCTCACAAAGATCCTCCTGATAAAAGAGGCACTGTCACTGTGCACAGGCCATAACAAAACAGCAGTTTGTCCTGGCTTTCAAACACATGCCCTGGAGAAGAACTGGCTGATTGAGGAGAAATGTTAGTGATCCTGGTGACTGTACAAGATACTTGTTAACTCTGTTGGAGACATACCCTTATTAGACTGCTAACTATAACAAAGCAAATGACAACCTTGCATCATGACTTACCACGAGGATTCCTGCAAAGGCTCTTAAGTTTTTTACCAGGTCCAGCAATGTAGTGACAACCAAAGCCATGAACTAAAACAAAGCAGAATTCTACATGTATGACATTCATCCCACTTCCATTCCACGTCAAATTATTTTTACTTAAAGGACAAAGAAATACCAATGGGGAAAATTAACTATGTCTACATGCAGGACATCTTTGATAGAGAGAAATTTCCATGATTTATTTAAAATGAATGAACAATGCTGTAGGAGCCTTTTTCACAGACAGACATCATCATAAGTCTTAAATATATACAGGCACTGCAACCTAAAGGACTGTATGTCTAGTAAGACTAGAAAGAATGGGAGGCAAGCAAAACACCAGCACCTCCCAGCTCCAGGGTGACTGCTTCATATTTGACCCCCATAATTCCTATTTTACACTTTCCACTGACACCATGACCTCTGATTACATCAGGTTTGGTATTTATGGCTTATTGAAGTAAGATATAAATCCTACACCCAACATTAATTTGGGCTTAGCTTTTAAGCAAGTAAATGCAGGATTATAACAAACAATCAAAGTGATTTCTGATTCAAGTACATGTATCATGGTGGAAATACCTCTGCTGGGAAGGTGGAGGAGGATTTATCCCACAAAACCCTTTGCATTACCAAATGTCTTGCAGCATCTAGTGAAAGCAATTCTAACTCCTCCTTAGTACAAAGTTCTCCAAGGATATCCCAGCCACTCATCTAATGAAGTGAAGCACCACTCATCTAGTGAAGCACCACACAAGCTGCACGAGTGTTTCTGGATAAGTTTGCCCACCTTAGAATAGCAGCAGCAACTGCCACCACACCAACAGAACTTGTCTGCTGCCTCAACAGAGAAAACCAGCTCCAGAGACAGGGAGTTTGTGAGGGGCTGTGCAACAGCCGGGACAGTCAGAGCTGAGCTCTGATCCCACCCATGGGCAAAAGAATTGCAGTCTGTACATTATTCTGAAAGGCTGGAACAAAGTTTATGAGGTGACCAAGAAAGAAATGAGAGTTGTGGAGGGATGAGCAATCACCTTCATGTTGGGGATGATCCGCAAGAAGCGGAACACGATCAGCATGTTCACCAGCCGCACCATATCCCACAGGGATAACAAGCCCATGAACTCGGGTCTCCTGGGAAAGATGGGAGAAAAATAACTAATCAGAGAAACAGCTCGTGACAGAGAGACAGAGTTTCATCTCCTGGGCTACAGGTAACTGTAAGTACGTTCATTTACTCAGCAGGAATCTCACCCTTAACAACTGTTGCAGGAAGCGACCTGTTTAACCTGGGCTCTTAAATGTGCAGAGAGTGCTCCTTAAAGTGCATGTTCATCAAAGAAATTATTTAAGACAACACTGCAGAGAACATATATTCTAGATAACAGTCACATTGCTGTCCTGAAGGTGTTACATCTACAGACCAACAGCACACACTCACCAGTGACTCATGGGGGTTATAATCTGTTTGCAGTGACTGACACAAAGACCTAACAAGTCTAACCTAACTGGTGCTCCAAGATGTAGAGCAATCAATCATCTGCATTTAAGAATCAAAGGGCGAAGTCAAACCCAAACAGAATCAATTCTAAGATAATAATGAATGCCATTAGACTGTAGCAATTACTATTCTGCCAACCACCACTTTTTTGTAGTGTTGTTTTTAGTAGTGTTCGAATATAAGCCATTTTCAAAACATAAGGTCTACCAGTCTCTGCAGAGATAACAAGTGTAAATTGTTTTTTGTAACAAAAAAAGATCAGGAGAGTTATCCAAAAGCTGTTTGATCTTAAAAAAAAAAAAATCAAAATACAACTGCTTGGTATTCCAGTATAGACAAATAGTCTATGGGTATTTTTCTACTAAATTTTACAGCATGACCCAGCCCAGTCACTGAGCAAAGTGCAGCAGTTCACAAAGGTCACCTACCAGCCAGGATGAGGGAATCCATACACAGCAAAAGTTGCAATCTCCAAAATCTTTAGTTAGGAAAGAAAGAGAGGGAAAAAAGGTCAAAACTTTACTTTGTAATTCTGAGTTTCAGAAATTCTGTAAGCTTCTTGACAGGAAACATTTTTAAGAGCATTAAGCTGCTTTTTTGACTCACTTTAAAGCTCTGAATTGTCATATTTGCCCAGTTATTCCCCAAATTATCTCAAAGTACATAGGTCATTCAGTAAAAGGATCTACAGTGAATACCATTAGCCATGAATTTGACCTCATCTGCCACATGGGCTTCAGGCTTTTACCAAATAGTTATTACAATAACCTGCCTCTTTATTGAAAGAACAAGGTCATCTTAGCTGCATAACAGAACTCCTTATGCAATTATTTCAAGAGCTGAATATTTCCAAATAGCAATAAAAAGACTTCTTATAAGAAAACTCACCTTTTCCATGGATTTAAATAAGCCTGCCTTCAGAAAGCAGACCCTAAAGGAACCATGCACCAGCAAAAACTTTCAAGCCACTGAAAACCACTGCTCACATTGTTCAGCTCAGCCTGTCAGTGTTGAAGAAAGAGCAATCCCACCAGCTCTTGGAGTTCCCAACCTCCCTACCCAACAAACACATTAGTTAACAAAACACTTACCAGCAAAATTACAGTCAGAAGTCCATCAAACCTATTGCTTGGGTAAGACAAGTATCTTCTCAAGCCCATTGCTAAGATTTTCAGCAACATTTCCAGCAGATAGTACAGGATGAAGAAGCAGTTGATGGCCTTCACCCCCCAAAATAAAAGCAATCATTAGAATTACTGGCATCTCAGGGAACAGCAATAACTGTAGGAATGCTACTGCATCTTACCCCCAGGAAGAAGTCATCTCTTTCAGAAGGCTGTTTATCTGCATCCATCACCAAAACCACCTTAAACAGGAAATATTTTATGAATCCACTGCCTTACTGCTACCTAAAACAGATTTTTAAGCACAAGAAGAGTCTTTCATGGTTTGCACAGACCTTTTCCAAGCAGCTGAGAATATATTTTTAACTGCAGGTATTCCCTCTCAACTTAAGACTTTACATGACTAAAGTATGCCAAAACCCTGCCAGCTGCTACAAAAAATGGTTGTTTAAAGAGAGACTAAAGAACAAAAACAGAACTTAGGTTTGTAGCAGAGGAAAACCAAAAAAACAGACAAAAAGCCCACAACAAAAAAACCCTTTTACTTACACAGATAGAAATAATGTTTGCAAGGGCTACCACATTCCCCAAGTAGCCAAAGTAGGGATGGCCAAAGGCAAACTGCAATTTCTGCATAAAATGGGATTGGTACTCTGGACTGGGAGGATGCTGAAAAGAACACAAAGGATTTGCTGAGAATCAAAGCATAAGCATTTTAATAGTACTAAAATAATAAAACCCCACACCCAAGCTCAGCTTTTAAAAGAAGCCAGACATTTTCAAAGCAAAACTTCAGGACCACAGGCTAATTTTGACATTTCAGCTGGAAAATGTTTCCAAGCTGTGGCTGTTCACAGCAAAAGTTCATTTCTGATTATGGCACAACACAAGGGAATGGCAGAGAAGGGAGACAGTCCAACCCTTCTTCAGTACCCCAAGCAGGTAAACTAAACACCAAGGTATTAATTGTACCCATTCCTTCCCCATTTCCCAGCGTTTAATTCAGAAGTCTTGGTTACATGCAAACACAGAAAAGAACATTTCTTAACCCTCAAATAGTTGTGTTTTGTTTTTTTCTTTCTCCCTCCAAGAGGAGAAGGCTGCTTTCTGCCCATCTTCATCTGAACACTTAAAGAATCCATATTTTGTTCTTCACTCAGGGACTGGAGAAAAGTCTTTGAGTATATTTAAGTGTTACCCTGCAAAGACTAACACAATTGAAGAGGCATTCCTTTAATGTAGGACTGTCACAACAAGACAAATCCCTCCTATTTCATCAAAACCAATTTACCAGGGAGGTAATTCATTTCTCCACAGCACCTCTCAGAGACCCCATGCTGTAAATCCAACTCCTATTCTTTGTTTCCTTGTAATGAATCTTCCTACTAGACAAATACACACAGAGATCTTATCAATTTTGTTTGGCAAAGTCGCTTTAAAATGCTGACAGAATAAACAATGCTGTACATTTAGGGCAATCCCAGATGAATGCTGTGAAAGCCCCCAAAGCCACCTTGTTTGTGACTATAAGAGCAACTCATGAACAACCTCAAAATCAACAACGTGTGATTGCACCTTGTGTTGTGTTTGCATGTTTTAAAGTCTGTTTATACACTTTACAGACAATGCCATCACTTATTTTTGCACAGGACCAGACAACTTCTGATGTTTCATAAACAATGGTCAGATACATACTTGCTTAATGGCATCTTTGTCTAGTTCTTCAAAGAGCTTCTGGAACTGGGCAGCTGACAGCTGGTCACAGGAGCACATTTTGAGTGACTGCACATGAAAGAGAAACATTCAGATCAGAATCTGCAATAGGTGCCTCTGCAAAAAGTGCCAAAACCCTCAGACAATCTTTAAAAGACAGGGAATAGAGATCTAACACAAGCTACTCCAAGCTGTTAGAGTGAGGTTCCATTTTGCTTTAACACAACACTGCCATGTGACTGGAGGATTCCTCTTGCCTTTTCTACTTTCCCCTCTCTGGAACCACAGGCACTTTTGACAAACTTAAAAATTTTTTAGTCCTGTGGTAGTGCCATTATTATGTTATGATCCAAGGAATGCTGCAGCAGAGAGCAGCTCTAGACCACAATACTTCCAGGGAGAAAGTAAAGCCAAAGGAAAAATTAGCTCTGCAAAACAGGAGCTTTCATTCCTCTATACCTCTCTCCAGGTGAATGCATCCCTCATCACACCAAAGAGGGAGCAATTTTAAGGTGAAATCCTTGTCTAAGGACTACTTTTATTCTGAAGATCAAAACATAAACAGACAGTGAGCTGGGCTTCTGTTCACACTTTGAGAAAGCAGCAAAAGGGAGCTGAGCTGAAAGCTGCCATTCCTAAATCAATGGTGTAATCAGGGAAATTTCAGTTCCCACAGCTGTCACATCACAGGGTTTGACAGTCACCAGCATCAGGGCTAAGAAAATTCATTTCTTACCCTCAGGATGGCTTGTTTGCAGCGAGAATCCATCTCAACTTTCTGCAGCACTTGGTGTAAGGCCCCACTGCTGACATATGACCTATTTAAAAGAAAACAGAATGGGCCCTGGTACAGACAACTGTATAGATGGCAAAAAAAAAAAAGCTGTTCCAAATGCATTCCTGCCTTTCTTTTTTGGAAAAACAGGTAAAATTAGAAGTAGAAATAAAAGGGAAACACACACCATAAGTCCCAAATAGCGTGTTATGAATATTCAGTTAAATTAAAAATAAATAAAATGAGATGAGCAACACACTGCCGGTTTTTAAGAGTGGATCCTCAGTAAATTAAACAAAACGTAGATGACCAAAAATGTTTTTTTTTTTTTTGCTAGATAATCTACTGTTTCAACATTGTTCACTTACTGTTGGGCATTAGCAGGAGTCTCTTTCAGGGTGGAAAGCACTTCGAAGGCAGCCCGGATTCCCAGCCGCCTCCTGAAGAGGGAGGACTGAACTGATTTCTGAACAGTAAAAACACCACAGAGGAAACAATTTACTCACACTTCATGCACTACTATGTCCTATGGCCACAGAATACACTGATCCTCTGGCACACATCCTGGATCTGTGATCAGAGATCAGAACAGGGGACTGCCCTCAGCCTCACTCCCTCCAAGAACTCTGTGTACGAGGAGGAAGGAAGCAAGCAGGAAAGCAAACAACTCTGGAATCCAAGTAAACATCCAGGTCATGATTTATTTCCAATTCTGGACTGCATAGGAATATGCCTGTTCCAGAGACACTGGCAACAGCAAAGCTCAAGGATTCACAGCAATTCACACTCCTGTGCAGAGAGAAGAGTGAGACAGCTTGTGAAGCTCCAGCTTCTCCCCTAAAGGCAGAAATCCAGAGCCACAGTTTTTCATGCTTTTTTTTTTCCCCTCCACAATAACCACTTTCAAACTCAGCTGCTTTGTTGGGAATCAAGTTATGTCATGCTCTCATGTGAGGAAGTGAAAAACTGAGAAAGAAGGGAAGAAATAGAGAGGAGGAAAAGGATTACCAAAAATCCTCTTTGCAGGTTCAAACACCCCTCTCCCACAAGAGGGTGGGGGCCATTCCTTCTGTGTAACATTGCTTAAGGCTCACTAGCCAAAAAACTTCTCCTTCTCTCTGGAACTCTACTAGAGCAGGCAGCTATTACTTCACTTTCCCCCCCAAGCCCACACTCCACTCCTCTAAAGGGCTGAAGGAACTATAAAACTATGTAAGTAAGGGGAAGGAACTATAATATATATATTAGGGGAAGCCAGTAATGAAGGAACTATAAGAAGATATGTAAATAAGGGGAAAAAATCACACCCAAAGTCACCAAGTTTCTCCTGACACTAAACCTTAAGGAAATCACAGGCATGAGAACCCTGGGCTGCACCAAGAGGAGCGTGGCCAGCAGGTCAAAGGAGGTCATTCTCCCCTTCTACTCTGCTCTTGTGAGATCCCACCCGGAATGCTGCATCCAGTCCTGGTGTCCCCAACACAAGAAGGACATGGAACTGTTGGAGCAAGTCCAGAGAAGGCCACAAAGTTGATTAAGGGGACTGGAGCATCTTCCCTACAAAGACAGGCTGAGAAAGTTGGGGTTGTTCAACCTGGATAAGAGAAGGATGTGTGGAGACCTCAGAGCACCTTCCAGTATCTGAAAGGGCCTCCAGGGAACTGGAGAGGGACTTCTCATCAGGAACTGTAGTGACAGGAACAGGGAGTAATGGGTACAAATTCAAAGAGGGGAAAGTTAGGTTAGATATTGGGAAGAAATTCTTTACTGTGAGGGTGCTGAGACACTGGCACAGGTTGCCCAGGGAGGTTGTGGATGCCCCATCCCTGGAAGTGTTCAAGGCCAGGTTGGGTAAGGCCTTGAGCAACCTGGTCTAGTGGGAAGTGTCTCTGCCCACGGCAGAGAGGTTGGAATTGGATGATCTTCAAGGTCCATTCCAACCCTTAACATTCTGTGATTCTATGATTTGCAACAATGGCTATTTAGACAGTACAGCAGATTTTCTTCACAAAAACCAAGTCTGAGTTACTCGTTCACCTTGGTCAATTTTATAATAGGGTTTTTTCCCCCCATAACAGTCAAAGTTGCAGATCCACAGCATTCATGGAAGTATGCAAGCAAGTAATTTTGTCACAGAAGGGGATCAAGCTACAGCAGCATACAATGGGAAAAGTATCTCCATCAAAGAACACTTAGCATCTTAAAACTTACAACCAGAACAGGCCTCCTGCTTTAATGCACAGATGACACTTAATATTTCACAGGTTCAAGGTTATGGCAGGACACAGAAATTAGAAATGCTTTACTCACCAGGAGGTATCCCCGAAACTGGTTGTATATTATTGCTGTAAGCAAGTTCATCAGAAACAGGTTGCCTATTGGAGAAAAAGAGGCAGCAAGAATTACTGAAATCCATATCCTATTTATCTAAGAAGTTTCAGTGCATATAGTAAATAAAATTTATCATTTAAAGAGGATTAGTTTTCTCGTGTTTGATTTCCAAAGGGGTTTCATGTACTGTAATGTGTGCACTTCTCTGTGACGTGTTACCAAAACCCCCAGGCCACAAGTGAAAATTATCTTACAGACATTACACAATAATTGGAAGAAACGCAAAAAAAGGAGAAATTTATGATTAAACTTTCCTAGGAAAATAAACCACCGTGGCTGTTAAGCACAAGTGTCAGAGTTAAAGTGTATTTACACGACTGAAGACAAGAGGTAACTTACCTAATACAGTGAAGAGGATGAAGAAGATGGAATATGCTCGATTCTTAGAATATGCAGGAATCATCACTGTGTGAGATTGAACAAAAAAAAGAAATAATATTTTAATGCTTAAGATGCACGGTGGAGACCTCGATCAATTTTTGGCAATTGGTAAAAGCTCTTATACAGCTGCACTGGCAATACATAATTACCCCAAAGAAGGGCAAGAATCAAGTTACTAAAGGCATGGAAAACCCTTTTCCAACCTTCCTCTGGCTGTATTAAGAACTACCAGCTGAAAAAATGGTTACAGTAGTCTGCAGGTAATCTTAATTCTATTGTTCTTTAAAAGGAGAGACAAGAGCTGTTTCTGAAAGATGCTCACCATCAGGATTGTTTGCAGTAGTCAGCAGGACCAACAGGGATGTCAGAGAATCCGGCAGATTCCGGAAATACACCACCCACTCCTTATCCTGCTGGTTATCCTGGTCAAAGAGATGGTCATTGTTAGGAGAAACACTGAAGAATCACTGTCTTACCAAGGAAAGGGGGGAAAAAAAGAACTAAAGTCAGTCAATAATCGATTTCTTACGCACATAATCACATCTACCCCGTGAAAAAAAGCACAAACCAAGCATCAAAATGAAGACATTATGTGGGAATACAGAGCAATCACTTCACTTATTAACAGCAATTAAAAAACACCAGGAACAACAGGAAACTCAATATAGAAGCTATGTCACAAACTGACAGCACAGGAATCTGAAACGACCCTCGATTGATATAAGAAGTATCACCTCTTAGCCTGCAAGAGGTTATACTGCAGATAAAATATGACTGAAAAAAAAAATAATTAAAAAAATAAATCACACCTGCAGCTCTACCAGCACACCCACTGAGTGTCTTTCACTTCCCCTTTGCCTTCCAAATAAAAAACTTAAAATCCCCTGGATCAGTTTTTTGTACAAAAGTTACTAGCACTATGCAAAACAAAGGTTTTCCCCTTCTTCTTGCTATCCCCTCAGGCAGTAACTCATGCACAGCACAGGAATTGCTGGGCAAGTAGAAAACAGGTGACTGTTTTGAAAAAAAATGAAGATTTAAAATGCTATGTTACAATATCAATGAAAATATTGCTAGAGCTTAAACACCTTGGAGAAAGAAAATTTAAAAAAAAAAAAGGATAAGTGCTATGGCACCCAGAATGTATTTGCAAATACTTTGGCAACTAAGGTCATCACAGTTATCTTGTGGCTCAGGGAAAACATCAGATGATTTGCTAAAGCTCAGTGTCAAAATCTTCATCAAAAACATACTGGGAGGCTAATCTTGGGTCATCCACATATTCCCACCCCCTCCAAGGTCAAGCAGAGACAGACAAAAAAAGATGCAGAGTGCAAACAATACAAACATGAATGATGCAGCACAGAACAAACAGCCCTTGAATCTGCTGCAAGGATTGCAAAATGTACCTCTAGAGGACGTAAACAAGACAATGCAAAAATGTAGAGGCATGAATTTCGTTAATAAATGTATTTTTAGAACTTGGCTTTCAGTAATTCGCCTTGTCAGATAAAATTAGTTTGTATGGATGTCAGAGCAGCACATCAAAATAGGAAAGTCCACTCTGTAATTTGTTATTTTTCACCTAAATGTACACAAAATTGACTGGTTTAGGTACACAAGTTATATTCCCACTGCTGGGAAAGCTCATAACTGAAGTTAGATGTGACATACAAAGATAACACAAAGATCCAGAATGCAACTTAAAGCAGGAAAACAGAGTTCTGCTTCTGATTTCAGAAATTCCATAAATTGGGAATCCAAAGAATTTGCTGACCACGAGGAAGACTACAGGCAGGCTCAGGTGCAAATTGCAGTAGGAATGAAGGTGCAAAACTGAGATTAAGGAGAGGACTATAATTACTGAGAGAAGTAGGCAGGAAATTTCCGTGCTCACAGTAACACGTTTATGGAAGGCCTTAAAAAGTAAGAACAAAAAACCCACCCAAAATATCTGAGCATAATACATTAAAATACAGGAAATTTTAGAGAGAGGGAACATACCAAGAGCACTGGAACACAATATTATTTTAACCACAAAAGTTCAAATTTGCTTTTCAGAAGCAGGAAGAGAAAAACGAGAGGAAAACCCAGAGATCAGAAACCAAAACATCAGAGTAAAGCAGGTAAAAAAACCTACCAAGGCATGGCCAGGGGTACCAGTATTGGAAGGTGAGAAAGCATGGAAGAAAAATTAGCAAACAGCTAGATAAGGAAGAGAAAAAAAAAAGAAGAGATGAGTGATAACATAAATGAAAAAGCGATGAGAGATTTGGATGCAGAACAGCACAGAGGGTTTCAACAAAAGCAGGGAAAACAACTCAAAGGATCAAACTGGATAAATGCACAAGGAAGTCTCTTGTACAGATGGAACACTGTGCACATGTTAAACCCCTCCAAGTGGACTTCAAACTCATCACAGCAAGTCTGACAAGGTAACATGACCTTTTCAGGGCAAACAAGTTTCACTAGTTTGATTATAAAACTGGACATGAAGCAGCTGTGCAAGTAAAGAGAAAAGCCCCCCGAGACCCAGCACAGCAGAAATGGGAGTGATTACCTTTGTTCGAGCAAACAGCAGCATGGCAAACATGGTGAAGAGGGACAGATGAACAGCCAGCAGCAGGACAACACTGTTGGAAAGAAACCATGTGCATTAACAGCAAATTTATCTTATTCTTAACAACATCCTTTGTTGAAAATGCAATATAAAGGAAACTAGGGTTGTTTTTTTTTTTAAGAAGCTCTATGGAAATAGAACACAATCTAAGTTTTAACCAAAAATAAAAACCACACTTGTGGAGACTCCTCAGCACAAGCTCAGACTTTTTGTGATGTCAATGAGATTCTAACACTTCTTTTTTTTTTTAAAGAAAGGACCATATTTATACCCTCCAAACAAAATACAACACCTTGGCTTGCACACACACCTTTGATTCTCCTGGGGCTTGGTAGTGAAAAAGTAACAGGCAAGGGCAGTGAGTTCCATAAGCTCTACATCTACATGACCCATGTCACAGGAAGAGATCTCTATCAAAAAGTATCATATTGTCTAGTTACAATTTCACCAGTGGGGTTTCCAGCTTAACACTAAAAGTTTATATATATATATATATATATTGCTAAAACCATTTAGAAAGGAAACAGCTGAAGTAAAGCACTCTGAAGACAGATTTACATCCATCTGAAGATGCAAATAAAGAGGTATCTTTTTGTGTGGCCCTCATGACTGGAAGACAATGTGATAAACTGAGAAAATGATTCGAGCTAATTAACAGAAAACAGTGTAAGGTCAATATGACCTGGAGAGAAAAGAAAAACAAGTCATTAAACTTAATTGGACCCCTATAAAGAGATAAAACAAGTTACCTCCGTTTTACCTTGTGTAGGATTTATAATGAGAGAATTTTGTTTAGTTAGCTAGATAATAGCATCTTTCTTAAAATTTATAACTTTGTACAGATAACAAGAGAACATCTGCTGAAAGTCTGATTTAACAATATATTATGGATGCTTATAGATAACATTCTTGTTAAGAAATATCTGTGGAATGTCTGACCTAACAATGTGTAATGTTTATACTCATGTACCTAACAACGTGTAATGTTTATACTTATGTAGAATGAATATTCATGTAGTAGCTGGAAATAAATGTAGAACAAATGTCTTCTTTGGGTGTGACAGGCGTTGGGAGTTGTTGAACCCCCTCCCTGATCACCCAGCGTTGAATTTGCTTTTATCATATAATAAATTCTGATTGGAAATCACCCAACTGGGTTTCTATTTCTCACAACAAGTACACGTGTGTCTACCCATATTTCTGAGAGGTTACCTTGGAGAAAACACAGCACAGACCCTTGCTCAGCTCTTCCCTTACCAAAGCAGAACCAAAAATTCCCACTGCACCAGCATCAAAAACCTTATCTGTCACACACAGAGTCACAACACGTGCATTCTAGAGCTATTTTACAGACTAAAAGGAATCAAAAACCCAATACAACCTCCATCCATTGCTACCTGGCCTCACCAAGAACTTAGAGGGAGGTTGCTCATTTTCCACACAGCAGAACACAAAGATTACTCCCTGCTTGCTGTGAAAGGATGTTTTCTACACTATTACCTACCTTGCCATTTCAGGCAATGTGCTGTTGATACTTTTTAATGTTTTCTTCATCATAGAGGAGTTCTGAAGGAGAAAGAACGGCCGAAGAATCCTTCTTATCCTCAAACTCTGCAAAAACCAACGGATCAGACACTGAGTTCCCATAAGACCGGTGGCACAAACACTTTCCAGGCAAGTTTGCCAAAAAGCACCGATTTAAATACCAACAAAGTCAACAGTGCAACAGAAGAAGGCTGTGCTCAGATGGTAACTCTGCCCCGCTGAGCTCACAAAACAGGCAAAGAGAGATTTCAGACTTCAGATGCCTCATTAAAATGAGGAGAGATTGCTTTAAAAACCACACATTGACATTTCAACAGCCTCATCAGACCACTAATTAGAAACAATCTAACTTCACTGCTCGCTAGACATAACAAGCTGGCAAGAGATGGCACTTTTGTATTTCCTGTCTCAGGAAGGGAATTAATAGTGAGCTGCTTTCAATAAAAACAAATATGCACGCTAAAAATAAGTGCTTGATTTCAATTTTCAGACTGACTTCTTTTTTTGTTTTATAACTAAAGGGCCTGCTTATTACTCAGCAATTTCTGTCTCTGACAAGACTCAAATTGTAATTGTTTTTTTTTTTTTCCCCACAACACTACAGCAAATAATCTGTTTCTTGCCTTCAAGACACTTGCCAGCCTTCAAGTTATTTCTCTGACAACTTATCAGCTGCTTCAGGTGTTTCAGCATCCCGGATTTTAGGATAAAATCCTCTCTGGTCACACTTAACATCAAACCCCCCCCCCCACCAACACCCTTTTCTTCATTGTTCACACATCCCAGGAGTTTAACTACTCTTCTGCCACTGCTTTGTGTGGGAGGCTCCTGTTCAAACTACTCATCCATTATCACACCTAAAGATTCTATGATCACTTCCCCACGCTGTAAACTCAGTTTTCCTCCAAGGTGATTAACTTCTTTCAGCCGCATTGTATTTATTTGGCTTGAATACAAAAAGGACACAGTCACTTTTCTCACTGTTAGATGCTTATAAGCTCAAATAACATTTTTATTCACCATTTCAAGATCACGTCTCTGATGCTCCATCACATCCAGGTCAGCAGTGACCAGTGATGAGAGAATGAACAGTTAAACAGTGTGTCACCCACAGCAGCACCTGCATCCAACCTCATCCTGACCAACACTGACAGTAACTTAAAACAGGTTTGGAAGTTCTCTGAAGACAGCAGATACTGGTCTTGACACGAGAAATGACAAAAGAAGCCAAGTTCAAGATTTCTCCTTCATTCACTTCCCAGCATTTTTACCATCTTAGTGTTTTCTTAACAATGACTGTTAATGAAAAGCCGTGGCAGAGAAAACCAACTGGGAGATGGCATCATTACATAAAGGAGGGCACTTCTAGAGCCATTTCACAAAGCTGACACTCCCCTCAGAACACAACTGCTTTGAACACAGCACAGCTTCAGCTCAGAAAGCAGCTGTTAAAGTACCTTTTACTTACACATCACTGCATAGACTCTGCTGTTGAATCACGTTAAGGATACAATTCTCCAACTGCATGACAAAATTGCTGCCATGCAGTGAGTTTTCTTTAAACTTTCTGCCTACTGACAGACCAGAGCAGCAAAGTTTTATTTAATTTTACCAGTGAACACACACATTAAGAATCAAACATAATCCTTCGCAAGGCAACATCATCAATAACTTTTTCTGTGTTTGTGTGTTCTCCAGCTATCAAAGGCCAAAAATGAACCATCTCCTCCTCATCTCTTAATCTTTCAATGCACCATATTCACCCTGCTGACTATCCCTTTGCAGGCTCTTCTCCTCTGCCACTTTCCACAATCAAGATGCTGATGGTTTCTGCAGAAACCAGTTCTTACCTCTGTGCAGAAAAAGCTCAGCGAGACAATCCAATCACTCAGGGAGACAATTAATGTCAGTATATAAGCCATTAGCCATTTGTTTTTCCAAAATTCCTTCCATCCAATTAAGTAACTCTGGGCAAGGGGAAAAAAAAAAAAAAGGCAACCAAAACTTACTTTAACAATGAATTCCAACACCCCAATATTGGAACATATAATTATATATATAGGAATATATATACCCTAATATTGGAA